>NC_085926.1:36938181-37241212 GCF_029289425.2 Pan paniscus | reverse complement strand
GATGTTCGTACCAAAGACTCTTTAGAAGAAGACCGGAATAGAGATTCCTTTATCGGACTTCGAAACAAAGACTCCACGGAGGGCACCCGGAGCTGGAGCTTCTGTGCAAAAGACTGTGTGTCACCTGACTGCAACCAAAACCCAACAGAATGTGTGGGTTAAAATACATACATTTAGACTTCCATTACCCCATCACCAGCAATAATCGAATAAAAGTTCTAACAAGTTGAATTTATATTCCTGACATTTTACATAATACATTGTTTTCTGAAAAACAAAACACTTGGTTATTGCTGAAACAGTGTTGGACCTGGAGTCAGAGGACTGGGGTGCAGGTCCCAGGTCTGTCACCTAGAGGTAGAATGCCCTTCAGTAAGTCACTTTCCTTCAGTTTGCACATCTGGAAGAAAGAAAAACACAGTACTTTCCCAGCCGACCTCACAGGTGTATTGTGAGGATTCATCCACTAAACTGTGAGATCCTTGAAGGTAGACCATCTCCATACACCATCTGTAACAGTGCATACCCAGTGTCTAAAATGTAGGTATATACCATGAAATGTGAAGTGTGTAATTGAACTCAAGTGGGCTTTATCTGGAGGGTCTTTATGGACATGGTGATTCTTGATCATTCCCAAGAAAAGAGGGGAATTGGGACAGGGGGAGGGTAATGTGTAATGAACCCACTTTGTTTAATAAGGGAATGTGAGGCAGAGTTGACTAGTAACAGCCAATTCTGCTCTACTTACCATGTGTCTACTAGGAATAAAAATAAGCATTAACAAATCACGGAGGACAGTTGAAAGGTCTGAGTTAGAGTCCCTCTGCACAAATCAGTAACTCCAATGTTAGACAGTGATAAGGAAGACCTGTTCTCCTAATTAATTGGAATAACAAATTAATTTAGTCACAATGAAAAATAATATGACCTAATTAAACTAACTGTTCTAAGCAGTATTATTTTGTTCAGGTCACAGCAGTCAATATTTACTGATGTCTCCTAGAAGCTCATTCTCATTAGTTAACAACTGGGTCACTAAGATCTCAAAGGTGCCAGGAGTGAAATACTCCAGGGAAACTGAGGTCATGTGTAGGCAAAAAATACAGGAAAATAAAAAGATTCTCTTCAGTCTAGAGTTTGAAAAATCAAAACAGAAATGTTTTGCTCACGGATTCTAGAGATTTAATAATATTGGGCAAGGTAGGAGTAAGAGGAGATAATATGCCCCATACCTTCATACACACAAATTTATCACAGGTGGTTTAAAAGAGTAAAAACTGGAAACAATCCAAATGTTTATCACTAGAGGATACAGTTTATAAATTATAGTATATGGAGAGCACTCCCCAAGGCAACTTGAAAAGTATGTCCTGGGCTATAAAGTATTTTCAAAAAAAATTTAAAAATAAACAATAACATATGGAAAGAAGTTCAAGATAAACTATTAAATGGGAAAGGTCAAATTATAAAACAATATGTATATTGTAAACTCATTTTGACTAAGTACTCCTTATCCAAAAAGCTTGGAACCAGGTATTTTGGATTTCAGATTTTTTCAGATTTTGGAATATCTGCATATAGATAGTGAGACATCATGGGGATGAGACCCAAGTCTAAACACGAAATTCATTTATGTTTCATATACACCTTATACAGATAGCCTGAAGGTAATTTTATATCATATTTTTCACCATTTCTGTACATGAAACAAAGTGTGTACACTGAACCGTCAGAAAGCAAAGGTGTCACAATTTCAGCCACCAATACAATCTATGGTTGTCTGGCACCACCATCATTCCTGACTGAACTTACATGCTACTGATAAGCAATAATTTTCTTATGCGTATTCACCCATAAGTACTTCACAGTAAAAGAAATATATATATATGACATACCATTAATACAGTAAAAAAAAATGTGTTCAGGGTAACTAAGCAGCACAGTATTATCACCAGAATATCTGTAATAGCTGTTAAGCAACAGCAACAACAAACAATGGTAAGCTTTCAGTCTCTATCTACGATGCTGTGTTTTGATTGAAAGGTTACGCTACACTGTATTTTCTTTTTTTAGGTAAGAAGAAACACCGGAAGCAATTGAGGGACCAGGAAATGGATCCACTAGGAAGGAGGAGGCATTCTGCAGGATGGCTTTTTAATTTTTTTTTTTTTTTTTTTTTGAGACATAGTCTTTCTCTGTTGCCCAGGCTGCAGTGCAGTGGCGTGATCTCAGCTCACTGCAACCTCCACCTCCCGGGTTCAAGTGATTTCCGTGCCTCAGCCTTCCAAGTAGCTGGGAATACAGGCATGTGCCACCACACCAGACTAATTTTTATATTTTCGGTAGAGAGGAGATTTCACCACGCTGGCCCGGCTGGTCTCGAACTCCTGACCTCAGGTGATCTGCCGACCTCAGCCTCCCAAAGTGCCAGTATTACAGGTGTGAGCCAACACGCTGGGCCTCTGCAGGACTTTTTAACATTTTCAACAAATCTTCATATAACAGAGCAGAAAAGAAGGAAAAAAACACAGCAAGTAAAGCACATGAGTCTTGGCCCCATGTGGAGCATCATGGGGAACCTGCCCTTGGCGCCATCTGGCCTGCACATGTGCCACTGTATTACCCTTTGTGGGCATGCTCGCATGAGAGAATCTGGGTATGCCTGGAAAAGATCATCTTACAGCTAGAGGGCGGGGGGAGGCTTTCTTCTCTTAGGAACACTGAATAAACTATGTTGTACACCAGTGTTTTGACTCCAACTCATCACGAGGTGAGGTGTGAAGTTTTCCACTTGTGGCATCATATGGGTACTCAAAAAGTTTCAGACTTTGGAGCACATGGATTTCAGATTTTTGGATTAGGGATGTTCAATCTTTATAGGATACTTTGCCCCAGTAATAAGAGGGTCCACAGGCTGCTATGTTTTAAGAACTCTAGGATGTGCTTTTTACCATGTCTTCAACCTTGCTGTCAACTATGGTTTCCTGCTGCTGTCAATATGCTCAAACATAGTAAGCATCCCCCCCTCTTTGTGTATATACATTGTTTTTAATTTGCTAAACCCAACAATCAACTTTTCAGAAATTTGTTTAAAATAAAGGTAAACAAGCCAGACGTGATGGCTGACATCTGTAATCCCAGTCACTTGGAAGGCTGAGGCGGGAGGACTGCTTGAGCCCAGGAGTTTGAGGCTGCAGTAAGCTATGACTGCACCACTGCACTACAGCCTGGGTGACACAGAGAGACTCTGTCTCAAAAAAAAAAAAAAAAAGTAAACAAACTGAGTGAAGGCATCTTTTTGTTATGAGAATTAATGAGATCATATATGTAAAATGTTTCATATATGTCTAATACACAGTACACAATAAATACCATTTTTATCACTTTTTAAGAAAATATCTGTAATATTTAAGAAAGTGCAAAGCCCTCAGTGAGCTTATTTCCTGAATATCACCCACATTCATTCTTTACCTTAATTAAAATTCTGAATTTGTTATAAAGTTGACTTATTCAAGTTTTTGTATCCATAACTATATTTAGTCTTTTTGGGCTATTCTATGACAAGAAAATATGGATTTTAGGCCAGGTGTGGTGGCTCATGCCTGTAATCCCAGCACTCTGGGAGGCCAAGGCGGGTGGATCACCTGAGGTCAGGAGTTCAAGACCAGACTGGCCAACATGGTGAAACTCTGTCTCTACTAAAAATACAAAAAATTAGCCAGGCGTGGTGTCAGGTGCCTGCAATCCCAGCTACTCAGGAGGCTGAGGCATGAAAATCGTTTGAATCTGGGAGGCAGAGGTTGCAGTGAGCTGAGATCACGCCATTACGCTCCAGCCTGGGCAAAAAGAGCAAAACTCTGTCTCAAAAAAAAAAAAAAAGAAAAAATATGCATTTTAAATCATACTCTTTAATAATATTCTTTAAAGATCACTGGATATGTTCTGTACAGTGCTGTTTAGACTGATGCCTCCCAATATTTTACCCCTACTTCATGGCACTTATAGAAAATTATGTATTTCTAGAGAATTTGGGATTAACTGGAGTGGCTGCTCAAGACTAGAGTCAACAGACCCAGGGACTTGGGCTGTTCCCACAACCTGACCAGCCTCACTGACAGTTATGAGGATCTAAGCTCACAAGACACCTGTCCACAGAGTTTGGGAAGCTCATTTAAACATTTGTTTTTTGGGGGGTTTTTTTTTCTTTTTTTTTTTTTGAGACGGAGTCTCGCTCTGTCGCCCAGGCTGGAGTGCAGTGGCGTGATCTCGGCCCACTGCAACCTCCGCCTCCCGGGTTCAAGCAATTCTCCTGCCTCAACCTCCTGAGTAGCTGGAATTACAGGTACCTGCCACCACGCCCAGCTAATTTTTTTTTGTATTTTTAGTAGAGACGGGGTTTCACCATGTTGGTTAGGCTGGTCTTGAACCCCTCACCTTGTGATCCACCCACCTCGGCCTCCCAAAGTGCTGGGATTACAGGCATGAGCCACCGCACCCGGCCCTAACCATTTGTTAGACAATACTTCCGAATGTTTTGTCTATGTAATTTAGTTCACAAATCATTTAGCTCATAAATCAACTTGTCTAGACTCATGCCCTGGGTTCACAGAATTAGAAATAATACTATTTTACATTAGGGACTACTAAGAACAACCAGGATGATGATAATAGTCATCACTAAAACCAAAGTCAGCAAATGTTAATCTCCAACACTGCTATCACAATTTTTTTGTTTTTCCTTGAGACAGGGTCTCACTCTGTCATCCAAGCTGGAGTGCAGTGGTACAATCTCAGCTCACTGCAGCCTCCACTCCCAGGCTCAAGCAATTCACATGCCTCAGTCCCCTGAATAGCTGGGATTACAGGCACACACCACCACACCCAGCTAATTTTTGTATTTTTTTTAGTAGAGACAGGGTTTCACTATGTTGGCTGGGCTGGTCTCGAACTCCTGGTCTCAAGCGATCCACCTACCTCAGCCTCCTAAAGTGCTGGGATAACAGGCATGAGCCACTGCGCCCAGCCTGCTATCATAATGATTTTTTTTTCTTCCTTTTTTGGAGGGGTTCAAACAAAAAATGACTTGAGCCCCTCTCTATAAATAACTTTTTAAAATCAAGGACAACCTAAACTCTAGTAGTAAAATACACTTTAAAATAGAGAATACTTTAAAAGATCTCATTCCTTCATATTCCCCTTCCACCTTATATAACTCAGTATGTCTCTCAATAATGGCTACCTCCATGATCTTTTATAACTATAAACTCAGATCACAGTTTTTCAAAAAGTTTTCACTTTCTCATAATTATTATTATTATTATTATTTTTTTTTTTTGAGACAGAGCCTCACTCTGTTGCCCAGGCTGGAGTGCAGTGGCACAAACTCAGCTCATGGCAACGTATGCCTCCTGGGTTCAAGCGATTCTCATGCTTCAGCCACCTAAGTAGCTGGGATTTCAGGCATGTGCCACTCCTGGCTGACTTTTTCTATTTTTAGTAGAGACAGAGTTTTGCCATGTTGGCCAAGCTAGTCTCGAACTCTTGGCCTCAAGCGATCCGCCCACCTCAGCCTCCCAAAGTGCTGGGATTACAGACAGGCGTGAGCCACAGTGCCTGGCCTTGCATTAATTTTTAAAATGAGAAATAATACAATCTTGCTTTCATTTAAAACTTTTTCCAAGAAACCATGAGCAAACCTGTGTTTACCATATATACTGTACTGAATATTTGGACATCACCATTTCAATGTAAAGTCAGATGCTAATAATTAACACAGACTGACCAACACTCTGAAATGACTTGTTATTTTCTAAAATAACAATTAGTAACAGACCTGAGGAATGCTTGGTTCACTTCCATTAACACTGTCAGGAGATTTCGAGGCATGAGTAGATGCATTCTAAGAAAAAGAAAGAAACATTGTAAAGCAAAAGAACAAAAAACTAAAGGTTTAAAACTGTTAAGAATAAAGCCCATGTGCCAAGACCTATCAGATACATTTATCTATTAAACAAAATTAGTAATTGTTCATTTATTAGAATATTTTCATGCAAGGCAAAACTATTGTAGTATGGTAAGTATTTTAGAAAATTCATTTTGCTGTAATACACAGAACTCAATAGCAAAGATTAGTATGTAGAAAAACCTATTTCAAGCTAGTCACATACCTCTTCCCATTATGTCCCCAGTTTTTCCCCCATAACAAAAATCAACATCAGGGAATCAATGCACAAATCTCACTCAAACAGAAAACTATCCAGAAAAGGAAGTAATGTCAATTTTTTCCTACAATAAAATAATACTCAAAATTATTTGGGCTAAGCTCTGAAAAATATCTTGATAGCAAGAAACGGTAATGTCTCATTCATTTGAAGTTAGCAATCTAAATGAAATGATAATTTTCAGAAGAACTTAAAAACCTCTTCTTCCACACGCGAAAGATTTTTGTTTTGTTCTGTTCTGTTGGTATGCCAAAGGCTCCCAGTTAAGCAACATTCTACTGATTACATCATACTGGCATAGATTTCATGATACTAGATGAGATTCTTTGAGGTTCAAAATTCTACATTGCATTTATAATACACTGTCTAACTAAAATTAGTTAGAACTACAGAAGTAACTCATGATAAAATAACTTCCATGTTTTAAACAAAAATATTCCACCAAATGCCAACCACTATGTTTCAGTAGTTACATCTTGCATTTCCCCTTGGTCTAGAGCTGACCAAGGAAAGGCAAATATCTGACCTAACTTATTCTTAAGTGAAAAAGGTGCTCAGTTTTGCAAATGTGTTTTCTACTTTTTGAACATTGATTAAGTAGTTTGATGGTAGGAAATTATTAATTTTTAGGTGTGATAAATAATATTGTGGCTAAAATTTTTTAATCCTTTTTTTCTGAGACAGGGTCTTGCTCCATTGCCCAAGATGGAGTACAATGACATGCTCACAGCTGACTACAGCCTCAAGCTCCCAGTCTCAAGGGATCCTCTCACCTCAGCCTCCTCAGTAGCTGGGACTACAGGTGTGCACTACCAGGTCCAGCTAATTTTTGTACTTTTTGTAGAAACAGGGTTTCCCCATGTTGCCCAGGCTGGTCTCAGGTGATCTGCCCTCCTCAGCTTCCCAAAATGCTGGGATTACAAGCGTGAGCCACCATGCCCAACCATCTTTATCTTTTAGAGTAGTGGTCTCCAACCTTTTTGGCACCAGGGACGGGTTTCATGAAAGACAATTTTTCTACAGACCGGCGGTGCAGGGATGGTTTTGGGATGATTCAAATGCATTACATTTATTGTGCACTTAATTTCTATTATTACACTGTAATATATAATAAATAATTATTCAACTCACCATAATATAGAATCAGTGGGAGCCCTGAGCTTGTTTTCCTACAACTAGACAGTCCCATCTGGGGGTGATGGGAGACAGTGACAGATCATCAGGCATTATATTCTCATAAGGAGCATGCAGCCTAGATCCCCCGTATGCACAGTTCACCACAGGGTTCACGCTCCTATGACAATCTAATGTCACCACTGATCTAACAGGAGGCAGAGCTCAAGTGGTAATGTGGGTGATGGAGACCAGCTGTAAATGCAGATGAAGTTTCACTTGCTTGCCTGCCTCTTACCTCCTGCTGTGCAGCCCAGTTCCTAAAGGGCCACGGACCTGTGCCTGGAGGTTGGGAAGCACTGTTTTAGAGATACATACCAAAATATTTACTGATGGAACAGAACTTCTGAAATTTGCTTCAAATATCCAATGGGGTGGGAGTGGGGAAGCCAGGGGGAGCTGTACAAGTAGGCAAAATGGTAGTGGTACGGTCAGGGAAGTGTGGGGGTAGGCTAATAGATAAAACAAGATGGCCATGAGTTATTAATTATTGGCATTGGGTAATAGATATGGGGAGGGGTTCTTGTGCCAATACTACTACTATTTCCACTTTTGTAATATGTTTCAACTTTTCCCTAATAAAGACAAACTTTAAGTACCTCCTCTTCCCTCTAATAAAAAGCTATCAAATTTCATCAGTCTAAGACATTTCCTTAAAGTTAGATGGGGAAGAAAGGTTGGGAGAACATAGGAATTAACTTTTATCTTCCAGTTGCCTACATGGCATCTACCTGTGTGACATTACAATGAATGCCTTCTAGGTCTAAAAATATAATATACTACATACTATAAAGCAAGGGTCACAAATCTCTGGGCCACAGTCCAGTATCAACTCATAGCCTGTTAGGAACGGGGCCACACAGCAGAAGGAGAGCGGTGGGTGAGCAAGCGAAACTTCATGTGCATTTACAGCTGCTCCCCATCACTCGCATTACCACCTGAGCTCTGTCTACTGTCAGATCAGTGGTGACATTAGATATTCATAGAAGTGCGAACTCTGCTGTGAACTGTGCATATGAAGGATCTAGGTTGTGTGGTCTTAATGAGAACGTAATGCCTGATGATCTGTCACTGTCTCCCATCACCCTCAGAAGGGACCATCTAGTTGCAGGAAAACAAGCTCAGGGCTCCCACTGATTCTACATTGTCATGAGTTATATAATTACTTCATTACGTATTACAATGTAACAATAACAGAAATAAAGTACACAGTAAATGTAATGCGCTCGAATCATCCCAAAACCATCCCTGTGCCCCCAGTTCATGGAAAAACTGTCTTCCACGAAACCAGTCCCTGGTCCCAAAAAGGTTGGGGACAATTGCATAAAATACAAAATATACTTTACAGAGATCAACAATTCTCTTGGCCAGTTAATATATTGAAAATTAATAGACAAATTATGGAGAAAGGAAATGAAGGGGCTCCATAAAATATTTAGCTTAAGAGGAAGAACAGCAAGAGTCTATATTCTGTTTTAAGTAAATAACTTGACACATGATTGTGGTCCATACAAAAAAGCTACACTGGGCTGGCGCGGTGGCTCACGCCTGTAATCCCAGCACTTTGGGAGGCCGAAGTAGGTGGATCACCTGAGGTAAGGAGTTCGAGACCAGCCTGGCCAATATGGTGAAACCCCATCTCTACTAAAAATATAAAAATTATATTTTTTATAAAAACGTCGTGGTGGCAGGCACCTGTAGTCCCAGCTACTCGGGAGGCTGAGGCAGGAGAATCGCTTTAATCCTGGAGGCAGAGGCTGCAGTGCACCAAGATGGTGTCACTGCACTCCAGCCCGGGAAACAGAGTGAGACTCCACCTCAAAAAAAAAAAAAAAAAAAAAAAAAAAAGCTACAACTGGCCAGGCTCAGTGGCTCATGCCTATAATCCCAACACTTTGGGAGACCGAGGCAGGCAGATCACCTGAGGTCAGGAGTTCAAGACCAGCCTGGCCAACATGGTGAAACCCCATCTCTACTAAAAATAAAAAAGTTAGCCAGGCATGGTGGCGAGCACCTGTAATCCCAGCTGCTTGGGAGCCTGAGGCAGGAGAATCACCGGAACCTGGGAGGCAGAGATTGCAGTGAGCTGAGATCACAACACTGCACTTCAGCCTGGGTGACAGAGCGAGACTCTGCCTCAAAAAAAAAAAAAAAAAAAAAAGCTACCCTACAATTGTTTGAAATATCACCCCATTAAGCACACAGAGAACAACATTTAAAAACTTCTCCTCATATATATATTTCAATTTATGTACTAAACCACGTATCTAAATAAATGCAGGATAGCTTATGAAAAGTACTGGCCTAAGTTGCCCTGTGAATTTACATTACGAATATTTAGAAGTAAAATTAGAGATCTGTCACTATTTGTAATGCCTTCTCCATTTCTGCCAAACTTTTGTTCATCTTTCAGCTTTCAAATTTTGTGAAGCTCTGTATGTGAAGCTTTATACGGTTCCTGGAAGGCTAACACATTCCTTATGCCTTTTTTTTTTTTTCTGTGAAGCCTTAATTCCTTTGTACTTTAAGTGTATGTTGACATGTTTGTCTCCAAAGTAAACTATAAACTCTCAGAGGACAGAGCCCTACATTTTCTTCTCTTTTTTTCTCCCTTCAACTTTTAAGTTCAGGGGTACATGTTCAGGATGTGCAAGTCTGTTACATAGGTAAACGTGTCCCATGGTGAGAATGCTACCATTTTCATCTTAGTCCCCATGACCTAATATTTTGCCTGACTAGTAGTAAGGGCTCAATAAATGCTTATTAAATCCTTATGCAGTTGCTTCCTCTGAAGGCTTTCCCCTAGCGAGGTGCCTGTAGAACTAGCTCAATACATGTCAATACTCAAAACTCACCAATACTTTCTACTGGGGAAAATTAGATAAAAACTCTTTTAAAGTATATTCAACTTAAAAGCACACACAGGTTCCCTGCCAGACTTGTCTTCAATTACATATTGTTTCAATCTTTCAACAACCATTGCATTGACTGCTGAGCACCAAGGTTACGGTAATTTTAGAATTTGGGGTAAACAGCTGCATTTTTCAAAAAACTTAACTAAGCAAAAGTCAGTACCTACTGAACCTGTAATGGATTAGACCCTCACTAAATTTTTATTCTAATATGGGAATATGCTATGGTTTCCCTTGTTCCATTGGGAGAAATAAGTTTCTGACTAGGCTGGGCGTGGTGGCTCAGGCCTGTAATTCCAGCACTTCAGGAGGCCGAGGCAGGTGGATCACTTGAGCCTGAGTTCCAGACCAGCCTGGCCAAAATGGCGAAACCCCATCTCTACTAAAAATAGAAAAGTTAGCCAGGTACGGTGGTGCGCACCTGTGGTCCCAGCTACTTGGGAGGCTGAAGTGGGCGGATCACCTGAGCTCAGGAGGTAGAGGTCGCAGTGAGCCGAGATCGTGCCACTGCACTCCAGCCTGGGTATCAAAAGAAAAAAAAAGTTCTCTCTCAAAAGAAAAAAAAAGTTTTAAAGCCCCACTTTAACATTATTAGCATTTTCAACAACAGAATAAGTACTCAATACAAATGACTTTAATGTACTTATGGAAGTGGCCCTAGGAGAACCTTTACGGTTTTTTTTTTTAATAGCTTCTATTACTACTACATGAAAATATAAAGCAATATTATTTTATGCTTTTCAAAGTAAATTGGGCCAGACATAGTGGCTCATGTCTGTAATCCAAGCACTTTGTGAGGCTGAGGCAAGAGGATCACCTGAGGCCAGGAATTCAAGATGAGTCTGAGCAATATTCTGAGACTCTCTCTAAAAAGATCAAAATAAGAAGAGCTGGGCATGGTGGCGTATGTCTGTGGTCCCACATACTTGGGAGGCTGAGGAAGAAGGACTGCTTGAGCCCAGGGATTTGAGGGTATAGTGAGCCGTGATTGTACCACTGCATTCCAGCCTGAACAACAGAATGAGACCCCACTCAAACAAATATAAATAAATAAATAAATAAAAACAGTAAATAAGTAAGTTTCTCTAATTGGGACTTCTGATTCCCTCCCAAATCGCTTTTTAAAACAATGAGATATTACTTGTAGCCAGAGCCAAGGAGAGACCACTTTTCCCTGAGACCCAAGCTAAGCCATCACTAGAAATCCCATTATCTCCCTAGCTGCTTTCTTTTCTAAAACTGAGTTTACAATGTAATTTAAGACTGCTACTGGCCATATGCATACCAAGTCTTCACTGGCTACATGGTTCAAGTACAGAAATGTTCTACTTCCATCACCAGCTACCTAATAAGTTAAATCAATTCTTATTGTTTAGAAAAACCTCAATCCAATAGTGTTTGCCACATTTCTCCATTGTAAACTTTTCATTTTTGTAATTAATAAATAGATTTGTGGAACAATTTTTTAAAAAAAGAAAGAAAAACCTCAATCCCAGTAGAGTCAGTGTTTAACACCAAAGGCTATCCTTACTGGACAAACATCTCTAAACTTTAATTTGCTAAATTATGAGCTTACCAGATACTTTCAATAGGAAAATGTCCACTTTCCCAAAATGAAATTACATACAAGATTCAAAACCGTATGATGCCAGTCACTTGAAAACAAATGAGACAATTCTCTCCTTTCAGATGTTTAATATATAAAAAACAGGTAACTGCAAAATAAGATGCAATTATCTATTACAGTAGAATCTACCTACCTATTCAATGCTGTTTAATTATGGATTTACATAACAACGAATTTTTCCCCTAAAAATGTAAGTCATATCTCAAAATATTCTTAACCACCCATCAATAGTAGAACAGAGATTTGAAGCACTGCATACCTTTTTTTAGTTAATGAACAAACATTCCCTAGGAAAAAAAGAGGTTAGAGTAAGCGAAGGTAGCTTCATTACTGAAGTAGCTACATTAGCGAAAACAGTGTTATTTTTGTTGCAGTTAGAAAGCTACCAGGAAGCACACCAGCCATCAGAATTCAGCAATTTACTCTCTGATTTTTTTAGAGCAGGGTTAGCAACAGGACACTGAAGATACTTTGAGAGATGGTAAGTGGCAAGTAACATGAGATTTGCTTCTACAATTGCAAAATTACTTTGCTTCCCCACAAAGGGAATGCAGAAAGCGGTGGAAGGACTCACCACACTGTCACTCTGTGTTTTAGGATGTTTGGAGGAATCCAAAGCAAAGATAGTATACTCAGAGAGAAAAGCAGGCTCTGCTATCATCCCGGCTAGTAGCTGTCTCATTCAGTGTAATAAGCAAAAGTATAAAAATAAAACAAATGATGAAAAACAAATCATAATGGCATGTTGCAAAGTGTTCTCACCACGCAGCATGCATAACACTATAATGGCCTTCAGTACCACCATCACCACCACCACCACCACCATCTCACCCACAGAAATAATAAGCTGCTGGAAAAGATCAGGAATGGAGATGCGTGATCAGTTTAGGATCTCAAAATCCAATCTATGAACAACTTGCTTAATGGCATACAAATGATATAGGCAACAGGAACCACCGCACACAGAGTGCCTGGCACTCTGTTATAAAAATCAATACCAATTAACAACAATACATGGGCCGGGCGCAGTGGCTCAGGCCTGTAATCCCAGCACTTTGGGAGAGTGAGGTGGGCAGATCACGAGGTCAGGAATTCAAGATCAGCCTGACCAATATGGTGAAACCCTGTATCTACTAAAAATACAAAAATTAGCCAGGCATAGTGGTGCGCACCTGTAGTCCCAGCCACTCAGGAGGCTGAGGCAGGAGAATCGCTTGAACCCGGGAGGCGGAGGTTGCAGTGAGCCGAGATCGTGCCATTGCACTCCAGCCTGGGTGACAGAGTGAGACTCTATCTCAAAAAAACAAAACAAAACAAACAATAAAAAATTACATGACGGACATAGTTTCAGACACGCAAGCTACGTAAGTTATCGAGATCTTCTCTATAGCATAGTGCCTACAGTTAACAATACCGTATTACAACGTTAAAAAAAATTTTTTTTTTTTTTTTTTTTGAGACAAGGTCTAGCTCCATCACCCAGGCTGGAGCACAGTAATGCAATCTCGGATCACTGTACCCTCCACCTCCTGGACTCAAGCCATCTTCCACCTCAGCCTCCTGAGTAGCTGGGACTACAGGCGCACATCACTATGCCTGCTAATTTTTGTAGAGACGGGGTTTCACCACATTGCCCAGGCTGGTCTCGAACTCCTGAGCTCAAGCGATCCACCTGCCTCAGCCTCCCAAGTACTAGGATTACAGGCATAAGCCAGCACACCTGGCCTAAAATTTTCTAGAAAAGTAGATCTTATGTTACTTCTTACCACAAATAATAACAGTGGGGGTAGGAGGAAACTTTGGGAGGTAATAGATATGTCTATGGCCTTGATGGTGGTGATGGTTTCACAGGTGTATACTTAACACCAAATTCATCAAATTGTATACATTAAGTATGTACAGCTTTTTACATGTCAATCATACCTCAGTAAAGTGGGCTTAAAAATGCATAGTAAAGAACACAAAGTCTTAAGAATAACATTTATAAATACTGACCCATTTTTACATATTCAAAAAATAGCATGAAAACACATGGTGAAGATAAAACATAAAAAACTTTAATCATTTATTTGTACTTACATACCACATTATTTTTCTCTAAAGTATGTACAGAAGAAACATTTGAAACTTTATAAGTTTAAAGACATTTTCTGTTACACTAGTGCTTCTGGTATATATTATCTTCTGTGCTTTAGTTTTCTTTCAGAAACTGTATACTACACACCAAAATATTGACAAACATGAATTAGATGTACAATAAATTATAATCAGAATGAATTTTTTGATGAGGGAGGTTACACAAATCTACACATAATAAAATTGTATAGAATTATACACACACACACACACAATATGAGCATGTAAAACTGGTAAAATCTGAATAAATTCTGTGGATGTCACAGATTACCAATGTCAGTTTCCTTGTTTGGACAGTGTACTATGGTTATATAAGGTGTTACTACTGGGGAGAAATGGGTGATGGGTATATAGGGCCTCTCCCACAAAAGATGTCAGAACCTCCTATGAATCTATAATTATTTCTAAATAAAAACTAAAACCAGCCTGGACAACATAACAAAACCCACTCTACAAAAAATACAAAAAATTTGCCAGGCATGGTGACACAGACCTGTAGTCCCAGCTACCTGGGAGGCTGAGGTAGGAGGCTCGCCTAAGCCCAGCAGTGAGCTGTGATCACACCACAGCACTCCAGCCTGAGCAAAAGAGTGAGATCCTGCCTCCAAAAAAAATTTTTGAAACATGAATTTAGCAGTTAATATACTATCTAACATGGTGATAAATTACATATATCATATATAATAACATCTGAAAAAAAAAGTCTGCAAAAGCTTAAGAATATAAACTTTTCACTCAGTACTGTAGAGTTATGAATACTAACTAGAGCCTTAACTAACTGTTCATTTGGTCCTACATTAGAGACCATCATAATTATAAATAGGAAAAACATTTCAAAGTCTTTTATATTATGTAATAACTAGTACTTCTTAAATGGGATTCAGCAATTAACTTTACACTAAATTCTCAATTTTAGTATTAGTAGTATACTAAAATATGCTAAATGCCTCTTTGGCTTTAGGGTATCATCATATCCAAGTTTCTACTCCTGCTGAAAATCTTACTCTCCCAGGAACTCAGATCATCCTTTGAATGGATGTTAAATTTAAGTTAAAGGCTATAAAAAATTCACTTTTCTTAGACTTCCAAAGTTAATTTTTGTAATGAAGTCGCTCTTGCCCACATTAGAAAATAATTCAAAACTTCAGAGGAGTATATTTGAAATTTTAAGAGAAAAACACAAAAGCTAATGCCCAGCATAGAAAAATGTCCACCATTTCAAGATGTGCTGCCAAACAAAAATGTACACTATGACCTCTAACCCTAGCAAAAGCAAAGTATATCAAAATTAGTGTCCACTGACAGTCACCTCAAAGCCTAAGAAATCTTTGTTGACCTTGTTATTTCCTTCTTATGCCTGAGAAAGTCTCGCAAGCAATAGTTCTCTAATATTCTCACTAAGATTCTGTCTCAACTCCATCACTCAAACTCTGTTCAAATTGAAAACCAATTCTGCTGCAATTCTGCTAAGGATTTAATTCACCACTTCTGTGTGGTTCCCCAGTGAAGCCATCAGTTGAACCAACACTGAAGTTATACGTGTCTGAACATTCATGAAGACTATTTGAAACTCTCAGCAGATATGCGTCGAAGGCTTTCAATCTATGTCTCATACTCTCATATATATATGCATGTGTATATCAAAGTATATCAAAATTAGTGTCCACTGACAGCCACCTTAAAGCCTAAGGAGTCTTTGTTGACCTTGTTATTTCCTTCCTAAATAAACACACATACATATATGAGAGTGTGAGACGTGGAGGATATACAGTCTTGCACTGCTTAACAATAGGGAGGGGATACATGCTGAGAAATGTGTTGTTAGGCCATTTTGTCATGTGAACATCATGGAGGGGTGTCCAAGGGAGAGAATTCAGTCATCGGTTCTTAGTTTCTGTTTCTGGTTGGATCGGTAAGGACCCTTCCTCATCCCTCTTTCCCGCTTATCACTAGAGACAGAAACTAAAAACCATGCCTTTAGGCTGCTAAAAGACTAAAACAAAACACAGAACAAGAACAACAGCAAAATAAGCTGGGTTGGACAAGCATACTTACACAAACCTAGATGGCATAGCATACTACATACCTAGGATACATGGTAGAGCCTATTGCTCCTATGCTATAAACTAGTCCATCCTGTTACTGTACTGAACATCGTAGGTGGCTGTAATACAATGGTTAAGTATTTATCTATGTAAACATAGAATAAGCATAGTAAAACTACAGAATAAAAGAAAAAATGACACAACTCTATAGGGCACTCATTTATCATGAATGAAGATTGCAGGACTAGAAATTGCTCTGGGTGAGTCAGTGAGTGAGTGGTGAGTGAAGGTGAAGTCCTAGGACATTACTGTGAGCTTTTATACCACTGGCATCACCGCAAACACATTACAACAACTACATGTCACCAGGCGATAGGATTTTTTCAGCTCCATTATAATCTTATGGGACTACTGTCATATATGCAGTCCATCACTGAACAAAACATCATTATGAGGCACATCATATATTTTTCCTTAATCTCGGTGGTTTTGGTAGGATTACTCAGTATTTTTTGTCTGTTTGTTTTTGTTTTTTAAATAAAAATAAATAGGGACAGGGTTTTGCCATGTTGCCCAGGCTAATCTTGAACTCCTGGGCTCTAGCAATCCACCTGCCTCCGCCTCCCAAACTGCTGGGATTACAGGCATGAGCCATCAGGCCTAGCCACAGTGTTCTTTCTGAATTCTATAATTTTCTCTTTAACTGGCATTGGTCTGAGTTTTATTGTGATTTACATGTTTACATCAATTTTTTTTTCATTTCCAGGATTTTTTTTTTTTTTTTTTTTTTGAGATGGGAGTCTCACTCTGTCACCCAGGAAGTGGTGCCATCTCAGCTCACTGCAACCTCCACCTCCCGCGTTCAACCAATTCTCCTGCCTCATTCAGCCTCCCGAGTAGCTGGGATAACAGGTATGTGCCACCACACCCAGCTAATTTTTGTATTATTAGTAGAGATGGGGTTTTGCCATGTTGGCCAGGCTGGTCTTGAACTCCTGGCCTCAAGTGATCTGCCCGCCTTGGCCTCCCAAAGTGCTGAGATTACAGGCGTGAGCCACCATGCCTGGCCAATTTCCAGGATTTCTAATTAGTTATTTTTCGTATCCATCTAGTCTAGTTTTGTTTTGGCCTCTTTTTCTTCTACAATTTTCTGTTCTTTTTAAGAAAATTATTACTTCCTTTTTCTTATGGAAGAAAGTTGTTTTAAAGTAATTTCCAGACTGTTGTATTACTTTAATTTCGTCTGGAGTAAGTATGTCTTAATCTCTGTTTTTACTGGTGGCCTTCTTAGCATTTATTTTAGAATTTTCGTTTACAGGCTCATCTTGAAAAAGGTATTATCTTCTTCCTTCCTTCTGTGCTCATCCCTCCTTATCCAGCCAATCTGATACCCAAGGCCTTGGTTCAGGTTTCTTACCTTATGGCAATATAGGGGTTATCACAAACTCAGTCACTAAGATAATGTGAGGCTGGATTCGATTCTTGGTCATGAGGCCTCCCTAAGGACAGCAGTTTCCCATAATGGACCACTGAGAGCTCTAGGCAGCAGTTAGTGACAGCTTTTTTCAACTTCCTTTCACCAGTGGTAGGAGCCCCACATTAGCTCTCAGCTTGTAACACAAAATCTCCTCTGTATAGAACATTTCCAGTCCTTCTCAACCAGAGTTCAAAGAGAAAATTAAATCCAAATGCCTGTATACAATGAATTAATGTATCTACTGTGTATATATAGCATGGTACTAGTTTCATACCATACTTGGAAGAATTAAAAACTGCAGTTACTCAAATCATTTTCCATAGAGCTTAATTCTCTCACAAAACCCTAGTTGAAAATGGCTGCCTTTGTCCCAACGCCAAACCCTCTAGGACCAAGGATTCATTCCCTCTCAGCCCAAGGAGATGTTTACCTTGTTTGTGAACTCAGATACATGTCTCAATGTTTTTTAAGTTTTATCTACTACTTCCGTGACTGAAACAGCAAGGGTGCCTCAAGGGTCAAATCACAGCATGATTTGACCGAAAGTCCTAAAGTCTTCCAGGGGAGGATTTAGCATGTTAGGCAGCATGCCATTGTGACTGATTATTTCCAACAACCAGCAGCCTTTTTTCTTTTTTTTTGAGATAGGGTCTTGCTCTGTCACCAAGGGTGGAGTGCGGTGGCACAGTCATGGCTCACTGCAACCTCCACCTCCTGGGATCAAAAAATCTTCCTACTTAAGCCTCTTAAGTAGCTTGGGACCACAGGTGCACACCACCACACCTGGCTTATTTTTTTTTTTTTGGTAGAGACAGGGTCTCACTATGTTGCCCACACTGGTCTCCAACTCCTGGGTTCAAGCATTCCTCCTGCTGCAGCCTCCCAAATTGCTGGGATTACAGGTGTGAGCCACCACATCCAGCCTAGCAGTCCTTTCCCATGTGAAAAAACTTCTTTGAAATTCCTTGAAAAACTATTATTATTTATTTCAGTGATTTTTAGATTCCTTTTCACTCATAGGCAACAAAGGCTTGATTATCATCTCTCATGTGTAATACTGGGGGAAGGGCCTAAAAAGTTTAGTGCCTTAGCAAAAAACGTTAGTGTCTTAGCAAGGGTGTAACTCCCACTGCCTCAAAGACAGATGGCCCTGTTTCTTTTTTTTTTTTTTGGAGACGGAGTTTCACTCTTGTTGCCCAGGCTGGAGTGCAGTGGCATAATCTTGGCTCACTGGAACCTCCCTACCTCCCGGGTTCAAGCGATTCTCCCGCCTCAGCCTCCTGAGTAGCTGGGATTACAGGTGCCCGCCAACACACCTAGCTAAGTTTTTATATTTTTAGTAGAGACGGGGGGTGGGGGGGGGGGGGGTTTCACCATGTTGGCCAGGCTGGTCTCGAACTCCTGACCTCAAGTAATCCACCCTACACGGCCTTCCTAGGTGCCGGGATTACAGGCATGAGCCACCACACCTGGCAGATGGCCCTGTTTCTATCTTCCCAGATACTGTTAAGTACAACTGTTAGTAGAACCCTTATGATTTTGGGTCAATTAAATTCATCCAACCTGTGGCCCAGGATGGCTTCGAATGAGGCCCAACACAAGTTCATAAACTTTCTTAAAACATTATGAGACTTTTTTGCTTTTTTTTTTTTTTAGCTCATCAACTATTATCAGTGTTAGCGTATTTGATGTGTGGCCCAAGACAATTCTTCTTCTTTCAATGTGCCCAGGGAAGCCAAAAGATTAGACACCCCTGTAAAAAGTACCTGTGATAATATACTCTACAGAAGATCCAAGAATAAAATGGTTTACAGTAGCAGCAGGTGAAGAAATATCCAGTACAGAATGTGGGTAAATCATGATGATCAAATTCAAGACCACAACTCAAGGCTCTATTTTGTCTATATAGATAGTTTTACTACATAGAAAGCCTTTAAACAAAATGACAGCATAAAAGGACAAGGTATCTAACTTTCTCTAGTCTTAATCGCCAATGAAAAGACCAAGTATATAAGATGGGAAAAAACATGTATCAGCCCAGAAACCAGGAAAGAAGATGCAATTTAGATTCAAGGAAGTTTTGCTAAGTCCATGAACTCCTCAGGCCTAAGTAAAACAAGTAATCAAAGATGAGCTTTCCACTCCAATTATGAGAATACTCAGCATATGCAACAAGAAAGTGGAACCAAAGGTTTGTTCTTCAAAAGATCAACAAAATTGACAAACCATTAGCTAGACTGACAGAGGGGAAAAAAGAAGACTCATATCATGAAAATCAGGAATGAAAAAGAAGAAATTACCCCTGAATGTGCAGAAAAGGATTACAAAGCTATACTATGTGTTAAAAGCAAAGGTTTTTGCCTCATTTGAGCATGGGCTGCTTAGTTAGCAGCCTGCAATTGACAGACTTGACTGCTGTGACTGCCTGAGACTCAGGAGCTGTTACAAAAACTACATTCCTAATTTAGGATTTCAGTTTGTTTATGTACAAGTTAGGCTACAGTTCCTTACAGAGGGACTCAAGATACACAGGTAGGCTCAGGCCAAATTTAGTTTAATTTATGCCAACAAATGAGATAAATGAAATGGACAAACTCCTAGAGATACACAAATTACCAAAACTAACTCAGGAAGAAGCAAAATCTGAACAGAGCTATAAAAAGTAGATACTGAATTAGTTATCAGAACACTTCCCTCAAAAAAAAGCCCAGGACACATGATTTCAATGGTAGATTCTACCAAACATTTAAAGAAGAATTAATAGCAATTCTTCACAAACTCTTGAAAAAACACAAGAGAGGTGAACACTTCCCAACTCGTTTCATGGGGCCTGTATTACTGATACAAAAACCAGGTTATCACAAAAAAAGAAAACTGCAGACCAGCATCTCTTATGAATATAGACACAAAAATCCTCAACAAAATACTAATGAATCAATCCAGTAATATATAAAAAAGATTATATACCAGAAACAAGTGACATTTATTGCAGGAATACATGGTTAATATAACCTCTGAAAAGCAATTAATACAATATTCAATATAATAAAGGATTTAGGAAGGAATGTTTCTCATGTATTACTTTGAAGATACTTCCCAGTAATCCCTAAAACGATGCCTTTAAGCCATATAAGCCTTGAAACATAAAATAAATCTCTAAAATGTGCTTAAGAATTCTCAACAACTGGGGCCAGGTGTGATGGTTCATGCCTGTAATCCCAGCACTTTAGGAGTCCAAGGTGGGCAGATCACTTGAGGTCAGGCATTCGAGGCCAGCCTGGCCAACATGGTGAAACCTCATCTCTACTAAAAACACAAGTATTAGCTGGGCGTGGTGGCACATGCCTGTAATCCCAGCTATTCAGGAGGCTGAGGCAGGAGAATCACTTGAACCTGGGAGGTAGAGGTTGCAGTGAGCTGAGATCATGCCACTGCACTCCAGCCTGAGCAACAGAGCATATATATATAGAGCATATATATATGCTCTATATATATATCATATATATGCTTTATGTATATGCTCTCTCTATATATGCTATATATCTCATACATATACAGAGCATATATATATGCTATATATATCATACATATACAGAGCATATATATGCTATATATAGCATACATATACAGAGCATATATATACAGAGCATATATATACACACATATATATACACACATATATATACATATATACATATATATATATATAGATGAAAACACACCTAATTCTGGAATTTAATTTAAAAACAATATGAAAGTTGTTCGTGGATGAGGCCCCAGGATAACAATGGACATGTTTACTATGGCCCCTAATAAATAAGGAAGTGTCTCAGGAAGACAGCAAACCAGAGAGAGCGGGATAGGAGGCAAAATGAAGCTATCAATCCTTCCTTCATAAATTCAATAGGCAAAGTGACACAGAGATAACATCCCTAGGACCCTAATCCACATAATAGTCCATCTGTTCCCCTCCCCTCACACAAAGACCTAAAAAGAGGAAGGGGAGCAGCCCCTCCCCTCTTCCAAGACTGTCCCTAATAACTTAGTTAGCACCTACTATGTGCAAGGTACCACACTAGAGATGTACATGCCTTCTTACTGGTAATCCCCAAAACTTCAAAAATTTCTCATTTTACAAATGAGAAAACCTGAGACTGAAAAGTTAACTTTAATAGATCTTTCAGTCAGCAAACAGCAAAGACAGGATGTAAACTTGGGCTGATCCAGGTAACACCAAAAACCATCTTTTCCTCACCAGTCTATTCCAGGTCTTATTCCAGGTACTAATATAGTACATAGAATTTTACTCCCTTAAAAAAAATCATTAGACTCAGTTATAAAAAGAAAGTAGATACATGCTACAACACAAATGAATCTTGAAAACATTAAGCTAAGTAAAAGTGGTCAGACACAAAAGGTAACATATCGAATGATTCCATTTATATGAAATATCCAGAAAAGGTAAATCCATTAAGACAGAAAGCAAATTAATGGTTGCTAGGGGTTGGAGGAAGGAGTGGGAATGACTGCTTAATCAGCATGGGGTTTCATTTTGGGGTGATGGAAATGTTATGGAACTAGATAGATGTGATGAATGTACAACACTGGGAATGTACTGAACGCTACTTAATTGTTTGCTTTAAATGGTTAATTTATGTTATATGAATTTAAACTCAATTAAAAAAAAAAATCAGGGTCCCTTGAGCCCAGGAGCTGGAGGCCAGCCGGAGCAACATAGTGTGATACCCTATCTCTGAAAAAGTCCAGGTCCAATCTGGAGTGGGGCAGAGGATAGGAGGATGTTAGCTTCATTTGCCCTAGTTAATCCCTTACAGGATCCTACATTACATATTGCTCTAAAGCAACCCAGAACTAGGCAAGCAAAAAAGATTAACCTCAAGCAACAACAAGGACAGGAAGCCCTACTCTGAGGATAGTGGGGCTATGCCTAGGATCACCAGGAGAGAGTGCTATGATCAAATAGACAGATCTGCCATTTGCGCAGGATAGGAGAGTACCCAGAGTAGACTTAATGTAGACTTCAGAGTCAATGCAAATTCAGTCTACTCTCCTCTGCCTTCAATGTTTATAATAATATAGATTTTTTTTATGTCCCTTTTTTTTTTTGAGATGGAGTTTTGCTTTTATTGCCCAGGCTGGAGTGCAATGGCACGACCTCGGCTCACTGCAACCTCCGCCTCCTGGGTTCAAGCGATTCTCCTGCCTTAGCCTCCCGAATAGCTGGGAGTATGGTATTGAATCAAAGACAAAGAGAACAGTGGAATGGAATATATAAAGCTCAGAAACAAAGCCACTCAAATATGGACATGAATATAAAGCATGAATGTAAAACGATACTCATTAAGACAGTGTGGTATCAAAGAGAACAATGGAACAGAATAGAGAACTCAGCCACTCAAATATGGACATATGGACCCAATTAATGAAAAAATGTAGAACAGTAGAGCAGTGTGAAAAAGATGAGACAACCGGATACACATACTGGAGGGGATGAAACTTGATCCCTACTTCACACCATATTGAAAAACCATTTCCTGGGCTCAAGGGATCCTCTTGCCTCAGCCTCCTGAGTAGCTGGGACTACAGGTGCACACCACTGTGACTGGCTTGGATTTATTTTAAGTGTTAAGTGTTTTTTTGTTTGTTTGTTTGTTTTTTTGGCCCTGTGCAGCGACTCATGCCTGTAATCCCAGCACTTTACGAGGCCAAGGTGGATGGATCACTTGAGCTCAGGAGGTTGAAGCTGCGTAGTGCTGAGATTGTGCCACTATGCTTCAACCTGGGCAACAGAGTGAGACCCTGTCTCAAAAAACAAAAAAAAAATGCTTGTTTTTTTTTTTTAAAGAAAATGTGGAAATTTAGCTCAAAACATAAATATTTGTCCACCGCAACAGTAGACACAGTAAAGTCTACGTATCTGGAATGCTTAGGTGGTAGAATGGTTTCATTAAGTTAATTTCCTGATTTCATTAAGTTAAAAAAAGGCTTTGCCTTTTTATCTATTGCTGAAAATACTAATATGTCTACTTTCCTGTGTTGGTAAATACTGTATATAAACCCAAATAAATCTGTCTTTCTTTGGAGTGCCTCAGACTTCTTTATAAAAGGGACATATAAAGGTCAGGCATGGTGACTCATGCCTGTAATCCCAGCACTTCGGGAGGCCGAGGCGGATGGATCACCTGAGGTCGGGAGTTCAAGACCAGCCTGGCCGACATGGTGAAACTCTGTCTCTACTAAAAATACAAAAAGTTAGCCAGGCATGGTGGTGGGTGCCTGTAATCCCAGTTACTCGGGAGGTTGAGGCAGGGAGAATTGCTTGAACCCGGGAGGTGGAGGTTGCAGTGAGCTGAGATCGCACCACTGCACTCCAGCCTGGGTGACAGAGTGAGACTTTGCCTCAAAAATAATAATAATAATAATAATGATGATGACAACAAAACAAACCTATAAGGATTTTGACTGGGATTGCACTGAGTCTAAAGATAAGTTTGGAAAAAGCCTTAATACTGCAAATCAAACTTTATCATCTTTTTAGTATTATAAATAGCTTTCTACAGTAAGCCTTGTGGATATACATTTAAAATGCTATTGTTCTATAGGACAGATTTCTAGAAACGGGATTTCTAGATAATAGGGTATAAGTTAATTTAAAATATATATAAGCTATATATATAATATATAAGCTAATTTATATAATGTATATTATATACAATAGCTAATAATAATATAATAAGCTAATATATATAATATATAAGCTAATTTAAAAATTGTAAAAATACGGCCCGGCACAGTGGCTCGCGCCCGTAATCCCAGCACTTTGGGAGGCCGAGGCAGGCAGATCGCGAAGTCAAGAGATTGAGACCATTCTCAGCAACATGGTGAAACTCCATCTCAAGTAAAAATACAAAAAATTAGCTGGGCATGGTGGCGAATAGTCTCAACTACTAGGGAGGCTGAGGCAGGAGAGCCGCTTGAACCCAGGAGGCGGAGGTTGCAGTGAGCCAAGACTGCACCCCTGAACTCCAGCCTGGAGACTTTAAAACAATTAAAACAATTAAACAATTGTTTAATTAAAACAATTAATTTTTAATTAATTAAAACAATCTTTAAAACAATTAAAAAAACAAAAAACAAACAAACCTTTATTTAGATGTTGACAGCAAAATAAACAAAAGGTACATAGTACAGTTTTTGCACTCAAAGTTCATGTCATATACACTATATCCTTGATGCACATACTGAAATGATCTGATAAAGTTGCATAAAAGTACAGAGTATATACAGTTTCCTGAGATCTTATTTTCTTAAGTATTATTTACATTATTGCATTTCTTTAACTTCACCATCTCAAATACAATATTGTTGAACTCAGTTTATACATATAACCTATTTGAATGAAAGCTGCAGTACTGAGTTGTAATGTTTTTGCAATCAGTATTAATGGCATCATTTCTATACTCAGTATATTGATTGACATTATAGTATATTAGTTTGCATACAATAAAGTGAAACACTGAAAATAGTGCAGAATTATGTTGATTGCTACCATTTTTTTTTTTTTTTTTGAGACAGTGTCTCGCTCTGTCGCCCAGGCTAGAGTGCAGTGGCACGATCTCAGCTCACTACAACCTCCACCTCCTGAGTTCAATCGATTCTCCTGCCTCAGCCTCCCAAATAGCTGGGATTACAGGGACGTGTCACCACGTCTGGCTAATTTTTGTATTTTTTTAGGGTTTCACCATATTGATCAGGCTGGTCTCGAACTCCTGGCCTCAACTGATCTGCCCACCTCGGCCTCCCAAAGTGCTGGGATTACAGGCGTGAGCCACCATGCCCGGCTGACTGCTACCATTGCTTTTTTAAAATACTTTTTAAAAATCTAGGATGCTTTAAAATAATTTAATTGAATATACCTTTACAAAATAATTATTTCTGAAAGACTTGGTTTTAGCACTCTTTTACAATCGACCAAGTCAGCTTAAAGGTTATTTATTTCTTTCTAAATTTTAATATTAACAATCCTAGCTAAGAGATGGTTTCGGATAGAATGACAAAGCATTGTCATCACTTCATCTCCTTGCTTTTTAAGCTTTTTTGACAACTTTAACAGGTACTTTGACCACAGAGTGCAATCTAAACCTTACTTCAACTTATTTTATAATAAATAAAGGATTTTTCAATTATATAATTAAGTTTTTTGTTAAAAGGACATTAAATTAATTTTTTCATTATCTTCCTGTACCCTATGCGGTTTCTCATTTTGTTAAACTTCTAAGATAGAAGGTACTGTCAGGGATGGGAAATGGATGGGAACCAGGCTTTTTTTTTTTTTGAAAGACAGGGTCTTACTGTGTCACCTAGGCTGGTGCAATCATGGTTCACTGCAGCTTCGACCTCCGAGGCTCAAGTAATCCCCCTGCCTTAGCCTCCTGAGTAGCTGGGACCACACAGGTGCATGCCACCATACCTGGCTAATTTTATTTTATTTTATTTTTGCAGAAACAGGGTCTCACTCTGTTGCCCAGGCTGGTCTCAAACTCCTGGACTCAAGCAATCCTCCTGCCTTGGCCTCCCAAAGCGCTGGGATTACAGGCATGAGCCACCATACTTGGCCTAAAACTAAGAACTTCTGTTCATCAAAGGACATCATTAAAATGAATGGCAAGCCACTGAGTGGAAGATAGCTGCAAGACATATATTCAACAAAAAACTCCTAAGTATTCTATATTTTTAAAAAAACTCCTACAAATCAGTTTTAAAAAAAGATAATCCAATAGAAAAATGGGCAAGGGACTTAAGCACTCACAAAAGACATCAAACGGGCAATAAACAGATGAAAATGCTCAATCTCGTTAGTTATCAGAGAATGCAAATTAAAACCAAAATGAAAGACCACCAGAACAGCTGAAATGAAAAAGACTGTTTTCCAGCATATTTACACAGAGTAGAAAAATAAAGACTCTCAAAAATAGGGCAAAAGCAACTTTCATAAGCTCTTGGTGAGACTTTAAATTTCTACAACCACTCTGGAAAACCATCAGCATTATCTTCTTATGTGTTAAAATGGAGCAGTGATTCTACTCCAAAGTACATACCAACAGAAATGCGGGTACATGTACACCAAAAAAAAGTACAATAATGTTGATGGCAACATAATTCATAGTAGCCAAAACCTGTAGACAACCCAAATGTTTAACTACAATGTTTACATTTAGAAAGCATATTTAAGAGGTAAAACTATTAGGAAAAAAAAAAAAAAGGAAGCAAGCAAATACCAAAAATTCAGGATGGTGGTAATCCTTCAGGGGGAAAGGGAGCACGACAGTGCTGACAGTGTTCCTTTGCTTGACCTGGGAGGATTCACTTCATGATAATTTGCTGACCTGTGCATTTATGTTTTACCTTCTTTTTGTATGTGTGTTACACTTCACAGAAAAAAAAGTTGGAAATAATGAGTTTTAATGCCAGCTGCTGGTTACATGGAATAAGTTAAATAAGTTACTTCTGTTTCCACTCACCAGCTTGAAAAAATGATGCTATGTTGAACAAATTTATCAAATTATTCTGAAAACTTCAACTATTAAATCCAGAACATATTATCCTCTCAAATTAAGGTTCTCAACAAACCATACTTTATAAAGCATAATTGGGAGAATCACTTGAGCCCAGGAGTTCAAGACCAGCCTGAGCAACATAGTGGGACCCCGTCTACGAAAAATTTAAACGTTAGCCACGCAGGTGGCGTGCGCCTATAGTCCCAGCTACTCAGGAGGCTGAAGTTAGAGGATCACTTGAATCCAGAAGGTCAAGGCTGCAATGAGCAGTGATCGTGCCACCACACTCTAGCCTGGGTGACAGAACCAGACCCTGTCTCAAAAACATACATACAGACAGACAGACAGACAGACAGACATAAATCATAACTGCTATTTGTGAAAAAAAAAAAAAGACTAATTGTGTTACTAATAAAAACTCTACCTAGGAATTAAATAGCTGACCTGTCAAAATAGTTTCCCATTTTGTTATCAACAGCATACATTTTAGATTAGTTTCTTTTGAGAGGTATACTAGAAAAGGAATTCCAAACTTACCTCTCTATTGGGTGTACCTTCATCAAGTTGCTCTGTAAATGAAGATGTCCTGCTCCTCGTTCTTGTTGGTGTTGAAGAATTGGAGGAAGCCTAGATTTAAAAATTATTGCACAAATTAGCAAGACTATATTGACTAGTGAACTATGTACTAGGTAGTCCTTCTCTCAGTCCATGCCCAAAGAATTCAGTGAAAGAAAGGAAAAGAGCAAAAACACGAAAAGCAGAAAAGGATAACAAATATAATCAACTAGAAAACCCAGGCTACCTACTAGGTCCCTGGCCTAACTCTGCCACCAACTAGAACTATGATCTTAGCTACATGAACTTTTTGAGGACTATGTGTCTCCATATATAAAATAAAGTTGCGATACTAATGTAAGATGATAATATTAGAGAAAACTGAAGCCAGGTGAGGGGTATATAAAAACTCTCTGCACTATCTTTAGAACTTTTCTATAAACCAAAATTATTCCAAAATTAGAAGTTCATTTAAAAAAAAAAGGCTGGCAATTCAATCTGTAAGATCCCTTCTACCTTCTAGCTCTAACGTTCAATAGTATGAAATGCACAGATAAACAGCACTTGCCCACCTAATTAATGGCCTTGCTTTGAGCCTACCTTGAATACCACTGCTAAATACTGAGATGCTATTCCATTTAGCTCTGTAATTGACAGCCTGACTCCTATAATCCTCAATGAAAAAAAACTCAGGAGAAAGGGCTCAAAATTTAAACTAGAGGTCTGGGGTCTACTCTAAGGCGAGCTAAAAACAACCCTAAAAGTATAAAACCAAAATTTCGAAATCCCCCTACACCCACAGCAAAATAGATCTGAACTCAGATCTATTTTGAGAAATGAATGAGTCATGATACCTTACCTCTTTTTGTAGTCTGCACTTTACAAAAGGCAGTTAATAAATATTTGTCAAATAAATGAATGAATGAATAAACAAATGGAACTCTGGTCTGTGGTATCTGTGCACAAACTGCTGTGGTTAGGGTGGAACTGAGAGGTCGTGAGGAATAGTATACAAATATACACATACTCTATATACACATATATACATCCAGACAGACATATACATATCTAGCTTATGATAAAAGTAACATTTTGCATCAGGATAGACATTCAATAAATGTTGGGACAACTGGCCATCCATATGGGGCAAGACACAGAAATCAGATCCTTCATACTTAAGCTATATTAAAGATTTAATTTTTTTTATTGAAATACAAAAAATTCAAGAGTCTATTTCTACAATCTCTGAATGGAAAAGAGATTTTTATGTGAAAAACAAATCAAAGCAGCAGTTTAATTGGGAGGTGAGGAAAAGCATCTACAAATATGACAAAAGTTTAATAACCTTTTTTCTATAAACAGCTCTTATAAGTCCGTAAGTTAGAACTCACAAAACTTACTAACCCAATCTTCTTTTTATCTGAGACAGGGTAACCTGAGCTCCATCAATGAAACACATGAGACTTCGAGTCATAAGTGAGTGATGTGAAAAAACAGACATACAAATAAAGTTCATCATCTGATGACAATGGAGACAGAACTTCATGCACCCACGCAAATATAAGCTGTGAAGTGACAGATGCAATGCTGGTGCCAAGCTGAAGCAGCTGCAACACAGAGTAGTCTCCCCAGTATAACTGGACGTAGCAATCAGCTCAGACTTTTGGGACCTCAGGGAAATTCTGTAGCGTAAAGAGTCTTCAATAAATTCTTTTTCTGCTTACCTAGATTGACTTTTTGTTGCTTACAACTAAGAACTCCAACACCTTCTAAAAGATGAACCAGAAAAATCAATACAACAGATGAAATTAGCTATGTGCAGAAGTCACCTTAAGGGATGACACATCCTCTCCCACCGAAGACAAAACAGGAAGAATAAGGACTTAAAAACATGAACAAGAGTAGTGGTGTGCGCCTGTAATCCCAGGTACTCAGCAGGCTGAGGCAGGAGAATTGCTTCAACTGCAGAGGTTGGAGTGAGCCAAGATTGCACCACTACACTCCAGCCTGGGTGACAGAGCAAGACTCCGTCTCAAAAAAAAAAGCATATAAACAAGAAAATCAATCAATGTGAAATAAAGTTGAAGCCTTAGCAATGGTTTAAATGTCTAGAAAATATGTGACTAAAAGTCAACATTATACTTAGAAAATGGCAAGGGAAAGCACAGTCACTGTGTAGTATTAGTCTCAGTCTTGGAATAAGTTTGAGCCTACCTTAAACACCACGTTCAAATTACAAATGTTCAAAGAACATCAGAAATAGCTTTCATTAAAGTTGAGATAAATTCAATAAACCCTTCCCACACCTAGAGCCATAATTTGCAAACCATGCCAGTGCCAGCTTCAAAGGCTGTAGGTGCCTCAAAGGCTGCCACTATGGGGGCAGCCTTTTGTATCTACGTATTTATAAATGATTATATCTAAGAACTCCTTTAATAAAATGGTCACTGGGTGGTAAAAAGTTAGAAAAGTAGTACTAGACTACAGGAAATACCTCTTGACTAATCAACTCTCTCTGTTGTGATTCCATCATGTCTAAGAAATCTCTAGGTTATTAATTCAGCTTTCCAAATATCCAGATGCCAGGAAAGGGCTACCTTAGACAGTGACCTTCCAACTGCTTAAAAAGTATACCTCACTGCAAATCTGAAAAATTGGCATTACGTCTTACACCTTGGCCTCATATGGTCTAATCAGTAACTGAGAGCCTCATCAGCTCTGGAGAAACTGACAAAAAATCAAATAACGGGGTTTACAAAGTTTAACAGATTCTAAAACATACTCTCCCCAGAAAAGCAGTACTATCTAGCAAAACGTGGCCTGATGACTTGTTGATCTTCCTCTGGATCTTCCTCTGGAGTTGTAAGAGTAAGAATTATACGAGAAAATGGATGTGAGTATAAAGTATATAACAGTGCATAAAGAACTAACTGTACTTCAGCATTTGCCCAGGTGCCTGGTTCCTTAATGGGCTATCCTCACTTCAAGATATAAAGGGATTTAGGTTCCTTCAAACCAAACTTGAGCTGATTAATTGCAATAGCCATAAGAAATCTGAGTCAGCTTTCTAAGCTGTTAACCAAAAAACCTGACAGCTACATCCAGACCCACAATTAATATTTTATTGCCCACTACCTAATTATTAACTGACCACAGTTATACTCAATTTCAGTGTAAGAAAAACCATTTTGGCTGTGCACAGTGGCTCATGCCTGTAATCCCAACACTTTGAGAGGCCAAGGCAAGACGATCACTTGAGGCCAGGAGTTCAAGACTGCCTGAGTAACACAGTAAGACCCCGACTCTACAAAAACTTAAGAAAAACCATTTTAGTCATTGTGATAAGCAAAATTGTAAGGTGACCCCAAATGACCCCTGCCCTGTGAATATAATGAGCTATCACTCTCATAATTGTTATATTACAGGGCAAAGGGATTTTAAAGGCATATTTAAGGTTACTAGGTTACTAATCAGTTGACCATGAGTTCATCAAAAGATTACCTGGATGGATCTAAACTAATTACATAAGCCCTTCAAATATGGGTCTAGAGGGCAGAGGGACGTACTTCTGCTGTCCTGAAAGAAAGCAAAATGCCTACAGGGGCACGTGGCAAGGAGTTGCTGGTAGCCTCTAAGCCGAAAGTGGTCAGCAAGAAATGAAGGCCCCAGTCCTATAACCAGAAAGGACTGAATTCTACCACAACCACATGGGCATACAAAAGGATCCTGAGCTTCAGATGAGAAAGCAGCTTGGACAACATATTGATTTTAGCCTTGCAAGACCCTGAGCAGAGAACCCAGTCATGCCATGCCAGACTTCTGACCTACAGAACTATAAAATAATAACTGGGTTATTAGGCACTAAGGTTGTGGTAACTTGTTATGCAATATTAGAAAACTAATCCAGTCATCCTTAGGAATAAGCCTTGAATCCCTTGTCCCTATACCATGACTTTTCATTATCCATCAAGGCTCTACTCAGATGTCACCCTGATCTTCTCCAGAAATGCCTTATTTTGCACAACTACAACACCCTGTATATATCACTATTACACTGAAAGTACTTGTCTCTCAACTCCATTCTGTAGGGACTACATAGACCCTTCAAAGCAAATGCAACATCCAGCAGAGGACCTAGGCATTCACTGTTCACAACTAACATCTGGTTCATTTCACTCTCCCTACAACACCTATGGATTAGTCACGGCAGAGACACAGCCATTGAATCCTCATCACAGCACTGTTGTAAGTCACTGCCAAATCAATTTGACATCCCAGTTCTAAATGAGCAGTCAAAGTAACTTGGGGTTAATTCTTCAAATAAACCTTTATATTTTAGGTACCAAACTTATTAAAGCCTTTCATCATGTTCTTAATAAACTACCTTCTGATCTAAATGTTTTCTCTGGGACTCATGCTTTCCCCAATTTCAAGACTGAAACTATTTAGTAAACTTGGATTTACAATAAGGCTATGTCCCTTCAGAAAGGACTCTTTTCCCTGTTATCTGTGGAACTGTTTGCTGGTTTGTTTTTATTTTTTAAATTTATATCACATAAACTATTATTTTGGGGTCTCACTCTAAAAGAGTGAGGTCAGCTGCCATCTCTGAGCTGAGGGAAAAAAAGAAGGGATGATTCTGCAGGCATAAGGAGGGGCGTATATGTTGATTTTTTAAAAATATACATAACATAAAATTTACCATTTTAAACATTTGTAGCTGTACAATTCAGTGGCATGAACTACATTCACACTGTTGTGGAATCACCACCATCCATCACCAGTACGTTTTCATCTTTCCAAACTAAAACTCTGTACCCACTAAACAGTAACTCCCCATTCTCTCCTCTCTCCAGCCTTTGGCAACAACCATTCTATTTTGTCTCTAAGAATTTGACTACTCTAGGTACCTCAATTAAGTGGAGTCATGTATTCGTCCTTTTGTATCTGTACTTCTATAATTTTTAAGTTTTAGAAGTACTTGAAAAGGCTAAAAATGTTTTAAAATATTTGTATTCATGTACTACATATATCCCAAGAAATTACAATGTCTGTATTACTTCTTGATGTTTCTTTTATTGACTTAGTTCTTTAAGGAGTTTAAAAATCCAAAATAGGTATTTGTTGTTAAAACATATTTTTTTTTTTTTGAGACGGAGTCTCGCTCTGTCTCCCAGGCTGGAGTGCAGTGGCACGATCTCAGTTCATTGCAACCTCTGCCTCCCAGGTTCAAGCAATTCTCCTGCCTTGGCCTCTGGAGCAGCCAGGATTACAGGCGTGCGCCACCACGCCCCACTAATTTTTGTAGACCTCAGGTGATCCGCCCGCCTTGGCCTCCCAAAGTGCTGGGATTACAGGCATGAGCCACGGTGCCAGGCCAGAAATGGGATTTTGCCATCTTGGCCAGGCTGGTCTTGAACTACTGAGTTCAAGCGATTCAAAGTGCTGGGATTACAGGCGTAAGGCCACCATACCAGGCCACATTTTTTGTTTCTAAGATAACAACAATTCACAAGCAAGGAGAAAAATATATGGCAGGCAGAAAGAAAGGTTACAAAATAATTATCAAAAGTAGACCACGAATGGCCAGGCGCAGTGGCTCACGCCTGTAATCCCAGCATTTTGGGAGGCCGGGGCTGGCGGATCACCAGAGGTCCGGAGTTGGAGACCAGCCTGGCCAACATAGTGAATATACATATAATCCAAAAGGATTATTTTAAACCTTTCGTACACAAAGTGATTTTATTTGATCCAGATGCCCTGTCTCACCAGAAGCATTAAGCTATAGAAACAGAGCTCTTATATCTTAGTTTGTGACTAGCTTATTATTACTAAAAACCTCTTTGTTAATGAACAAAAACAATTCATTTTCACGAAGAAAAGCTAAACACTACAAATAAGAAAAAGCACACTCAATAATTCACCAGCACCTTAAAGTATATTCTTCTTAAACTAGTTTTACTATGTGTGTATATAAATACACTTACATACAGATTCTTTTTCCCAAAACTGGGATCACATTTTACCTGCTGCTTCTGTCTTTTAACACGAATATCTTTCTGCGTTAATACTTTTCTGAAGACTCTAACACTAGCTGCGTAACATTAGGCAAGTTACTTCACCTCTTCGAGCCTCACTCCTTCATCTATAAAACAGGAATTATAGTATTATCTACCTCACAGGTTTATGTGAGATTAAATAATCTGTGTAAATACTAAGCAAAATGTCTGGTACATACTAAGGACACAGTAAATGTTGACTTTTTATGGCTGCATAATAACCTATCAAGCATAACTAATTGCCTGATAAAATTTAACCAATTCTCTATTGTTGGACATTTTTGGCTAGTTTTTAACCTATTAAAACAACATTGACATGAAAATCCATAGAGCTAAATCTTTAATACAACCTAAATTTTCTTAGAATAAATTTCTAGAAATGGAATCCTGGCTCAATTACATTTTATACATTCCCAAGTGGAAGTGCCTTACATTCACTAACATGCCCATTTCCTCACATTCCTCATCTCTACCTCACTTTTAAAGTTTATCTTTGTTTCTTAATTAACAGTGTTTTGTAAAATTGTAAATGACTGCAATAGATGGTATCAAAAGGACAATCTTTACCACTTAAATTTTAATTACCATTTGCACTTGAGAAAAGAAGCAACCCTTCAGTGTTGTGTTCTGATGTTTTTCTCAAGCACTGTTTTACTACACGAGCTTTACATTTAAAAAGAACAGCTTCAATGTATAGTTTCAGAATAAACCTAATGCAATCGTTGTATGTTAAGAATTTAGAAATGCCTCCAAGTTAGTCAAAACTCAGCTTTTCTTGCAACCGCAAGCAAAGACCAAAAACCCTAAAATTAAGGGACAGATCTGCTCAGTCTGTTGAAATTCAAAAAGGCTGGGAAGAAATCAAGCAGAAACCGACGTCTTCGCTGTTAAGACCCTGTGCTGCCAGCATCGAAACATCTCCAGTGAACGCTTAGGAAATTGTTTCTTTAAATTAATACTACTTAACACGCCTCCTTTTCCCTGGAAACGCATTTCCTAAAGCAACAGCATTCCTGAAAAACAAGCATAACCCTGTCCGCAGAGCAGCAGAGCAGCAAGACTTAAAAAGCAGAGCAGAGCTCCGGACAGGCAGAGTGTCTGCCTCTCCGCCCGCCAGTCCCGGATTAACCAAGTTATGCGAAGTGACTAACTCGTGACAGCCTCGGGCGCTGGACGCCGGCCACGCCGCCACCTCTTTCAGGTCCCACCGCTCCTACCAGCAGCCTGACCCAGGATGGCTCTACTCCCCAGCCTTCAATCCCTGGACCTGGGTTTGGAATTAGGAGACTTCCGTCGAGGGTCAATTGTACGGGATCCTGGCCATTCCACACAAAATCTCACGACTGGCAAAAGAGAGGGGGACACCTCGAGCAGAGGTCAGATATCACAAGGGACCCGGGTTTTCCCACCCCGCCCTCATTCCCAGCGTGGGGTCTCAGATGAGTGGGGAAACCTCAAATATGGATCAGAAATCATGCAAGTTCGCACTCTGGCCTTAGGAAAAAACTCTTAACGGAGATGGGATGTCACGAGGGATCCAGCCACCCCCATCCACTCATTACTGGATGAAGTTTTGCGATGGGAAAATCCAGGTCAGGAGTTACGGACGACCTGCACCGCCCGGAGCTCCTTCTGGGTCCGGAGTTTGGGAAGAGTGCGGGTTAGGGGTCAAAGGTCACGGAAGAACTTTCCCACTCCCCCCGCCTCTTTCGTCCGCGGGCCGGTTCAAGGGGTATTCGGAACCAGGGGAGAAGAGCGGCGGCCATCGTACCTGAGCAGGAGCCAGCGCCTGCTGGAGCTGCTGCTGCTCCTCGCTGATCTTTTGCTTCAGTTTCTTGAACATGGCGCAGCGTACGTAGCGTCCTGAGTGTCAACGAAACCTGAGGGGCGACAGCCCGGGGAGTCCCGGCCGCGACGGCTACGGCGACTTCTCTACACCAGGGACAGCGGGGGCCGGGCCTCGCCGTCTCCTCCTTGAGCCTGTGGGCAAGTCCGGACACTCGTCCTGAGGGTGTCGGCGTCGCCGCCGCCGCGTCTCTTTCTTCCGGGTGCCACTGGCTGGCTTCGGCCCCCCATCCAGCCCCGGGAGCCGCGGCGGCGACGACAACGGCAGCAGGTGAACTGTCCGCCAAGGGCGCTTGCGCAGCCTACGTGGAGCTCACAGAGGCTAACTACGGAGCACCGGATGGGACAAGCACAATGTCGGGTCCCGCACATGCGCGCTTGGCCGGTCGCTTCCGAATTCGCTGCACTGGAGGACGCAAGGTTCGGTCCTGCCTGATTTCGTTGCGTGCGGAGACCGCCGTCGCGGCTCAGAACCGGAGCGTGGGCTAGTCTGAACACTACCCTGACTCTCACCTGGGCTTTGGCCCTGCGAAATCAGACGGGGAGAGTGCTGCTTCTATCGATGGCAGCAGGGCCGACGGGCCCACCGCAAAGAACACAGGGATGAGCGTCCAGGATGGGAGAAGGGGAGATCCAGAGAACCTGACGCGGGCCCTAATTGATAGTGTTCTTTTCTTTAGTAGCTGTAGCTAGGATTCTATGTCTTCGGTGCCAGAGGGGCCCGCTTCCCTTCCCTGAACTCTTCCAGCGTCGGGAAGTCCCTGATACCAGGCGCCAGGGGTCCAAATGTTTTATGCCAATACTGTAAAACCTCAAGTGTTTGGACACCTGCTTTATTCTTTTCTTCACCGAAATCGTATATTTCACGAATTCATTCAAAAACCTTTATCAGGCCTTGGAGATGTTAAAAGAATTTACAGCCTAGTGGAAGACACAGATTCCTAATGAGTCCAAATTTACTCCTAACACCTGCAATCATCCTACAAGATCTTAATGTTTATGTGCTTCATTTATCCAAAACCCTGAACTTTGGCTGCCTGTGAATCCTCAGGTCCATTTCAGCAACCCACTTTTGCATGCTGTACCTTTGGTATCATCTGAAACTGATTACATTGTCTCCGGTATCAGAATCTAACAGTATATGCTGATCTCCACGTTCTAGCAAATTTTGTTTACCAGCAATAATAGGAGCAACCTGCTCTCGAGAGTCCATATTCTGATCCCTAAATGTATTAGAGCCACAGTGGGGCCTGGAACACTGCCTTAACACCTGGGCTAAGTCCTCTTATATCTCGTAGTGAACACCTTATGTATGTAAGGTGTCCCCAGCCCCTGGGCCACAAACGGGTACCAGCCCATGGCCTATTAGGAATCAGGCTACACAGCAAGAAGTGAATCTCTGGCAAGCCAGGAAAGCTTAATCTGTATTTATGGCTGCTCCCCATGGTTCACATTATCGTCTGAGCTCCACCTCCTGTCAGATCAGCTGTGGCATGAGATTCTCACAGGAGCTGGAACTACTGTGAACTAGGCATGAGAGGGATCTAGGTTATGCTCCTTATGAGAATCTAATGCCTGATGATCTGTCACTGTCTCCCATCACCCCCAGATGGGACCATCTAGTTGCAGGAAAATAAGCTCAGGGCTCCCACCGATTCTACATTATGGTGAGTTGTGTAATTATTTCATTATATATTACAATGCAATAATAATAGAAATAAAGGGCACAATAAATATAATGCACTTGAATCGTACAAAACCATCCTTCCCCATCCCCCTAGCCCCCACCCCCAGGAAAAAATTGTCTTCCATGAAACAGGTCCCTGGCACCCAAAAGATTGGGGACCACTGCCTTATATAGTTACCGAGAGTTTTTTCTGGGCTTTTTTGTTTTGTTTTGTTTTGTTTTGTTTTTCAGGAGTACTTAACTCTCAGCCAGGCACAGTGGCTCATATCTGTAATCCCAGCACTTTAGGAGGCCGAGGCGGACAGATCATTTGAGGTCAGGAGTTCGAGACCAGCCTGGCCATCGTGGTGAAACCCGGTCTCCACTAAAAATACAAAAATTAGCTGGGTCTGGTGGTACATGCCTGTAATCCAAGCTAATCGGGAGATTGAGGCAGGAGAATTGCTTGAACCCAGGAGGCGGAGGCTGCAGTGAGCTGAGATCATGCCACTACCCTCCAACCTGGGAGACAGAGTGAGACTCCATCTCAAAATAAAAATAAAAAGAGTACTTAACTCTCAACTGACGGAAGTTCAATAGGCCTTCAACTGCTTTCAGCTCCAGATGCCCAATATACATCTTCCCCCCAATTTTCACAATTGTGCATCAAAGTTTGTCAATTTTATATGTATACATATATATGCATATATCTGTGTTTGTACATATATGTGGGACCTATCAAAGCCAACTATTCTAAATAATAAATAAAAAGGATCCAAGATATCACTTAGAGAAAGACATCAGAAGAGTGCTAATTATGTGAAAAGGGATAGCTTTGCCAGGGCACAAAAAAGGAGACAGGGTTGAAACCCTTCATCACATGTAACACAATGTTGTTAAAACATTAAACCTCCTCACAGCTACATTCTGCTTCAGGTCTCTGCAAATTAACATTCTTTCAGTCGGAAAGAGCAGTCTTTCTGACTGCTCTTAAACCTAGAAATTACTCAATTCTTCAGCTCCTCTGGGTGGCACAAATTTGGATGCAAATCACCTTTTGTAGTCTCAGGCTTTGGCCCACTTCTCAGAATTCTGCACCAATCCAGCTGAAGCACACAGCCTGCCCCCATTTTCTGTTAGTAATTTGAACTCATTTCCTATCTAGCTGCTCAAGGATTAGCACACCTCACCGCAGAGCAGGATATTTAAAACAGGCTTGCATTTCAATCATAATGATCAAAGGCCTCATGAATTTATTTTCCCAGTGGAACTAGTACCCACCTTTTTCAACACAAAGAAGCAATTCTAATAGTTATAGACCAACTGTCATTCTTCCACCCCTTCCAATTGCACAAAATGCAAATACTATCTCCATGTTTCAGAAAATTTTCAGAATAACATAATTGCTAGGGGTTCAGATTGCTTTCCAAGCCTTAGATTTAACAAAATAGCATGTCAGAAAATGCTTCTAGTCAAGAACCAATACACATCTGAAACCTTCAACTGATTTCCTACTTTCTGACCAGAAACGTGTCATCAGTCCTTTTGCGTCACCACACAATGCATTTCTTAACCCTTATCAAGAATCCTTGTACCTGCCAACCACAACAGTATAGTATAATGGTTAAGAGCACAGTCTTTGGTTTACATAAAAGTCATCAATTTTTAGGCAGGGTGCGGTGGTTCATGCCTGTAATCCCAACCCTTTGGGAAGCCAAGGCAGGTGGATCACCTGAGGTCAGGAGTTCAAGACCAGCCTGGCCAACATGGCAAAACCCCGTCTCTACTAAAAATACAAAAAAAATTAACAAGGCATGGTGGCGGATGCCTGTAATCCCAGCTACTCAGGAGGCTGAGGCAGGAGAATCGCTTGGACCTGGGAGGCAGAGGTTGCAGTGAGCTGAGATCATGCCACTGCACTCCAGCCTGGGCAACAAGAGCGAAACTCCGTCTCAAAAAATAAAAAATAAAAAAAGTCATCCATTTTCTAGTTCTTTAACCTTTGGCACTTAAGCAAACCACAGTATACAAAATCAAATGCCTAAAGGGAACAAGAGGTTATGAGTAAAGCACATATACATAGGATTTAAGACAATGGAAAATGTAGGAAAGTAACAAATGACAGTGTGAACCCATCTAGGGGCATTTTTAAATCAACGCAACAAAACAACTCTTAGAATAAAATTCAGCCCAAAGGCCAGATTGTGACCTCTGAGTCTTAGCTCTCTGCATTTCATTTTCCTCATCTTTAACAATGTAATACTATTTCATAGGATTGTTGTGAAGTTCAAATGAGATGATATGCGTAAAGTGTACAGTTCATAGTAAATGAAACTTATAAATTCTAAGAGTTTAATTCTCACTCATAACGCTCTCCCTCTGTATGTTGAGAACTCTAGCCTACACCTTTCCCCTGAGCTCTAGATCAAGCTTGTCCAACCCACGGCCCCATAGGCTGCATGTGGCACAGGATGGCTTTGAATGTGGCCCAATACAAATTCATAAACTTTCTGAAAACATTATGAGATTTTTTTGTGATTTTTTTGCGGGGCCTATCAGCTATTGTTAGTGTATTTTATGTGTGGCCCAAGCCAATTCTTCCAGTGTGGTCCAGGGAAGCAAAAAGATTAGACACCCCTGCTCTAGACTATAGCATCTCCACTGGGCTCTCAGGTTGAGCAGGGCCAAGAAGTATGTCTGTCATGCATCCCAGTCAGTGCTAGTACAGGGCCTGACACTACATTTCTACAGAGTTAGTTAGTATTTTTTGGTTTTTTTTTGAAACAGAGTCTTACTCTGTTGCCCAGGCTGGAGTGCAGTGACGCGATCTCGGCTCACTGCAACCTCCGCCACCTGGGTTCAAGCAATTCTCCTGCCTCAGCCTCATGAGTAGCTGGGACTACAGGCCTGTGCCACCAAGCCCAGCTAATTTTTGTATTTTTAGTAAAGACAGGATTTCACCACGTTGGCCAGACTGGTCTCAAACTTCTGACCTCAAGTGATTCGTCCACCTCCGCCTCCCAAATTGCTGGGATTACAGGAGTGAGCCACTATGCCAGGGTTTTGTTTTTTTTTTAAATACACTACCAATGGGGGAAAAAAAACCCAGTTAATTAATCTTAATACATCCACTTGCCTTAATGGCCAACTGGGCAACTTCCCTTAATGGCCCTCCTTAATGGCCCACAGGCATCTCACCTTCAACATCTCCAAAAACGAAATCATCTGCTACTACCCCTCTACCATCACCATCAGGCTTGTCCCTTCTGTGTTTCCTCTCACCCTCTTGCTGCTTCTCCTTTTCATAAGCTTGTTTTTTCATCTATATTTTCTACCTTGGCTGGTGTAATCTCCATCTTCCCAGTTACCAAAGCCAAAAGTTTGGAAGTCAATCAAGACATCCCTCTCTATACATCACCCGTATCCAGAGAATCACTAAGTCTTGTGTATTTTCCTCTGAAATACTTCTGAAATCCATCTGCTTTCCTAATTTACCCTGCCACTAGTTTCAGTCTTCATTATAGCTTATCATTTAAATGGCCCCCCAGTTTCCAGTTTTGCTTCTTTCCAATCCATCTTCCACATAGCTGATGCTACTCTCCTGCTACAACCCCATCAGTGGTCACCTTGTCCTACATAACAGTGTTCGTGTTACCAGACAGTACAAGAAGCCCTCAGCAGCCTGGCTCCTGCTTTCCCTCTTACTAAACCCTGGCCACTCTTCACACTTCAAAGTTCCAGAAATGTCAAATTAACTCAGGGTTCCCTTGGCACATTCTGCTTTTTCTTTTTTTAAGAGAGAGAGAGAGAGAGACATGGTCTCACTGTGTTGCTCAGGCTAGTCTCCAACACCTGGGCTCAGGTGTTCCACATGCCTCAGCCTCCCTGATGTTCTGAGATTACAGGTGTGAGCCGCCACACCTAGCCACATCCTGCTTTTATTTTATTTTATTTTTTTTTGAGATGGTGTCTCAGTCTGTCACTCAGGCCAGAGTGCAGTGACATGATCTCGGCTCACTGCAACCTCTACTTCCTGGATTCAAGCGATTCTCCTGCCTCAGCCTCCCTGGTAGCTGGGATTATAGGCATATGCCACTACGCCCCGCTAATTTTTGTATTTCCAGTAGAGACGGTTTTGCCATGTTGGCCAGGCTGGTCTCGAACTCCTGACCTCAGGTGATCCGCCTGCCTCAGCCTCCCAAAGTGCTGGGATTACAGGCGTGAGCCACCACGCCTGGCCCACAACCTGCTTTTATATACGTGCTTGCCTTTCTTTTTTTTGGTCTACAAATTATACAGAGCAGTTGTGAAAATCATGAGTACGGCAGTGTACTCATTGTCCTCCTTGACTGTACCTTTCTTCCTTTTCCACTTTGCCTCTCTACCCTGGACAATGCTGTGCTCATATTTCATTATCTCTTTCAAGCATTCTCTAATACCACTCCCCAAACCACCCCCGACACACACATATCAGTGGAGTTAATCATGCTCTCCTCTATACAGCGTCAGTCTTACATGCTGTTAATGTATGTATCACACTGAATTTTTATCTTCTTTTGTTACAAAAGTAATATGCTCACTGTAACAAATGTAATCTGGTTCCTGCAAATAACCTCTATTAGTAATTCATTTTTCATTTTTAAAATTTTTCTGTATTTATAAAATATATACATTTAATTATCTATACATAAAATATATGAAATATATACATTTAATTATACATAAATATATTTAGTTTTGTTTTATGAAAAATTGATTATACAAAATCCATATCTTGCTTTCTTCAATTAATATGCCATGAATATCATTTCTAATCAGTATATGTATTTGAATCTCTTTAATGGCTGCATAGTATTTTATACTATGTATGAATTATAATTTAAGATTTCTAATTGGTAGGCATTTAGCTTCTCTCCTGTTTTTTGCTAATAAAAAACTATTAAAGTGAGCAACTTTATAAATAAATGTTTGTATACTAGTGTATATGTTTCTGTAGAAAATAATGGATTTCTGGCCGGGAGTGGTGGCTCACGCCTGTAATCCTAGCACTTTGGGAGGCCAAGGCAGGTGGATCACGAGGTCAGGAGATTGAGACCCTCCTGGCCAACGTGGTGAAACCCCATCTGTACTAAAAATACAAAAATTAACCTGGCATGGTGGTGCGCCCCTGTAGTCCCAGCTACTCGGGAGGCTGAGGCTGGAGAATCACTTGAACCAGGGAGTCCAAGGTTTCAGTGAGCCGAGATGGTGCCACTGCACTCCAGCCTGGCGACAGAGCGAGACTCCGTCTCAAAAAAAAAAAAAAAAAAAAAAAGAAAAAAGAAAATAATGGATTTCTAGAAGTATAATTGAGAGTTCCATCCAATGAGCATGATTAATGCCAACTTGATCTCCAAAATGTATAGCAATTTATATTTCTACTGATAGTGTGGGAAATGCCCTTATGAATATGTTTTTAATTTTTTGTCAGTCAAAAAGATGGTGAATCGTATTTTACTTTTGTTGTAGTTTCCATTTATTTAATTATAAGCAATGTTAAAATGTCATCTTAAGTGTGTATGTTATCATAGTTCTTTCACATTGTATTACACAATTCATGTAACCCAGATATTTGCTCTTCCTTTTCCCCTAAGGGACAATTCCCTCTAAGTATATTTAGGGAAGTAAAATAGTCCTTCATCTTCCAAGTTATGTGTTCTTCTCACTGTCTCTTTACTTTTGCTAAGTCACCTCTCTGCTATGGGACACTTCTCCATTTGTTACTGGTCTCAGCCTGGACAGCATGACTGCAGTTCCCTGGGGATCTTGATGCTTATGCTTCCAAGGGGTTTTACGGGATGGGAGTTGGGGGAGAGGGGGGAATGAGTTGAATTTAGGGTAGGTGTCACATATTCTATGACCCCAGCTCTTACTTCCTTTCATTACAGTTCTACTCAAGATATGGAGGTGGGAGAAGAGAGACTTTTGTTGTAACAAGTAACAAAGATGTAGAAATTGAAATATTTGTATTACTGTATTGTTTTAATATACTTCGTTAGAACGCTTCGAAATGTTATGTTGTTAATATTTACTTTTACAGGAGAATATTGTAAGGCTATGTAAATTTTAATTATAAAATAGTTGGAAAACCTCTCATGGAAGAAAGTTCTACACACCAGAGTCTAAATTTAGACTCTCTGGAATTTAGCCAACTTTTCAACCTGGTATAACTTATCTTTAGAGGGTTTTTAAAAATGTTTGTTGTTGCCAGGCTCGGTGGCTCACGCCTGTAATCCTAGCACTTTGGGAGGCTGAGGCGGGCAGATCATGAGGTCAGAAGTTCAAGACCATCCTGACCAACATGGTGAAACCCCATCTCTACTGAAAATATAAAACTTAGCCGGGCGTGGTGGCACATGCCTGTAATCCCAGCTACTTGGGAGGCTGGGGCAGGGGAATTGCTTGAACCTGGGACGCAGAGGTTGCAGTGAGTTGAGATCGCACCACTGCTCTCCAGCCTGGGTGACAGAGCAAGACTCCGTCTCAAAAAAAAATTTTTTTTTAATTTAAAATTTAAAAATTTAAACAAATGTTTGTTGTTAATTTAATGCCCATTACTGGCATAAAGTAAATAAACTATGGAAAAGTGAAGAGCTACTTCTTACTCTTATTGGCTCTGTTTGACAAATAGACACAAAGAGCCAAAAAATGACTTGTCCATAGTAATATGATCTCAGTGATAGAACTGGAAAGTGACTCCAGGACTTCTTGCCCTCTTTCCTGGTCTCCAGCTGTGTTTAACACTTCCTTCACTTCTCTGAGTCACAGTTTGCTAATATTTTTAAGCTGTTCAACTTTTTTTTTTTTTTTTTTGAGACGGAGTCTTGCTCTTTCACCCAGGCCGGAGGGCAGTGGCACGATCTCGGATCACTGCAAGCTCTGCCTCCCGGGTTCTCGCCATTCTCCTGCCTCAGCCTCCCAAGTAGCTGGGACTACAGGCACTGGCCACCGCGCCCGGCTAATTTTTTGTATTTTTAATAGAGACGGGGTTTCATTGTGTTAGCCAGGATGGTCTCGATCTCCTAACCTCGTGATCCGCCCGCCTCGGCCTCCCAAAGTGCTGAGATTACAGGCGTGAGCCACTGCGCCCGGCCCAACTTAATTTTTAACAGTTTTGCATTTGTTTACATGACATGTTCCAGAGATATTTACATGGCTGATGACTCAAAAATGGAATCAGAGCAATCATTTGAAGAGAAAACAACACTGGGCTCAGAAGTAAATCTTATTTCAAGAATGAGGTCCCTTGGTAAGAGACAGAACTGTTCATGAAATAGAAATGAGAAGGTGTCAAATTCCCTACTCCTTACTAAGTAACTACTTGCTAATTAGACTCCTAAGTAACCTAATTCACTCTTGCAAACATTTAAATACTGTGTTTCCGTTGTAGTTTAAAAAAAAAGAGGTGCTTGCCAGTAATGTTGATAATGGTGATGAGTTCCCATGGAAAGGCTGGATAGAGTAATGAATAAGCACATTAACATTAAAGTCAACTGATTGTGTTCAGATGCCAGCTTTGCCATTTATTAAAATGATTGGGGAAAATAACTTCTGTATGTTTCAGTGTCTTCATCTCTAAAATTAAGACATGTAATTGTGGATCCGGACTTGGTGGGTTCTTGGTCTCACTGACTTCAAGAATGAAGCCGCAGACCCTCATGGTGAGTGTTACAGCTCTTAAGGTGGGGCATCTGGAGTTGTTCGTTCCTTCTGATGTTTAGATGTGTTCGGAGTTTCTTCTTTCTGGTGGGTTCCTGGTCTCGCTGGCTCAGGAGTGAAGCTGCAGACCTTCGCGGTGAGTGTTACAGCTCTTAAGGCGGTGCATCTGGAGTTGTTCGTTCCTCCTGGTGGGCTCGTGGTCTCGCTGGCTTCAGGAGTGAAGCTGCAGACCTTCGCTGTGAGTGTTACAGCTCATAAAAGCAGTGTGGACCCAAAGAGTGAGCAGTAGCAAGATTTATTGCAAAGAGCAAAAGAACAACACTTCCACAGTATGGAAGGGGACCCCCGCAGGTTGCCACTGCTGGCTCCGGCAGCCTGCTTTTATTCTCTTATCTGGCCCCACCCACATCCTGCTGATTGGTAGAGTGGAGTGGTCTGTTTTGACAGGGCACTGATTGGTGCGTTTACAATTCCTGAGCTAGACACAAAGGTTCTCCACGTCCCCACTAGATTAGCTAGATACAGAGTGTCAACACAAAGGTTCTCCAAGGCCCCACCTGAGAAGCTAGATACGGAGTGTCGATTGGTGCATTCACAAACCCTGAGCTAGACACAGGGTGCTGATTGGTGTGTTTACAAACCTTGAGCTAGATACAAAGTGCCGATTGGTGTATTTACAATCCCTGAGCTAGACATAAAGATTCTCCACGTCCCCACCAGATTCAGGAGCCCAGCTGACTTCACCCAGTGGGTCCCGCACTGGGGCTGCAGGTGGAGCTGCCTGCCAGTCCCTCACCCTGCACCCGCACTCCTCAGCCCTTGGGTGGTCGATGGGACTGGGCGCCGTGGAGCAGGGGGCGGTGCTCATCGGGGAGGCGCTCATTGGGGAAGCGCTCATTGGGGAGGCTCGGGCCGCACAGGAGCCCATGGAGAGGGTGGGAGGCTCAGGCATGGCGGGCTGCAGGTCCCAAGCCCGGCCCCGCGAGAAGGCAGCTAAGGCCCGGTGAGAAATTGAGCGCAGCGCTGGTGAGCTGGCACTGCTGGGGGACCCAGTATACCCTCCGCAGCTGCTGGCCCGGGTGCTAAGCCCCTTATTGCCCGGGGCCGGCAGGGCTGGCAGGCTGCTCCGAGTGCGGGGCCGCCAAGCCCACGCCCACCCGGAACTCCAGCTGACCCGCAAGCGCGGCGCGGAGCCCCGGTTCCGGCTCGCGCCTCTCCCTCCACACCTCCCGGCAAGCTGAGGGAGCCGGCTCCGGCCTTGGCCAGCCCAGAAAGGGGCTCCCACAGTGCAGCAGTGGGCTGAAGGGCTCCTCAAGTGCCACCAAAGTGGGAGCCCAGGCAGAGGAGGTGCCGAGAGCGAGCGAGGGCTGTGAGGACTGCCAGCACGCTGTCACCTCTCAATTGTATCCACTATAATTCCTGTAAGGATTAAATGAGTATTTGGGTAATAGATTGATATCTTTTGGTGGCGGGGTAGGGGTGGGAATTAAGTTTGAAAAAAATGAAATTATTGCCTGGGCGCAGTGGCTCACGCCTGTAATCCCAGCACATTGGGAGGCCAAGGAGGGCGGATCACAAGGTCACTAGATCGAGACCATCCTGGCTAACACGGTGAAATCCCATCTCTACTAAATATACAAAAAATGAGCCGGGCATGATGGCGGGAGCCTGTAGTCCCAGCTACTCCGGAAGCTGAGGCGAGACAATGGCGTGAACCCGGGAGGCGGAGCTTGTAGTGAGCCGAGATCGCGCCACTGCACTCCAGCCTGGGCGACAGAGTGAGACTATCTCAAAAAAAAAGAAAGAAAGAAATTATTAAAGTACTAGGAGAAAATGTAAGAGAATTTTATAATCTTGGAGTGCTAAAGGCCTAAGTGTAACACAAGATCCAGAAACCATAAATAAAAATAGTTTGTCAATCTATGCAAAAGTTTATTTTGAATTCTGCTTATCAAAAATACTATAATATAATGAAATATGGTGCAATTCATTGCTCTATAGTAATCATAAGACAATATAGATAAATCTTACATCATGGTGAACAAAAAAAAGACAAACGAAAGGATGTTTTAGTGTATATGATTCCATATACAATTCCATATAAGCCAGAATTAATTTATTGTGTTAGAAGTAAAGGAAAATATTGTCTTGGGGTATAGGAAAGGCATAGCAATGGAGATGAGGTTTTCAGAGGAGATTTTCGAGCACTGATAATATTTTGTTTTGGTCATTGTTGGAGGTTACACTGATATATTTGACTTATTTCTGTTTCCCGATTGTAATGGGTACACAAATTTATGCATGCATTACAACTCTTAGAGCTGTAAATCAAAAATGGAGCTCAATTTTTCTGTATGTAAATTTTAGAATAACAATAGTTAGCCAAGAAAACTAATAAATAGGCACAAAATAAAAAAAGAATGAGGCAGCTCTATATATATTGATATGGGGAGATCTCAGGATTAATTGTTAAGTGAGAAATCTATTGTGTATATAGCATGCTATCATCAGTGTGATTAAAAATTATGTGCATAAGCATATGTTATACACATATGTTAGATTGAACCTCATGGAATTGCTGATTTTTTTTAACTTCAAAAATGGCAATTTTGGCCAGACGCGGTAGCTCACACCTGTAATTCCAGCACTTTGGGCAGCCGAAATGGGTGGATCACTGGAGCCCAAGAGTTTGAGCCTGGCCAACGTAGCAGAACCTTGTCTCTGCAAAAAAATATTTAATTTATCTGGGTTTGTGGTGTGCACCTGTAGTCACAGCTATTCTGGAGGCCAAGATAGGAGGATCGTTGCTCCAGGGAGGTAGAGGCTGCAGTGAGCTGAGATCACGCTACTGCACCCCATCCTGGGTGACAGAGTGAGACCCTGTCTCAAAAAAAAAAAAAAAAAAAAATTCTGGGCATAGTGGCGCATGCCTGTAATCCCAGCACTTTGGGAGGCCGAAGTGGGCGGATCACGAGGTCAGGAGCTCGAGACCAGCCTGGCCAACATGGCGAAACCCCGTCTCTACTAAAAATATAAAAATTAGCTGGGTGTGGTGGCGCATGCCTGTAGCCCCAACCCCTCGGGAGGCTGAGGCAGGAGAATTGCTTGAACCCTGGAGGTGGAGGTTGCAGTGAGCCAAGATCGTACCACTGCACTCCAGCCTGGGCGACAGAGCAAGACGCAGTCTCATTTAAAAAAAAAAAAAAAAAAAAAAAAGGAAAGAAAAGAAAAGAAAAGAAAAAGAAACCAGTAACAGTAGTTACAACCAGTGATGGAACTAAGCAGATGGCAGGATCAGTGGTGAAGAGACTTATTTTATATACTTTTTACCTTTTGAATTCATAGCCCAAGCATGTAATTCAAAAATTAATTTTAACATGCTAAAGAAGAACTAGGCAATGGACCGATACCATCAAAACTTTAAAGGAAAATTATTTTCAACCTTGAACACTTTTTGAGCCAAATATTCAATCATACGTGTCCATAAATGCTTAGGAAAAACATTAAAGCACCAAATGATTAGTTGTGGATAGGTTAACTCTGAACAATGTAATTAATCAGAGTCGGGGGGCGGGGGGGAGTGAAAATTTCACTTTTCACTTTGTGTGTTTTTGTATGTTTTGAAAATTTACCTTGGCTGGGCACGGTGGCTCACGCCTGTAATCCCAGCACTTTGGGAGGCTGAGGCGGGTGGATCACGAGGTCAGGAGATCGAGACCATCCTGGCTAATGGTGAAACCCCCGTCTCTACTAAAAATACAAAAAATTAGCCAGGCGTGGTGGTGGGCACCTGTAGTCCCAGCTACTTGGGAGGCTGAGGCAGGAGAATGGTGTGAACCTGGGAGATGGAGCTGGCAGTGAGCTGAGATCGCACCACTGCACTCTAGCCTAGGCGACAGAGCAAGACTGTCTCAAAAAAAAAAAAAAAAAAGAAGAAAATTTACCATGAGAATTTAATACTTTTGTGTAGCCAACATGTAGCTGAGCCCCAAGGGCAGGAGCTATACCCTTCTTGTCGCAATCTTCGAACAAAATCTCCAAAAGAAAACAGACTCTTCCACACACTATTAAAAAATAGATATTTTACTCTTGAATGTAGAATTTCTACAGTCTAGGTTTTCTATAAGGAACAAAGGGCATAGTCTACATTGTATAGTGCACAGTATTTACTCCAAATAATCTTATTAAAAGTATCTTTTCTCCCCGAACAACTCTCCCTGCTGCCCTCTGGGTTGCTGTCTTAATCTTCCCCATGCAGACTTTGGCCTTGTTTGGCTCAGCTTTCTCTACCCAGTACAGGGACTTTGGCCATCTTTATCTCTCCCTTCCTGAAGCAGAGTTTTCTCCGCCCTACCTCTCCTGCGTTCCTGCACTTATCACTGAACCCTGTCCTCATGTTCAGGAAAGGCAATTGTTATGAGGAAGTTACAAGGAAGATTTTGCACTTAGAAAAAAAGGAAAAAAAATCCTCTTATTACTAACTAGGAACTGCCTCCTGAGGAAGAAGGAAGGAATTTTTTTTTCTGTCATCAATAATTTTTAAAGGGTAGCACTTAAAATTTAAGAAAATTAAATCTTAAAAAATAAAGTCCTTTTACTGACATTTTCCTAACCATGGAACTTTATTTTCAACACTAAGGATTTTTACAATACTTTCTTTTTTTCTTTCTTTCTTTCCTTCTTTCTTTCTCTTCCCTCTTTATCTCTCTCTCTTACTTTCTTTCTTTCTTCTTTTCTTTCTTTCTTGAGATGGGATCTCATTATATTGCCCAGGCTGGTCTTGAATCCCTGGCCTCAAGTGATCCTCCCACCTCTGCCTCCCAAAGTGCTGGGATTACAGGCATTAGCCACAAAATCCAGCTGAGGATTATTTGTCTTAAGCAGAGTTTCTGGGGTGCTAGGTTTCCTTCTGCTGGGGTGCTAAGCTCTTATAGGAATGGATGAAGTTCAAGGCATTGGGGCATTATTAAAAGAATTAGGCTTGACTTTTCAACCCAGGTGCGAAAGGACAAGTGTTTCACATTTGAGAGACTGGGATGTTTATGGCTGCACTTTACAGACCTTCAGAGGAGAATCAGCATTTATGCCCTCCTTCAATCAGGGGTAATTCCTCAACAGCTGCCTCCACGGTTCCTGTGGCAGCAGGAAGAGTGTAGGGTCAACCTCTCCTCACACTGGGAGGAGAGTTGGGCCTTTAGTCTCAGCTGAAAGCTCCACCCATGCCATCCCCAAGCCAAACTGTCTTTTCAGCCTGGGAAAGGTGGAGGAGAGGCTTTTCTTCTCATGGGTAGTGATTTCACCCCAGATAGCTCCTGCACCAGTTAGCTCCTCAACAGGGCACACCCAAGAACTGGTCATTCCAGATTCAACCTCCAGAAAACTCCAGAGACACCTCGATTGATAGACATTGTTACATGTGGAACTTCACATCTGCCCAACACTCTCAGACTCAGTATTGTCTATACTTCAAGCACAATATAATTCTCATCTCCTGTCTTGATCATGGGGCACTTTAAGGGTAATAGATTTTAATACATATACACAAACACTCATGCATTTTCTGAATAAATACATTTTACTTATTTCAGACTTTGAGGATTACATTTCATTACAGAATCATCTTGCAAAAGTCACGCTCAGTAAACTGGTGTCTCTAATGGTCCCAGAAGTGTGTGATTTCAGAATTATATTCTTTCTCCATTTGAAAGGGCATTATTCAGAGTACAATGACCTGCTACTGGCTTGAACAGTCTTTGAGAGAAAAAGACAGTCTCTCTTCTATCTTTTCCTATTATGTATGAAAGAATTGCCTGTCCTCCCAAGGCCAAGGGACAAATGCCATAGCATAGCAGTGTGGGATGACTGTGAAAATATTGACATTTAACAATAGGCGCCAACCACAAACTGTGACAACTCAGCAGCTGGGCCAACCCAGGACAGGTTACAGATGCAGCCAAAAGAAGCTGTGCCCAACTAGTTCCCAGATGAAGAGGTTTCTGCTGTGGGGCAAGTCCTCTGACCCCCACCCCAGGCAACTAGATGACAGCACTGACTTATTTGTGACTTACTGATAACCAGAGATAATCGCTCATATACAGGGAGATAGGCTGTCCTCTGTAACCTGCCCTTTTCTCTACTCATACAATTTCCCCACAACCCCTAGTGTGGAGGACATCTGCTTTCACAGGAAACTGAGTGATGCCTAGGTAAGAGCTCATAGACATCAATCTACTGCCATTGCCTCCCGGTCTCCTCTACTTTCCCCGAGGTACCTTGACTTCAAGGTAATCCACCAAGTCAAGTAGAATTTGCCTGTTTCTCAAATGCTCTCCTTCCCCCTGTTCCCTATTTTCTGATATTTCCATGTGTCATCATCAGTTAGGGTCAAATCAGGAAAACATAACTCATACCAGGTAAGGGGAACTAATTAAATTGGTATTGGAAAATCAAACGGATGATTAGCAAGAGCAGGGAGCTGCTACCACCCCTAGGATGAGGAGGGAGAAAGAATACTTGAGAAATAGAAGATTCCTAGGAATGGAGGGAAAGGAAAATAGGGTCCTAGGTATAGATGGAGAGATTGGCCTTAGGTGGAAAGAGACAGATCCTCTATGAAAACAGGAGGGAATAAGAGAAGATATATGCAGAAACAGGAGGTTTAAGGTCCAATAATTTTGCTAAATCCTTTTGATCAACGTTAAACAGATTTTACTTCATATAGCTTTCTTCTGCTGATGCTTTTTTTTAAAAGACAGCATCTTGGCTGGGTGCAGTGGCTCACGCCTGTAATCCCAGCACTTTGGGAGGCCAAGGTGGGTGGATCACGAGGTCAGGAGATCGAGACCATCCTGGCTAACATGGAGAAACCCCATCTCTACTAAAAATACAAAAAATTAGCCGGGCGTGGTGGCGGGCACCTGTAGTCCCAGCTACTCGGGAGGCTGAGGGAGGAGAATGGCATGAACCCGGGAGGTGGAGCTTGCAGTGAGCCGAGATTGCGGCACTGCACTCCAGCCTGGGTGACAGAGCGAGACTCCATCTCAAAAAAAAAAAAAAAAAAAAAAAAGACAGCATCTCGCTCTGTTGCCCAGGCTGGAGTGCAGTAACATGATCTTGGCTCACTGCAGCCTTGAATTTTGGGCTCAGGTGATCCTCCCACTTCAGCCTCCTGAGTAGCTGGGACTATAGGTGTGCACCACCATGCCCAACCAACTTTTTAATTTTTGTAGAGACCAGGTCTCTACAAGCCCAGACTGGCCTTGAACTTCTGGGCTCAAGTGATCCTCCCACCTGGGCCTCCAAAAGTGCTGGGATTATAGGCATGAGCCACTGCACCTGCCCCTTATAGAGTTCTTAACTGCTTCCTTCAGAATCTTTAGCATACTAACATATATTGGAAATCATTCAGTCTTCCCAATCATAACTGACCACAGAACCCCTTTTCATGAATCACCTAGGGGTCTTGTTTTCTGGAAGACATTCCTTGAAAAACACTGACTTACCCAATATATGCCTGGACCTTCCTAGCTATTAAATGGAGACAATAAGATCTTATCTGACTATAATTACTTCATTGTGATGTTGTAAACATAAGTTTGAAAAACATATACATTTCATTAATAAGTTCTCAGTGTAGAGATTCAAGTAAGGAAAAGCAATTTCCATCAACATTTATAGTCTAGGTGGTCATCTAGAACAGACTGTTATCCCGGAAACCTCCAAGGGTGGCATTTAATCACCTTCTGAATTTACCAAAGCTTGCAGACTCAGAAGCTGTTTCCTCAAAACACTGACAGCAGACATCTCTCAGAAGTAAGTGCACATGGACCAGCATCTCCAGATAGAGACATAAACTAAAATTTATTAATTTACAACAATGAGAGCTACCTCTGTCACATTATTTATGGTAGCCTTACTCATGCATTCAGGAGTATTTATTGATTGTCAATTACATGCTGGGCCATGAAATGGGTATAAGATGCAGGCAGCACTAATCAGTGTCCTCCAGGGATGCGATACACAAATCTCTTCCTGCTGGCATTCCCCTCCCATCACCCCCCAGGACCAAACCAGTGATGGAACAGGGCAGTGAGGACCTGACCTGAGCTGCCTGAGCTGCATGATAGCATGTGACTCAGGCTGCTAGGGAGATTAAAGGTGTTGTAAAGTTCTGTCTGCAGTAAGAGAAGAAAAGGTGAATATGCCAAAAAAGTTGTGACAAACTGGTTTGGGAACTGAATGGAGAGAGAGTCTGGTTGACCATGAGTCCAGAGTTCAAGTCTCTGAGACCCTAGATTCTTGGGCTCTTCCTTCCACCCTCTAAACTAGCCCAGGATCCTTCCCAGTTATCTGAATCAAAAAAATCTCTTTCTGCGTAAGCTGGTTTTACTCAGGTTTCTGTCGTTTGTAACTGACAAAGTCCCGACTTCTATACCTGACATGCAACTTGTTTGGATCAGGCAAATTTGAAGTCATTTAGAGCAGCTGGTATTTCCTCATGATGCATGAGGCTCAACAAAGAAGATGAAACAGACAGGTTAGGCAGGGAGGCTTTTAAGTCTAACGTCTGCAAAATCTGAGAAAAAGGACTAAAGAATGGCATTTTCCTTTGTGGCTTTATAAAGCACAGTGTTGCCCCTTTACAAATAAGAATAAGGCTGGGCACGTTGGCTCATGCCTGTAAACCCAGCACTTTGGGAGGCTGAGGCAGGGGGATCACCTGAGGTCAGGAGTTCAAGACCAGCCTGGTCAACATGGTGAAACCCCATCTCTACTAAAAAATACAAAAATTAGCTGGGCATGGTGGCGGGTGCCTATAATCCCAGCTACTTGAGAGGCTGAGGCAGGGAGAATTGCTTGAACCCAGGAGGCAGAGGTTGCAGTGAGCCAAGATCGTGCCACTGCACTCCAGACTGGGCGACACAGCAAGACTCCGTTTCAAAAATAAATAAGAAGGACAGAATTGCGCCAGTCTTTTAAACGTTTGATTGCAGAACCAATTAGTACCAGCCTGCCAGCCTGTTTCCTCAGTGTCTGTCCACACCTGGGTTTACCATGTTCTCAGCTGCGCCCCAGCCTCCCACCCCCAGGCCCAATCATAGCCTGTTAAGAAAGCATTTGACTAGCTCTTACCTCACAAGCTATGCATCAGCATGGATTACTCTATTCTAGTTGCAGTGACCCAGTTCTGATAATTGAGCTCTAGTCTCAACAGGATCACATCCAGCATCCCCATGTGTTCCAATTACTTGGCTTCTGCCTTCTCTTTATTTCTAAATTCTTATTCTCGTACTCTGCCTAGTACCTCATTCTGCCTCCTCCTTTATGGACTATAGATTTGCTCCTTCCCTCAGGCCAGGGGCCAGCATCTAGCCACCCTCTTTCCAATCTCCCTGGATTGTGCTCATCCTGAAGTCCTATCTTTCTACCATGCTTATTTATTTATTATTATTTTTTTGATACGGAGTCTTGCTCTGTCACCCAGGCTAGAGTGCAATGGCATGTTCTCGGCTCACTGCAACCTCCGCCTCCTGGGTTCAAGCAATTCTCCTGCCTCAGCCTCCCTAGTAGTTGGGATTATAGGCATGCGTCACCACACCCAGATAAATTTTGTATTTTTAATAGAGACAGGGTTTCACCATATTGGTCAAGCTGGTCCCGAACTCCTGACCTCGTGATTCGCCCACTTCAGCCTCCCAAAGTGCTGGGATTACGGTCGTGAGCCACCATACCCAGCCTAACCATGCTTATTTTTAACAGTTTCAGGAGGCTCAGTTAATGACCTTCTACTTTCAAGTTCTGAACCAATTGAGAGAGAAACACAGAAGTCAAACAGATGGCGAACAAAGTAACAGTTTTAGAACTGATAAGAATTATATGGAAGGCCAGGCGCAGTGGCTCACACCTGTAATCCCAGCACTTTGGGAGGCTGAGGTGGGAGAATCACTTGGGCTCAGTAATTCAAGACCAGCCTGGGCAACATGACAAAACCCCATCTCTACAAAAAATACAAAAATCAGCCGGGCATGGTGGCATGCACCTGTAATCCCAGCTACTTGGGGGCTGAGGCAGGAGGATCACTTGAACCTGGGAGATCAAGGCTGCAGTGAGCCGGGATCATACCACTGCACGCCAGCCTGGGTAACAAAGTGAGACCCTGTCACAAAAAAATAAAAATTAAAAAATAAATAAATAAGTAAGAATGACGTGGGAGTAAGCAGCTTGTTGTATGGTCCATATATTTGCTAGTAATCTTCATTCCAGACTTAAACTAACCATGCAGAAGATGTGGAGGCAGAGTGTGCTGTCCCAGTCTCTGTGTCCTGATGATGGTCCTCGGGCTGAGGCTAAGCAGCAGGCTGCCAGCACTATGTCCAAATCACCCAGCCCCCAGTGACAACTGCCCTTGTGGTCATCTAATGCCTTAGTTGGGTACCCCCAGAAGCAGATGCTGAGAGTGCAAGGAGTTCATTTGAGAGACAAAGAAGGAGGGGAATTGAGAAAGTATAGGAAAGGCAGCCAAATAAAGGAGGCATGGGCATTACCCAGCCAATCACCATGAGGACAAATGGAGCTCAATCATGATAGGAAACTCTGGGAGCCAGTGTAGACTCGTGCTCAGGTATCCCACCCAAGGAATGAGGAGCTTTGGTATTTATACACTAACTTCCATTAATCATTAGCTGAAGTCTACTGGGAGTTGTGGGGAGGAACAGTAATTCCTGGACATCTGCAGCTTGCCACACAGGTGAGCAGAGTGGGCTTCAGTGACCAGAGAACAGCCCTTAGCCAAAGTTGCAGGTGTCAGCAGTTGGAAGTTGGGCTGGTGTGCCCTGAGGGGTTATGTGGTTTAGCCTCTGGATTCTATCTTTGACCTCAAGGAGAAGAATCTGAATGAGAAGCTCCTCTGCTTCCTGCTCAAGGGTGACTATGACTCAGGCTCATAGTTACTTCTCCTGCACCCCCAACCCCCTCCTGCTTACCCCCCGGGACCAAACCAGTGATGGAACAGGGCAGTGAGGACCTGACCTGAGCTGAACCAGCAGCTGTTGCTCTGGTAGCAGCTACTGGGAGGCCATGGCTATGAAATCTGAGGACTTCCCTCCAGACAAGAAGTAACCCCTGATCAAAGGACTGAGAAGGAAGGTAAAGATGAGGCATTTCCCATAGTAAGTTGTGAAGCAAAAGGAAATATTTCTAAAGTAGCAATAATAGACAGGGCGCAGTGGCTCAAGCCTGTAATCCCAGCACTTTGGAAGGCAAAGTGGGAGGATCAGTTGAACCCAGGAGTTTGAGACCAGCCTGGGCAACAAAGCGAGACCCCATCTCTACAAAAAATTAAAAAATTAGATGGCCGTGATGGTGCACACTTGTAGTCCCAGCTACTTGGAAGGCTGAGGCAAGAGGATCACTTGAGCCCAGGAGGTCAAGGTTGCACCTACGATTGCATCACTGCACTCTAGCCTGGGCAACAGAGCAAGACCCTGTCTCAAAAAAATAATAAGAGTAAAATAAAAATAAATACTATTGATAGCACAATATGGTGACTATAGTCAATAATAACTTAATTGTATATTTTAAGACTATAATTGGATTGTTTGTAACTCAAAGGATAAATGCTTGAGGGAATGGATACCCCATTCCCAATGATGTGCTTATTTCACATCGCATGCTTGTATCAAAACATCTCATGTACCCCATAAATATATACAGCTACGATGTACCCACAAAAATTTTTTGAAGTCATAAAAAAATAAATAAAATTAAAATAAAGTAGCAATAACCAAAAACAAATTGTGGTCAACCATGTAAGAGGAAAGACTGAATTATCTTCTATTCTCTTTCTAGAAGATGGCGTTACAAAGTTGGTGTCATATGAAGAGATAACCAAAGAGTAGACAGACATAAAACGTAGGAAAACATATTATAGAAGTGAGATGGGCAAGGTGGTTGGATTTCAAACCGTGCCAGATTACAGGCCACCCCGGGCGCAGTGGTTCACGCCTGTAATCCCAGCACTTTGGGAGGCCAAGGCAAGTAGACCACTTGAGTCCAGGAGTTTGAGACCACCCTGGGCAACATGGTGAGACCCCCCCTCTACAAAAAATACAAAAAATTAGCCTGGTGTGGTGGTACGTGTCTGTGGTTCTAGCTACTCGGGAGGCTGAGGCAGGAGAATCGCTTGAGCCTGGGATAGGGAGGTTGCAGCGATCTGGATTCTGAGACTGCACCACTGCACTCCAGCCTGGGTGACAGAGTAAGACCTTGACTCAAAAAAAAAAAAAAAGTGAGATGAACGTAGTGAAAAAGTGAAAATATATACCCTCTTCTTTCTTTTTTGTATGACACAGTGGCTGGATGAGACAGTTCCAGTGGCAGCTTCAAGTTCTGTCCAGAGTCAGACCTCTGTCCCCACAAGTTCTCTTTGACATTCAGGCACTTTTTTCTAGTTCTTACTCATTGCACCAAGTCCCTTTCTCCCTTTGAGTCTGCTCTCTGAGCCTCCATTGTCTGCAATCTGAGCATCACTGGAGTGACTCACCTATCAGATATGTTTATATAGTTGGTATGTGTCTGAACTCTAGGGATTGTTAGGAAATAAAGGTGCTCCTTAGGAGCAATCTCAGGAGATTCTAAATTCCCAATGTGGATTAGCAAAAAAGGAGTGTTATCTAAACTCTCTGCCAATAGCATTGCATGCAGCTCATGTCTACTTACATACCATGGGTAGTAGTCACAATTGGTACTCTCTCCAGATACATTTACCTGGTGGTGAGTTTGGGGCTGCTATGACTGATGTGGCTAACGACTTTACCTATGAGCTTCTGTAGTCACTGAGCACTTGGCATGTGACTAAAGAACTGAGCTTTAAATTTTAACTCCTTTTAATTAATTTAAATTTAAATAGCTACATGTGGCTAATGGCTGCCATACTGAACAATACAGCTCCAGAACCGCCCATGGATCAGGCCAAAGCTAGACTTTGCATGCAACCACATCCTTGCTCATCTCTTTCCTTTTTACTTCTCTATTTCACCTCCTGCTTTACTAATCTCCTGAGAGCATGACCTCAATAAATCATGTGCACTCAAATCCCTGTCTCAGACTCAACTTCTAGGGAACCCACTTGAGACACTGTGTTACAATTATTTAACAGTGAATTACAGAAAGCTTAAACCTTGAATCAAAAGTGCACATAAAAATTCAATGCCAGTCAGAATGTTTTTAGCAGAAGGTATAAAACAGCCCCAAGCCCAACTGGCTTAAACAAAGAAATGTGTTATTCTGCACCTACGAGTCCAAGAATAGGACAGCTCCAGGGTTGGGTAATTCCATGGCTCAATGACACTTTCAAGAACCAAGTTCTTTCCATCTTGCTGCTCTGTCATCCTGCTGGGCAGGCTTCATTTGGGGGCTAGCTTTCCCCTTCTTGTTGCAAGGTGACTGCCCTAGTGCCAGCCTTCATATCTGGATACAACCATACGCAGAATAAGAAAAGACCATCTTTTCTTGTATGTCTTTTATTAGGAGCAAGAAAATCTTTCCCAGAAACCCCCTGCAGATTTATCCTCCATTTTACTGGTCAGAGCTGCATCGCATGGCCTTGTCTAAACCAGTCCCTGCAAAGGGAAATGGGAAGACCATGATTGCCTTTGAACAATCAGGATCTACTCCCTGGGTCTGTGGCCAGCCTCTCCTGAAGCACATGGTTGAGCAGAGAAGGGTGGGTACCTAAACACAACATACCATCTGTTGTAGGGGTTGGGGAGCTGGATAAAATGAGTGTTTGGTAACCACAGTATCGGCTGGTCACAGTTTCTCATGCCTGTAATCCCAGCACTTTGGGAGGCTAAGGCGGGCGGATTGCTTGAACCCAGGAGTTCAAGACCATCCTGGGCAGTATGGTAAAACCTCACCTCTATTTTATAAAAAAAAGAAAATTAAAAAAAAATTAAAAGATAACCACAGTATCAATTACAGGTTTCTTTAGGCCAGCTTGTACAATGTGTTCTTTGAACCACCTACCCGAAGATCATTTAGGGGGCTTGTTAACATGCAGATTCTGAGGCCCAAAGCATTGTCTGATACATGTCAGGAGATTAAAAGATACTTGTTGGTGAAATACTTTCTGGGAAGCCAAAAATAAAAATAAAAATAAAAATAAAAGAGATTTTTCGGAAGGAAGGAAGGGAAGGAAAGAGAGAGACCTTTTGAGTTAGAATCACCTGGCTGGGCACATTGGCTCATGCCTGTAATCCTAGCACTTGGGAGGCCAAGGTGGGCAGATCCCTTGAGGTCAGGGGTTCGAGACCAGCCTGGCCAATATGGTGAAACCCTATCTCTACTAAAAGTATAAAAAAATTAGCTGGGTGTGGGTGCACGCCTGTAATCCAGCTACTCAGGAGGCTGATGAAAGAGAATTGCTTGAACCCAGGAGGCAGAGGTTGCAGTGAGCCAAGATCACGCTCCTGCACTCTAGCCTGAGACTCTGTCTCAAAAAAAAAAAGAATCACCTACAGATGGTTTTTCTACTCAGTAATGCTGGAGAACCACTCACTTAAGCTGAAAACTAAAAAATCACCTTCAGTCCCTTCATTACCAGTCTCTTGGCAGAAGGGATGAAGAATGTGATCATGTTGCCACACGTATGCTGCTTTGCTCTAAAACTCTCAGTGATGTCAAGATGACAAGGGTGCTTATCAGTTGTACTCAACATACATTATTTATATGGCTTTCAGCTTTACTTGCTGAATCCAGGATTCCTGTTACAGCACCTCATGAAAAATAAATGAATGTGATAATGGCTTCCACTTTGTGGAGTAATATATTGAAAAACCATCTAAGAAGTTTGTGAAAAGCAGCATCTGGGATCATTTTTTTTTAATGCAATAAAAGATCTTGGAGGTGATTTTGGCATCTGAAAAGCAGCTGTCACCAACAGGAAAGCCTAGCTGTTTATCTTCTGGACTCTAAATGGAGTCTGATAGAATGCTCACTCTCCAGTTAACTAACATTAATTGCCAGGGGAAAGGGAGCTTGAGAAGAGAGGAACAGCTTTTTTTTGTTTTGTTTTGTTTTGAGGCAGAGTCTCACTCTGTCACCGAGGCTGGAGTACAGGGGTGCCATCTCATCTCACCGCAACTTCTGCCTCCTGGGTTCAAGTGACTCTCATGCCTTAGCCTCCCAAGTAGCTGGGATTACAGCCATGTGCTAACATGTCCAGCTAATTTTTTGTATTTATAGTATCATGGGATTCTTTTTTTTTCTTTTTTTTTTTTGAGATGGAGTCTCACTCTGTCCCCCAGGCTGGAGTGCAATGGCACGATCTTGGCTCACTGCAACCTCCTGGGTTCAAGAGATTCTCCTGCCTCAGTAGCTGGGATTACAGGCCCATGCCACCACACCTGGCTAATTTTTGTATCTGCAGTAGAGATGGGGTTTCACCATATTGGTCAGGCTGGTCTCGACCTCCTGTCTTCGTGATCCACTTGCCTCGGCCTCCCAATGTGCTGGGATTACAGGCGTGAGCCACCACACCCGGCCTGTATCATGGGATTCTTGAGGTGTCACTTCACCAGCTGGAAACTTCTGAGGCCAGTGGCTTTTTTTGCCTGAGTTTTGCTCAGGCCCACTGGGCTTATTCTGGCTGCTCAGCCTGGCAGGCTGTACTCATATTGCACTATTGGCCTGGAGCCCACTGCCTGCCAATGGCAAGCCAGGCATGGAGCAGCAAGGGGTGTGTGAGCAACTGTAGGGTCTGGCCATTGCGCACAATCAGGCACACCAGCTATGGCAGAGTGGGCAGCTCCAGGTGCTGGCATGGGTCCCAGCTCCCTGGGAGGCTGCAGCTGGGCCAGGCATACTGCAGGCAGCTTCCATGGCTGGCACCAGGGAACACAGTGGTGCCCTGAAGCTTGGAGATGCCAGGAACCCCAGAGTTCCAAAGAGGGTGTCACAGCCCTGGCTCAGGGAGCTCCTAGGTCTGGGCTCCCCAATGGGCCACAGCTCTTCTCTCCCTCTCTCTTCTCTCTTTCTTGTCACCTGCAATGTGGCAAGCAAGAGGCATGTTTCAGCCCTGTTTGTGTTACAGCTCTTTTAGCCCTGCCATTTGGTGGGTCCCAAGTTCTTGTCCTGTGTCCAGAAAGAATGAGGTATGCAGACAAATGGAGGGTGAGCAAGGCAAAAAGGAGCTTTATTGAGTGACAGTATAGCTCAGAGGAGACTGGCATTGGGTAGCTCCTCTCCACAGGCAAGATGTCCTGATGAGCATTCAGCTCACAGCAGAGAGGAGAACCTGGAGTGGGTAGCTCCTCTCTGCAGCTAGTCATCCCATTGTATCTTCAGCTCTCAGCCAACAGGAGTCCCTGGGGTCGGTAGCTCCTCTCCACCACTGGTAGTCCTGTCATCTCCCCAAGTCTGGCTGAGTCTGGGGTTTTTATGGGCTTCAGAGCAGAGGACGTGCATGCTGATTGGTCCATGGGCAGCCATGGGCAGGCCCAGAAAAAGCACCACAAGTTTCCACTCTGGTCCATGGGACCAGCAGCCTGGCCATCAGGCTTCAGGCTCTCCCCAGCTTGAAGGTGGAGCTTCACTGGAGACCTGCCCTCTTCCGCCCAGGAGCCTCTCTGCCTCTTGCTGCAGTTCATGGCATGCCAGGCTGTTTGTGCCGAAGGGCGCCTGCAGACCAGCAATGAGCTGCCCTCAGCCCCCACCTCAGCCTCCCTCTCGTACTGATCAGTGCCCAAAGTCCAGAGGGGGCCAAGGCAGCAGGGGGCTGCTGTGTCACAACCTGGCTGGGCTGTGACAGCATCCAGGCTTGACCCCCAACCTTGCTCCAAGATCGGAGTGGGTGCCAGGAGCAGAGAGAGTCCAGGAAGTGGGAACAGACACCTCTGAGTCTGCAGGGGCAGGGGGGCCCTTCCTGGCCCCAGAGAGTGCAGAGATGCCTGGGTCTGCAGCTGCAGTTTGGGCAGCTGCGGCTGCGCCCAGGAGGGTGGGGCTCTTGCCTGCTTCCTGCAGAGACAAGAACTTAACTTTTCACTGTGACTTTTTGTAACCTGAATGCTTTGGCCTAGTTAAAAGATAATTATCTATTTTAAATGTAGACAGATATAGTGACTCTAAAATCAAGACAGGTTAGTTAAGCCATCCCAGTATGAAATTCGCCTTGTGCCTGCATCTGGGGGAGTAAATTCCAAAACAGGCTGTTCTTCAGCACTGGAATCTTTCCTTGATATCATAACTGCAATTCGTTTAAGTTGCTTTGTAAAGAGAACCCAATCATGTAGAGACTTATTGAACTTAGTGGGCAGGGTAACAAATGAGAGAACACTTGTCATATGTAAAGCTCCATGCCTCTAACTAGGAAAGAAAAAAATCTACTTTGTGGTTCAGAGGTGACAAATGCAATAAGTTTCTAATGTGGTTTCCACTATGCAGTCTTACTGCTCTCAAGATTTTTAGGTCTTTGGTCTGGGAGGATAGGGATGGGAGGACGGAATAATTAGATGATTCTCCACTCCAGAATAGATGCTGCAAGTTGGTGTGTCCCAAAGTTCAGTGGGACATACATATCTCTGGGGGTACATAAGGGGATTTTAGGTGCTCCTTGGCATTTCCTAAGTATGATCTGCCTTTCATGGTGACGCTTTTCCTCTACTGCCCTTTAGGGGAAAGGGCTTGCCAGTTCCAGACAAGGCCGGCAGAGAGAAACATGCTTGCAGGACTACTCAGAATGGTGGCTTCTTCTGCTAATGGAGGCCTGGTGAGAAAAGACTGTCTCAACTCCTCAGTCAGGGTCAGAGGAGGAGTGACCTTCCCTGCCCCAGGGCCAGTTCGATGTGTGAGCCTTGGAGCTGATGGAGGGAGGGAGAAGGCATCATGCTACCTGCCTCCTCTGGGTCTGATGCTGCAAGTGATGGTGCAGTTGGATATGTGGAAAATGTTATCCTAGATGATGTATAATTCTCTGCAAATTATAAAGCTTAAGGTAATCATATACCACTCTACAACTCATTTAAATGAGTTGAATATTGGTTGAATACATTTCTTTTTCTTTTTTTTTTTTTTGAGACAGAGTTTTGCTCTGTCACCCAGGCTGGAGTGCAGTGGCACGATCTCAGCTCACTGTAACCTCCGCCTCCTGGGTTCAAGCGATTCTCCTGCCTCAGCCTCCCAAGTAGCTGGGACTACAGGCATGTGCCACCACTCCTGGCTAATTTTTGTATTTTTAGTAGAGACAGGGTTTCATTATGTTGGCCAGGCTGGTCTCAAACTCCTGACGTCAGGTGATCCACCCGCCTCAGTCTCCCAAAGTGCTGCGATTACAGGCGTGAGCCACCGCGTATGGCCAGAATACATTTCTTAAATTATTTTCAGATACCTTCCCAGAACCTGTCAAGCTACGAGAAGGCTCAGGGCTACTGAGCTGATATTCTCAAGTTTTCTATATTGGTCACATAACATTAACTACTTAACCACCTAGGTTCCGGGCTGTCTACTTATTTCAGACTCATGTTTCTGAAATAAACATGGCTCTCTTTCTATGGCCCTGGCCTCAGGCTTGCTGCTGGCCGTTTTCAACCAAAGTTCCCTCTATAGTGCTGTTCTGCGGACAGCAACAGAACAGATATCATCAGGCAGGGGCAGTGACAGCCAGATATTAAGAGATGACCAGCCCTGGCTGGGCGCTGTGGCTCACACCTGTAATCCTAACACTTTGGGAGGCCAAGGCAGGTGGATCACCTGAGGTCAGGAGTTCGAGACCAGCCTGGCCAACATGGTGAAACACCGTCCCTACTAAAAATACAAAAATTAGCCAGATGTGGTGGCATGCACCTGCAGTCCCAGCTGCTCAGAAGGCTGAGGCAGGAGAATTGTTTGAACCTGGAAGGCAGAGGTTGCAGTGAGCTGAGATTGTGTCACTGCACTCCAGCCTAGGCAAGAGAACGAGGCTCCATCTTAAAAAACAAACAAACAAACAAAGAGAGATGACCAGCCCAAAGGTAATGAACAGACAAGGGAGTTGAAAGTTACCAAAGAGACACACGGATCAAGTCTACAGAAGACAGAGCGTAGAGTCCTGGATTAGATGATAGAATCCAGATTCAATGAGGGCTCAGTTAGCTAGAATGTGAGTCCAAACTGACAAGAGGAAAATTTAGAGGAATACAATTTTACCTGCTTTTGCTTTTGGTATCACCATGCCATAGGCACTGATGGAAGACACTTGGCCTGGGAGCAATTTTATGTGAAAAATATCTTGGGGTTTCGATCAGACAACCCAAACGTAAGCCTGGACTATTAATACTGGGCTAAGAAGAATGGGATATAATGAATCTCTTGAACTCTTTTTTGTTTTTTTTTCCAGACAGGGTCTCACTCTGTCACCCAGGCTGGAGTGCAGTGGCCCCATCTTGGCTCACTGCAGCCTTGACTTCCCAGGCTCAAGGGATCTGCCTGCCTCGGCCTCCCAAAGTGCTGGGATTATAAGCATGAGCCACTGTGCTCGGCCTGGATTCCTTGAATACTGCACTTCAGACTACACCTGGGATATTTGGGTTCTGGTCTGACTATAATGACTGAGATGAGATATGAGCAGAAGGTATACAGATCCTCTTTCCTGGTCACCCATTTCCCACATGCTGTTGAGCGTCAGCTGCTAACCCTCCTGAGAATTGCCCTTGCCCAAATGGGAACCACTTCACTCAGGAAGGTTTCCTCGAACACCCCTCACCCCCAGAGCCAATGACTGAGTGTCACAGTATACAAGACTGAACCCCTTGCCTCAAGGTGAGACTCACTCTGTAGCACCACTCAGGATCCAGAGCTCCCTGTGGCATCAGGCTGGGCTGGTCTCTGGCTAAACTGCATTCTTGCTTAGCTCCGCCCTCTTGCCCATCCTGTTTCCCTGGCTTCCCTACAGTTTTCCCCTGTGGCCACTCCCCAGTAAATCACTTGCACCAGCATCCCTGTCTCAGATCCTGGATGATGAATGAGGGCTCTGGGAATCATATTATTCAGGGAGAGATAAAGAAGCTAAAATATTTAGGAAAAAAGATTTAGGGAAATATGATAAGCAGCTGCCCTCAATTTTTTTTTTTTTTAGAATTAGAGGGCTGGGTGCAGTGGCTCACACCAGTAATCCCAACACTTTGGGAGACCAAGGCAGGAGGATTGCTTGAGCCCAGGAGTTTAAGACCAGTTTGGGCAACATAGCTAGACCCTCTCTCTATAAAAAATAATTTTAAAAATCAGCCAGGCAGGACAGGTATGGTGGCTTACATCTGCAATCCCAGCACTTTGGGAGGCTGAGGCAGATGGATTACTTAAGGTCAGGAGTTCAAGAATAGCCTGGGCAACATGGTGAAACCTCATCTCTACTAAAAATACAAAAATTAGCCAGCGTGTTGGTGCACACTTGTAATCGCAGCTGCTTGGGAAGCTGAGACAGGAGAATCACTTGAACCTGGGAGCTGGAGGTTGCAGTGAGCCAATATTGTGCCACTGTACTCTAGCCTGGGTGACAGAGTGAGACTCTGTCTCAAAAATAATAATAATAATAATAATAAATTAGCCAGGTGTGGTGGCACACACCCATGGTCCTAACTACTTGAGAGGCTAGCTAGGAGCTAGCCCAGGAGTTTGAAGCTGCAGTGAACTATGATCACGCCATTGCACTCCAGCCTAGGCAACAGACCAAGACCCTGTCCCCCGCCCCCCCCCCCAAAAAATTAGAAAGTAGAAAAAGAATTGTATAGAAATGGAATAAAAGCAGAATTTGACTCAGTTTCAGAAAGAACTTTCTAATAAGCAAAGCTTTACCCCATAGGTATAGCCTGTCTTGTAGAATAATTGGAAACCTGTCATCGGAAATATTTACCCAGAATCCAGAGGACCTTCCTACATCATCTGGTGAGTCACTAGACTGACCAAAGGCACACTGTGAATGTTATTACTCCAAGTGGCCACAAGATGGCAGCAGCAGAGAACGTCCCACAGGTGATTAAGTAGAAAATTCTAGTTTCCAGAATTTTTTTTTTTTTTTTTTTGAGACAGAGTCTCACTCTGTTGCCCAGGCTGGAGTGCAGTGGCACAGCCTCGGCTCACTGCAACCTCCACCTCCTAGGTTCAAGCGATTCTCCTGCCTCAGCCTCCCGAGTGGCTGGGATTACAGGCGCCCACCACCATGCCCCGCTAATTTTTGTATTTTTAGTAGAGATGGGGTTTCACTATGTTGGCCAGGCTGGCCTCGAACTCCTGGCCTCAGGTGATCCACCCGCCTCAGCTTCCCAAAGTGCTGGGATTACAGGCATGAGCCACTACGCCCGGCCGTTTCCACAAATTTGATTCCAAACTCTAACCATGATGATAGGTATTATGTCCATTATTATAAGCCCTTATAGATTTATGATACACAAAACTGAGAAAGTAAAAACATTTCCCCCAAATTTGTATCTTACTATTAGAAAAAAAGGAAACTGAAGGCCGGGTGAGGTGGATCATGCCTGTAATCCCATCACTTTGGGAGGCTGAGGCAGGTGGATCACCTGAGGTCAGGAGTTCCAGACCAGCCTGGCCAACATGGCAAAACCCTCTCTCTACTAAAAATACAAAAATTAGCCAGGCATGGTGGTGCACACCTGTAATCCCAGCTACTCAGGGGGCTGAGGCAGGAGAATTGCTTGAACCCAGGAGGCGGAGGTTGCAGTGAGCCAATATTATACCACTGCACTTGGGCAACAGAGCAAGACTCGGTCTCAAAAAAAAAAGAATCTCAGAGGTAGAAAGAGGTAAGCCCTGATCAGTGAGGTTTACCCTGATTCAGAGAAAATGTGCTTCTTACATTCTGATCATGTGCTACTTCCATCTGACTGCACAATTTCCAGGCCCAATCATTGTGTACCTTCCAAGAGAGGGAGTCTGTATTTGAAATAGCCTCAATAATGAGGCCACGCATTAGGCTCAGCCTATGTTGGCTTATGGTTCTCACAGAAAAAATTATCCACACTGCTAGTCTTCTTCCTGCACCAACCTCAAAGTCTACAGAAAGATGTCCCAGCACTGGGAGCTTGAATAACACCTCTACTGGGGAACCGAAATATACCAGTGATTCAATGAAGCAGATTAATATCAGAGTTCTGTTTGCAACCTTGAGGCCAGTCAATCCTACTAGCCCTTGCCTCCATCTGTGGTAGCCAGCCTCCAAGATGGCCCCCTATGATCTTTTCCTCCTGATATCTATGCCCTTGTATCATCCCCATCACACTGAATCATGGCTAGTCTGTGTGACAAGATATGTAGAAGTAATGGTGCATTTCTTCTAAGGCTAGGCCATTAAAGATACTTGCAGCTTCTTCTGCTATTCTCTCTTGGATCATTCACTGTGGAGGAAACCAGCTGCCATATTGTGAGGACACTCAAGCAGCCCTATGGAGAGGTCCTCATGGGGAAGAACTGAGGCTTCCTGCCAATGGCCAGCAGTTTGCCAACCACATGAGGTCCTCTAGCCCCATTCAAGCCTTCAGATGGCCACAGCCCCAAGTAACATCATAAGAGACCCCAGGTCTAAACTGCCCAAATCTGCTTCTCCTGAATTCCTGATGCACTGAATCTGAGATAATGTTTATTTTTGTCTTAAGCTACTACGTTGTTTTGTTTTGTTTGTTTTTGAGACAGGGTCTTGCTCCAGGCTAGAGTGCAGTGGCACAGTCTCGGCTCACTGCAACCTCCACCTCCTGGGTTCAAGTGATTCTCATGCCTCAGCCTCCCAATGAGCTGGGATTACAGGCACTTGTCACCACGCACAGCTAAATTTTTTGTATTTTTAATAGAGATGTGGTTTTGCTATGTTGGCCAGGCTGGTCTTGAACTCCTGCCCTCAAGTCATCTATCCGCCTCGGCCTCCCAAAGTACTGGGATTTACAGGTGTGAGCCACTGGGCCCGGCTTAAGCTACTAAGTTTTAAAGTAATTTGATATGCAGCAATAGGTAACTAATACAACACCCCAAATGCCTTACTATTCTGGTTAAGTAATAATAACCTGCTAACTTTGAAACTTAATAGACATTTTCCAGACCTTGCATTACTGCATCTCTCTGCATAATTTTTACGATGGGAAGAATCTTCTTGAAAATTCCTATTCTCTGACTTCCTTGACACTGTTCTGACCTGGCTCTCCTGATTTTCTCATTCAGGTCTTCCTGTCTGAATGAGAAAATCATTCAGGTTTTCTCCTGAATTGTTCTCCTGAATGATTTTTTCATTCACGTCTTTCTCCTTCAAAGATGCTCCTTTTCCACATGCTACCTAAAATGTTGGCCTTGCATCAAATTTGATTCCTGTTCTCTCCTTTTGACCCAGAACCAACTCCTTGGGTTGTCTTGCTGTTCCCCTAGCTCCAATGACCATCACTTCGAAGATGACCACCAAATCCATCTCTCCAGCCCACATTGCACTCCTGAACCTCATACCCTTAAATCCTCCTACCCACAGGCAGTGGTGTGCTGGAGCCTGCTCACACCAACTTGTGAGAGCCAATAGTGCACATCTCTTCTCAACTCTATATTTAGCAATGCCACATTGGCAGCTTGAATACCAATGGTGGGAGTGTTGATGTTGTGGAATTCAACAAATGCTGCAAATCGGAACTTTTTCCACTGAGAGCCAGTTGATAAACATTTACCAGCACACCACTGCTCTTACCAGATGCTTCTGCCTTCTGTGTCCCATAAATACCTCAATTCAACATGTCCCAAACATGTCCCAAAATGTATTTTCTCATTCATTCAAAAATACTGGCTGAGCGTGTTGGCTCACGCCTGTAATCCCAACACTTTGGGAGGCTGAGGCAGGTGAATCACCTGAGGTCAGGACTTCAAGACCAGCCTGGCCAACATGGTGAAATCTTGTCTCTACAAAAATACAAAAATTAGCCGGGCATGAAGGCAGGTGCCTACAATCCAAGATATTTGGGATGCTGAGGCAGGAAAATTGCTTGAACCTGGGAGGCAGAGGTTGCAGTGAGCTGAGGTCGTGCCATTGCACTCCAGCCTGGGCAACAGAGCAAGACTCTGTCTCAAAAAAAAAAAATTATAACTGTTTTTTCAAGTTCTGCGTGAAGGATAAATATTCTCTGCCTTCAATAAACTTATTCTCTGTTGGAGGAGGCAGAAAGGTTCAACAGGCAATCTCAATAGCATAGTAAATGCTGTCTCATGCGTCCTTGCGAAGAGACCACCAAACAGGCTTTGTGTGAGCAACAAGGCTGTTTATTTCACCTGGGTGCAGGCGGGCTGAGTCCGAAAAAAGAGTCTTCAAAGGGCGCTGGGATTATCATTAGTTCTTATAGGTTTGGGATAGGCATACAAAGTACCTTCTTAAGGGCAGGGGGAGAATATTACAAAGTACCTTCTTAAGGGCGGGGGAGAATATATCTTCTCAGTTAGGGTAGGGCAGATGACAATGGTGGAATGTCATCAGTTAAGGCTATTTTCACTTCTTTTGTGGATCTTCATTTGCTTCAGGCCATCTGGATGTATAAATGCAGGTCACAGGGGATATGATGGCTTAGCTTGGGTTCAGAGGCCTGACATTCCTGTCTTCATATATTAATAAGAAAAACAAAACAAAATAGTGGTGAAGTGTTGGCGTGGCAAAAATTTTTGGGGTGGTATGGAGAGATAATGGGCAATGTTTCTCAGGGCTGCTCCAAGTGGGATTGGGGCGGTGTGAGAACCTAGAGTGGGAGAGATTAAACTGAAGAAATATTTTGGGGTAAGGGGTGATATTGTGGAGTTGTTAGAAGGAGCATTTGTCATATAGAATTATTGGTGATGGCCTGAATGTGGTTTTGTATGAATTGAGAAACTAAATGACAGACACAAGTTCTGAATAAGAGAAGGAGAATAACAAGTATTAAAGGGCTAAGAATTGGGAGAACCCAGGACATCCAATTAGAGAGTGCCCAAGGGGGTTCAGCATAATTATTTTCTTAGTTGATGAGTTTTGGGGCTCTATCCTTGAGTTTTTTTATGTTGTCATATACCAGGCCAGATTGATTAAGGTAAAAACAACACTCTTCATTTAAAAATATACAGAGTCCTCCCTTTTCAGCAGTGAGTAAATTGAGGCCTTGGTGATTTTGGAGGAAAGAGAAATGCAAAGCCAGCAATTGTTTGTTAAAGAAGGATTAGAAATGGCTAGGAGAGAGTGAGTGAGATTGATAGTGTGGTGGAGATAGCTGGGGAGAGGTAGAGGGTGGCATAAGAATGGGAACAAGAATAAGAGTGAGTATAAAAGTAAAGAATAGGACTTCATCAGGGTGAAAGTGTTGGAATGTGTCCTGTCAGCAAAGATCATCTATCCACTCCAAGAGGGAGTCAAGAGTCGAGGACTGGGGATAGATATTCACGATGGAAAGGAAATGAGAGGTTTGAAGAGGCAGACTAACGGCTTGTAACCTACATGGAAGAGGTTATGAAATGACAACAGAATAGAATGGGCATGTGAGGCTGGAAGGAGATATTTTCCTTGGTCCAAGAACAATTTGCCTTGTGTGGGAAGAGATTGATAGGTGGAAACTTCAGTAGGAGAGTAAATAGGAGTGACCAATTAGAAGGAGAAAAACTGGCCATGAGGGACAGAAGTTGGAACACTAGGTGCTTCTTTAGCTACCTTATCAGCATAAGCGTTGCCCTGAGCAATGGGATCTGATGTCTTTTAGTGGCCCTTGCAGTGTATGACTCCAGCTTTCTTGGGAAGTAAAGCGGCCTTGAGAAGAGTTTTTATTAAAGAGGCATTAATGATGGAGGACCCTTGCATAGTGAGGAAACCTCTTTCAGCCCATATAACAGCACGGTGGTGCAGGATATGGAAGGCATATTTAGAGTCTGTATAAATATTGATGCATAATTCCTTTGCAAGAGTGAGTGTTCGAGTTAAGGCAACGAATTTGGCTTGCTGAGAGGTAGTGGAGGAGGGCAGAGTGGTAGCCTCAGTGATAGATATGGAAGATACTATAGCATAGCCTGCTTTTGCTGGTGAGTGGCGATTAGGCCTGGTGGAACTGCCATCAATAAACCAAGTGTGATCAGGGTGAGGAACATGAAAGAAGGAAATACGGGGAAATGGAGTGAATGTCAGGTGGATCAGAGAGATACAGTCATGGGGGTGGGGGCCAGCCAAAAAGAGTAAGGTCAAGTTGTTTGGGCAGAAAGGCTACAGGGTGCAGTCCCAGCTCTTGTGTAAGAATTTTGACTGCACAGCCCTGTACTTTGGCTGTGTGTAATGAAAAGGGCTGGGATGAGTTAGGGAGAGCTAGTGTGGGGCAGCTTCTAGGGCTGTTTTTAAGGAACAGAAGGAGGAGTGGTGAAAGGATTTAGGATCTATGGGGTCAGCTAGGTTTGGTTTTGTGAGTTTATATAATGGTTTTATTAGGATGGAAAAACCAGGTATCTAAAGGTGAAAGTATCCAACCATGCCTAGGAAGGAAAGGAGTTGTTGTTTTGTAGAAGGGGTTGGGGTTTGGGAGATTAGCCAGATACAATCAGCAGGGAGAGCACGTGTGTTTTCATGAAGAACTATGTCGAGATAGGTAATGGATGAGGAAGAAATTTGGGCTTGACTGAAGTAATGGGGGCTGTCCGTGAAGCCTTGTGGCAGTACAGCCCAGGTAATTTGCTGAGCCTGATGGGTGTCAGGGTCAGTCCAAGTGAAAGCAAAGAGAGGCTGGGATGAAGGGTGCAAGGAATAGTAAAGAAAGCATGTTTGAGATCCAGAACAGAATAATGGGTTATGGAGGGGTTGTGGAGGGAGGTACTGAGGATAGGAGACTATAAGGCTTTGGCACCATGGGGTGGATAGGCAAGACAATTTGGTTGATAAATGCAGATCCTGAACTAACCTGTGAGACTTGTCCAGTTTTTGGACAGGTAAAATTGGGGAATTGTAAGGAGAGTTTATAGGCTTTAAAAGGCCATGCTGTAACAGGCAAGTGATAACAGGCTTTAATCCTTTTAAAGCGTGCTGTGGGATGGGATATTGGCATTGAGCAGGGTAAGGGTGATTAGATTTTAATAGGATGGTAAGGGGTGCATCATCCATCGCCAAGGAGGGAGTAGAGGTGTCCTACACTTGTGGATTAAGGTGGGGAGATACAAGAAGAGGATGTGCAGGAGGCACTGAACTGCGGCAAAAGGCAGTAGTGAGGTGTGGCTGTAACCCAGGAATAGTCAGGGAAGCAGATAATTTAGTTAAAATGTTTTGAACTAATAAGCGAGCTGGGCAGGTGGGATAACTAAAAAGGAGTGCATTAAAGAATGTTGTCCAAGTTGGCACCAGAGTTGGGGAGTTTTAAGAGGTTTAGAAGCCTGGCTGTCAGTACCCACAACAGTTATGGAGGCAAGGGAAACAGGCCCTTGAAAAGAAGGTGCTTGCCCCTGCAGGAAAGTGGAAATGGGGTGGGAGGTGCTCGCCCCCCAGGAAAGTGGAAAAGGGGTGGGAGGTGCTTGCCCCCCAGGAAAGTGGAAAAGGGGCAGAGACATGGAGAGAAGGGGCGGGGGGTGCTTGCCCCCCTAGGAAAGTGGAAAAGGGGCAGAGACACGGAGAGAAGGGGTGGGAGGTTCTTGCCCCCCAGGAAAGTGGAAAAGGGGCAGAGACACAGAGAGAAGGGGTGGGGGGTGCTTGCCCCCCAGGAAAGTGGAGAGAAAAGAGAGGGTAGAGACACAGAGAGAAGGGGTGACATGAGCAGCCCTGGGCTGCAATGTGGGTGAGCAGCCAAAGCAAGTGTCCCTACAATTAACTTGCCACCAAGGGAATGTGGGTGAATGACCAAGGTAGGCATCCCCACGGAGATCAGACACCAATGGAATGTGGGTGAATAATCAGGCAGGCATCCCCACAATGATTAAACACCAAGGGAAGGCTGTGTTCCTGAGTCTGTGACCTGTGCCGGAGTTTTGGGTCCATGGATAAAATGTGTCTCCTTTGTCTCTACCAGAAAATGAAAGGAATTGAAATTAAGAGAAGGGAGAGACTGAAGGGTGGCACCAAGATTGAAAGGAAAAGAGGTTGAGGGATAGTGAGAGAGGTTGGAGAAGAGAGTAGAAAGAGGCCGCTTACCCGATTTAAAATAGGTGAGATGTTCCTTAGGCTGGTTGGTCTGAGGACCCAAGGTCATAGGTGGATCTCTTCACAGAGTGAGGGTGAGGATGGGGGACTGGTCTCCCAAAGGAGTCCCGCTGACCCAGGTCTTCGGCACCAAATGTCTCATGCGTCCCTATGAAGAGACCACCAAACAGGCTTTGTGTGAGCAACAAGCCTGTTTATTTCACCTGGGTGCAGGCAGACTGAGTCCAAAAAAGGAGTCAGCAAAGGGTGGTGGGATTAGCATTAGTGCTTTTTTTTTTTTTTTGAGATGGAGTCTTGCTCTGTCGCCCAGGCTGGAGTGCAGTGGCACAATCTCGGCTCACTGCAAGCTCCGCCTCCCAGGTTCTCCTGCCATTCTCCTGCCTCAGCCTCCGGAGTAGCTGGGACTACAGGCACCTGCCACCACACCTGGCTAATTTTTTGTATTTTTTTAGTGGAGATGGGTTTTCACCCTGTTAGCCAGGATGGTCTCGATCTCCTGACCTCACGATCCACCCGCCTCGGGGCCTCCCAAAGTGCTGAGATCAGAGGTGTTCACCGCCGCACCCGGCCGGGATTATCATTAGTTCTTATAGGTTTGGGATAGGCATACAAAGTACCTTCTTAAGGGCAGGGGGAAAATATTACAAAGTACCTTCTTAAGGGTGTGGGAGAATATTACAAAGTACCTTCTTAAAGGTGGGGGAGAATATATCTTTTCAGTTAGCTCCAGCTGGAGTAAGCACTAGATGTTCCAGCTGTAGATGCACTAGATGCTCCAGCTGGAGTAAGCACTAGATGTTCATGGAGCACAGAGCAGGGAAAGACTTGAAAGGGGGTGTCTCATCTCAGCCAAGACCTGAAGGATTGACAGGAAGTTTCCAGGCAAAGGAAGAACTACAGAAAGGCTCAGTGTTAAGAACAAGCACCCCATGTTTGGGGAGCTGCAAATGCTTCAGGTAGAGATGCGCTTGGTATGAGACAAGCAAGGTCAGCTCAGAAAGGCTTGACAAGTCCTGATAATTGCTTCAGGCTATTCCTGAGGGTAGTGGGAAGTTTTTCAAGGATTTTAAAGGACTTGATATGCTTTGTGGAACATTCACTGCAGTTGTAGTCTTGGAAGGGGGCTAAATAGACCCACTCCCTCCTTTGAGAGACTTTCGTCATTTTGGCTTCCAGGAAAACATACACTACAGGTTTTTGTCCTACTACCTGTGTTCATTCCTTTGCTGGCCTCTTGTCTTCTCCCTGATTGTTCATGATGGTGGGTCCCAGGGCTTCCACTTTTTTTTCCTCCAATCTACTTCCAATACGGCAGCCAGATTTAAAACATGAGCCAGGTCAGTCCTTTCTCTGCTCAGGACTCTCCAATGGCTTGCTGTTCTACTCAGAGTAAAAGTCAAAGTTCTTACAGTGGTCCCCGAGTCCCTACATGATTGGTCTCCCTTTTCTGTCCACCACCAGCTCACTCTGCTGCAGCTACCCTGTCCTGCTTACTGTCTTCTGTACACACCAGGAATGCTTCCACCTCAGGGCCTTTGTGCTGGCTCTTCTGTCTGCCCAGAATCCTCTTTGCCCAGATATCCTGTGGTTCCATCCCTGATCTTCAAGTCTCTGTTCAAATGTCGCCTTCTCAATGAGACTTTTCCTGACTGCCCCATTTAAAATTGCAACATTTCCTTCTAGCCTGACACTTCTGATACCCATTTCCCATTCCCTTTTCTTTCTTTCTTTGTAGCCCTTATAACCTTTTAACATCTTGTATAATCTCTGTATTTGCTATTTTTATAGCTTATTGACTCTTACTCCCACTAGGTTGTAAATTCCACAGAGATGGAGCTCTTGGTGTCTTGTTCACTGATACGATCCAAACATCTCTTAGGATGTTTCCAGCTACACCCTGAGGCTTTCCCCAAGGATTCCCCTCTACCTGGAGGGGACTGTTCCCAAGTCCCTGAGCCCGGAAGATCCCTCAGAGACCATATAACCTGGAGATCATAAAGTTGCCTAAGACATAGCTGATTATGAAGGAGAGAACCCTGGAATTTAAGCAGATAAGGTGGATGTGGAGTTGACTGAACATTTCCCAGCTCTGTGATCTTGGGCAAGTCACCCCACCTCACTGAGATTCAATTTCTTTGCCTGTGAAATGAGGTTAATATTTGTCCCTCCTACCTTGCAGTGTGTGGTGGAAGTGTGGCCTTTTAGTTTAAATCCCTATGCTTTAGCAGGGCTCGATGGCTCACACCTGTAATCCCAGCGCTTTCAGAGGCCCAGGTGGGTGGATCACCTGAGGTCAGGAGTTTGAGACCAGCCTGGTCAACATGGTGAAACCCTGTTTCTACTAAAATTACAAAAATTAGCCAGATGTTGTGGTGGGTGCCTGTAATCCCAGCTACTTGGGAGGCTGAGTCAGGAGAATCGCTTGAACCCAGGAGGCAGAGGTTGCAGTGAGCCAAGATCCCGCCACTGCACTCCAGTCTGGGTAACAGAGCAAGACTCCATCCCCAATAAATAAATAAATAAATAAATAAATAAATAAATAAATAAATCCCTATGCTTCAATATCCTAAGGAAAAGACCCACCTGCAGCTTATGATAACACAATGGCTATGTCTATATTTGTGCCAATTGGCCTTGAAGATAAAATGTCAGCTGTGGGGGAGGATATATTTGTGTTTAAAATTCAGAGATCCTGAGAGCATCAGGATGAGGTGGAGAAAGAGTGAGATTATGGTATTACAGACAGAATGGGCAATATTCACAAAGGTGGAGGAGGAACGTTCATGCCATGGTCAGGGGCTACTGATAGGGGAAACCCAGGCATTGAGAGGATTAACCACTTTCCAGAAGTCCTAATAGACCCTCGGTGGACTCTAGGATTTTCAAGTCCCAGGCCAGCACTTTCCCCATCACTCTGTCTTCTCGAAGAGTGATAAATGAAGTTGTTTTCATAATACAGTGACATTTTCAGGTCCATTTCCTCAGACTCACTGGGTACTTCATGGACCATCACACTCCTGTTCGAGCATCTGGGCTGCATCTGCATCCAGTTTCCAAGGGTCTTGTCAGAACAGGAGGTAAACCCAGGTTATTGTCCCAACTTTGCCAGTCACTGACTATTCCACAGCTCTGAGTCATAGATCACCATTTCTCTTTTAACCTAGTGATAGAAGTTTATGCCTGTTGGATCATTGCTTTTATATCTTGTTAGCTTTGTCTAGGGTTTATTAGTCTGTAATTTCAGATTGGGCCCCAGGGGTATTTCTGATTATAACTGTGTGTTTTGTGTGTGGGTGGGTATGCATGCAGGGATAATCTATGGCTTTAAATCTGAAGTTTAACTGGAAATGATAATAATTACTAATTAACAATGTGGATTTATATAAAATGTTATTGATGAAAATAATAGCAGCAGCCATCATTTATTGAGTGCTTATGTGCCAGCCACCATATTAATTTGAGGTAGGGACCATTTAAGGGTAAGAAAATCAACCACACAACATCAGTGATGGAGCTAGGATTCAAATGCAGGCTGACCAAAGAGTTCACTCTATTCTTTGCAATTACTGCATCCTCAAACAATCCCCTCCTCCACAGCTCTTGTTTTTCTTCAGTAATGGTTCCCAACTCTTTGCTGCCTGGACACACTAGACAGATGATATTTGGCCAGCATAACCCACTTCTGAGGCCCAGCTCCAATTTTTAGTGCATCCTGCCAAGTTGTCTGTTGGCTGGCTCTACCTCCATCTGCAGCTCTCACGACTATGGCCCAGCAGTGTATCCAACAACATTGTGTGAACCTCTGCTCTAGGAGAAAGGCCATACCCTCCAGTCCACTCTGGCTCCACTCCACATCCCCCTCCTAACTTCTCATACCTCCCCCTTTGAAATCTCCCCTTGAGTTAGGCCAAGCAGAGTTCTGGAGAGGCCTTACAGATGATGTTCTCCTGGACTGGGATAAGTTCTGCATCCTTTTCAGCTATTCATGCCAGTTCACGTTCCTACATTTTCCAGGAACCCTTGTTGTACCAAGCAGGGTTCTCAGGTTGCCAATCACAGAAGCAGACCCTTAAAAGACCTTATTGGAATGATATTGGAAAGCTCACAGAATTTACAGAATCTGAGCCGGCAGGCCCCAGGAAGAGCAGTTAGGGGACCTGAGGTGTCCAAGTAGCAGGAGTTAATGGGAGGTCCCTTCAGAGAGCTTCCATCCGGGATAGATTTTCCACCCTTATGTTCCTGTACTCAAGATTCAAATCCCGGCCAGGTGGGGTGGCTCACGCTTGTAATCCCAGCACTTTGGGAGGCCGAGGCAGGAGGATCACGTGAGGTCAGGAGTTTGAAACCAGCCTGGCCAACATGGCAAAACTCGGTCTCTACTAAAAATACAAAAATTAGCCAGGGTGGGGGCGCGCGCCTGTAGTCCCAGCTACTCCGGAGGCTGAGGCAGGAGAATCACGAACCCGGGAGGCGGAGGTTGCAGTGAGCCAAGATCATGCCGCTGCACTCCAGCCCGGACAATGACAGAGCGAGACACCGTCTCAAAAAAAAAAAAAAAAAAAAGATTCAAATCCTTGGAAGAGAGAGTGTGAATGGCCTAGTTTGGGTCTCTGGGCCACACATACCCATCGACCACAGCACTTTAATTCATAGTCCCGGCCAGGCACGGTGGCTCACGCCTGTAATCCCAGCACTTTGGGAGGCCGAGACGGGTGGATCACAAGGTCAGGAGATCGAGACCATCCTGGCTAACACGGTGAAACCCCGTCTGCACTAAAAATACAAAAAATTAGCCGGGCGTGGTGGCCGGCGCCTGTAGTCCCAGGTACTCGGGAGGCTGAGGCAGGAGAATGGCGTGAACCCGGGAGGCGGAGCTTGCAGTGAGCCGAGATCGCGTACTGCACTCCAGCCTGGGAGACAGCAAGACTCGGTCTCAAAAAAAAAAAAAAAAAAAAGAAAAATGCCTAGTCCCGCCAAGTCCACCCACATGCAACTAGTTGGGGACAGTTTCTTAAGGGATAATTAAAGTGCTGCAACAAGGCTGGGCGCAGTGGTTCAAACCTGTAATCCCAGCACTTTGGAAGGCCAAGGAGGGCAGATTACTTGATGTCAGGAGTTTGAGACCAGCCTGGCCAATATGGTAAAACCCCGTCTCTACTAAAAATACAAAAATTAGCCAGGGATGGTGGTGCACACCTGTAATCTCAGCTACTTGGGAGGCTGGGACACGAGAATCGCTTGAACCCAGGAGGTGGAGGTTGCAGTGAGCCAAGATCGTGCCACCACACTCCAGCCTGGGTAACAGAGTGAGACCTTCTCTCAAAAAAAAAAAAAAAGTGCTGCTACCAGAAGAGGGGAGAAGGGATGCTGAGCAGGCTGGACACTAAGGCCACAGCCTTCTCTCTCTTCTCTCAAGCCTTAGATTCACACTGCTATTTTCCCTATTGATGGCCTCTCACTGACCTGCCTCACCTAGGGTTGTTATTTAAACGTGTGCTGAGAAATGCCTGTCATAGCCATCATTGTGCTTGCTTCAGAGCACATATGTTACCTTCCCCTAAAGTTGAGAAACTCCTGGGAGGCGAGAGCTGAGGCTCCTAAGTCCACAGGTTTGCTTGGAGCCAAACTATGGGCCAATTAACAGGTTTTAGGGACTGGCTGAGTGACCAGCTGCATGTTTGTATGTTGGGTGGAAGAGCGGGATACCAAGACGGTGAGGTAAGTGGGAAGCTTTCCCTGGAGAACTTTTTAACCCCCAGAATACACCTATTTTCCAGTGAAAGCAACTAAGTCAAGAGGTTCTGGGAGAATTAGATAAAAGAATTGCAGCTCAAGACTGGCTCCATTAGGCCAGGTTCTTCTAGACTTCCACCATGGCCATATACACTTCTGAAAACTGTCACTGCCATTAAATCTCCTGTTACGATTCTTTTTTCCCTCTTAGTTTCTTATTAAGAGCCTTTATGGGGGCTGTGTGCCGTGGCTCACATCTGTAATCCCAGTGCTTTGGGAGGCCAAGGTGGGAGGAATACTTGAGGCTAGGAGTTTGAGACCAGCCTGGGCAACATAGTGAGACTCCATTTATATATATAATATATATATTATATATTAAATATAATATATAATATATATAATATATATAATATATAATATATAATATAATATATAATATATAATATATATACATATACACATATATATGTATATATATATATAAATTTCTTTTTTAATTTAGCAGCACAAGGATTGCTTGAGCCCAGGAGTTTGAGGCTGCAGTAAGCTATGATCATGCCACTGCACTCCAGCCTGGGCAAAAGAGTGAGACCCTGTCTCTAAAAACAAACAACAAAAACAAACAGAAAAAAAAGAAGGCTCTTATAAAAAAACATTGGCTTTCCCTCTGCTAACCTGCAGTTTGGGAAAGAGACTGGATAAAGATTGAGGACATGTGGCAACTGGGACCCACTCTGCCCTTAACTGCTTAGCTGGTCATTCATTCAACAAATAAACACTGAGAACCTACTATGTGCCAGGCATTGTTCAAGACACTGCTAGGGATACAGTGGTGAACCAAAGATACCAAATCGTCTTAATCTCTTTTCTTTCTTGGAGATAGGAGGCCTTTATCAGCTCTCATGGCTTTTTCAGAGCTATCATTCCAGAATTATATGAATGAAGGAAAAACAATTTTCTCTCTCTCATTCAAGGCAAAGGGGTATTCAAGGTGCCTCAGGAGGTAAAGCAAGTGGTGGCATTTTCTTGGAAATAGTTCAGAATCTGGATGGATGGAGAGAGAGAGATTACATAATGAAAAGCCCACAAATGTTGGTTCATTGCTGGCACACAGTGAACACAGTGAACTCTTACTAAATATCTGTTTGGTGGATGAATCATGTGGGAAAAAGAAGGGGACTTAATGGGTGGCTGCAGGGAGAATTTCCTCACTGTGACTCGAGACCCTCACATGTGCCTCTTTGCCTCTATCCTGTCTTGGGAGTACTGCTCCTTCCGTAACTCCCCCATCTCCTCAGGCATTTGGACCCCAGCGTTCCGGGCCTGAGAGTCCAGAATTTCCACTCTCTGTGATACAAAGAAGAGGCCCTGGCTCATTATTGACTATAACCCTAGGGTTTTTCCTCTTAAGAGGGAAGCCTTCCCTCTCTTAATCTTCCGGGTCTTCCTAAGAGGAAAGAATGTTTGCTTCCTAGGCACCTAATATAAACTCCCTTAATGGGTTTAAGCCTGGGGTCACAGAATCAAGTGCACACAGAAAGAGGCCAGGCAGGTAATGTCAATTGTGACAGACAATAAGGAATGCTGGAGACTGTGGTGACCTGGAGAGCTGAGCCTCATGTGAACAGAATCATACTTTAAAAAAGTACTGTGTGGGCCAAAACAGTGGCACTCATGTGTGGGTGTTCGAAGATCAGTGAACTATCAGTTTATGGCATCTATTATTAGAAACAAGCCAGAAAAACTTGTCAACTTCTCATTCTTCTCTCTGTGGCATGTCTCCCTGAGACCACATGGCTGCTTGAATAGAGGGAAAGAAGAGGAGGACATGCCTATCGGAGAATGTAGGTTAATATCTTAAATAGTATTCTACCATACCCACATTTGGCTTGGATAGAACGTTTTCTTGGGCTAAACTCCATAAAATTCCTATAGAGGCACAATTACTGACTCAAACAAAAGCTGCCTTTGACTATTGAGAGAGGAGTGTCTAGGTCAGAAGGATCAATTTTCTGATGAATCAGTGAGCAATTCTGAGTGGAACTAATCAGGCTTGTGTTGTGTCACCCTTTATTTATAACCCATGGTTCAGTGATCTGAAATCTGACCACTCCTCCTCTCACTTCCCCCGACCTCCTTCTACTTTCCTAACATGTGTGCAAATGTACCACATGTATACACACACAGAGAAATACAAAGACGAAGAAAAGCATTTTTCAGAAACAAGAAGGCTCAGAGAGATGTTAGAGCCTTCCTGACAGTACTGGAAACAACAAAAGATGCAAGGGTGTGATGGCCAGTGGAAGTAATTTAACTCCTGTGCCTCCAGGGAATCACAAGGTCTCAGGAAAACAGCCATGAGTAACAAATTAGCTCCCCAGCAAGGCAAATTCCTGGAGGATTAAAGACAGGGAGTGATCCCAGCAACATTTCTAGTTACTAATGCCTAGGGATAGGAAGGGCAATCAATTAATTTTTCCGTCAGGATTCCAACTGAGGTTGTCCCATAAAGTATTGGGTCATATTTCCAAAGCCACGTTAGGTCAGGCCTTGGTTACCCATCACATTAGTTAAGGTTATATTGGTTTCAGGGAAGAAAAGGAAACTTGGCTGACTTAAACAAAAAGGAGGATTATTGGGAAGCTCCTGTGGGCTTTGATGAAATCAAAAAGAAAGCTGGATAACCACAGCTCAGCAAGGGAAGAAACTGAGCACCAGGAGTTCATGGTTGTGTTGCCATTGATATGATTCTGTTTCAGTGTGCCCAGGCTCTCTGGTTCTTTGGGATAAAAGGATCTCATGGGCCCTATGACTTAGCTTGGGTTCCCCAAAGGCAGAGGGATTCTGTTGTGATGTACGGGGAGAGTGCTCTCAGGAGAAATCCATTAAGGGAGTGAGGGAAGCAGGGTGGTACAGGAGACAGAGCTAAGCAAGCCTAGCCTCAGCCTGATCCGGTGGTGGGACCTGGAGAGTGAATGACATGACTGAGTTATCCCACTTTGAAGCAATGGTGTTCCTCTCCCTCCAGGGGGAGAACATACTTTCTCAAGCATTTTTGGGCAAGATGATTCAATAGCAAAGCCACCTGTGAGGTGTTCATAGCCAACATTCACAGCAGCTGGGGGATGGTGCACTGCCTAGTCAAGGAGATCTGGGTAGAGCACCAACAGAATCCACTGCTCCTGGCTTGGGTAAGGTGTCCACTCGAGAGCAATTAGCCATTGAGAGAGAGGCAAAACCTTGAAGTCTAGACATGGCAGCAGGGCTATTTCCAGAGGAAAGTGAACAAGGGTGATGGGAAGTTATACCAAATGGTGTCCATAGTACCCACTTGAATAACTTCTACTGAAAATGCTCTCCTGGCCAGTATGTACAACTGGCCAGGTGTTTCTTCCTCAGTAAGAAGAGTATTTCCCAGGCACTTAACATAATCTCCTTTTTTTTTGTTTTTCTCACGTCAGTCGGGTAATATGTCGACATGGTAACAAGGTTCGAGGGTGGCTCATCTCACACGTGGGTGGGAACACCCAATCATCATGCTCATGAACTACAAAAGGATCATCTCTGTTTTTTTAAAAATCCCTCAAACATTGTTTATTATACAAGTAAACCCCAATTCTCATGATGGGCTTATTGGTAGGATTTCTGGTAGCAAGCATGGGTACCAGCGTCTCTTAATTTTTTGGATTAGTGGTGGTGGAGGTCAGCCACCAGCAGGATCTGGTCGTACTGTATGAGGATGTCTTTGATCTTTGTCTTTGATCTCCTCCTTGGAAAACTCATCCATATACTTCTGGTAATAGGACACCAGGGCTTTGAGGCTGGACTGATGGATAGCATATATCTAGGCCATGTGATCACCACCCTTCACATGGACACGTCCATGCCAGCAAATCACTCCTTGTCCGGAAGCAGAACTGGTTCCAGCAGCTCATATGTTGGTGTGTATAGCTCGATCATCTCCAGGGGCCGCCTGTTCACCTTGATTGCTGCGTTTGCAGTGTGCCACAGCTGTGGCTGTTTTCTTGCATCTGAAGACCTGCACAAAGTGCAATGAGCCCTTGGAAAGCATGGCTACAGGTGTAGATAAGAACTCCTCTCTTTTTTTTCTTTTTGAGACAGGGTCTTGCTTTGTTGCCCAGGCTGGAATGCAGTGGGGCAATCTCAGCTCACTACAACCTCTGCCTCCTGTGTTCAACGAATTCTCCTACCTTGGCCTCCCGAGTAGCTGGGATTACAGGTGCCTGCCAGGAAGCCCAGCTAATTTTTGTATTTTTGGTAGAGATGGGGTTTCACCATGTTGGCCAGGCTGTCTTTTTTTTTTTTCTTTTAACATAATTTTAATAGGGAGCTCTCCAGTTTAACCACAGTCCTTGACACTCCCTACTGTCTACCACAATTGATCATATGATAGAATCTTTCTGTGTGCATTTGAGTTTGTGACCCCAGGCCTAAACCCATTAAGGAAGAGTATTTTAGGTGCCTGGGTACATAAGTAGAAGTGGAATTTATGGATTCTGGGGCATGAATGTGTTCAGCTTTAGTGTATATTGCTGAAGAGTTCTCCAACATGGTTGTATCATTTGATACTGCTTTTAACAATGTATGAAAGTAGGCTGGGCACGGTGGCTCATGCCTGTAATCCCAGCACTGTAGGAGGCGGAGGCGGGCAGATTGCCTGAAGTCAGGAGTTCAAGACCAGCCTGGTCAACGTGATGAAACCCCATCTCTACTAAAAAAATACAAAAATTAGCCAGGCATGGTGGTGCATGCCTGTAATCCCAGCTATTTGGGAGGCCGAGGCAGGAGAATTGCTAGATCCTGGGAGACAGAGGTTGCAGTTAGCCAAGATCACGCCACTGCATTCCAGCCTGGGCAACAGAGCAAGAGACTGTCCCAAAACAAACAAACAAACAAACAAACAAACAAACAAACAATGTATGAAAGTTCCACTTGCCCCACATCCTTACCAAAACTTGGTATTGTCTGTCTTTTTCATTTTACCTATTCTAGTAGATACGCAGTATTATCTCATGGTGGTTTTAATTTGTATCTCTAGGCCGGGCATGGTGGTTCACACCTGTAATCTCAGCACTCTGGGAGGCTGAGGCAGATGGATCACTAGGAGTTTGAGACCAGCCTGGGCAACATGGCGAAAACCTATCTCTACTAAAAATAAAAGGAAATTAGCTGGCTACAGTGGCACATGCCTGTAGTTCTAGCTACTTGGGAGGCTGAGGTGGGAGAATCACTTGAGCATGGGAGGTGGAGGCTGCAATGAGCCATGATCTTGCCACTGCACTCCAACTTGGGTGACAGAGTGAGACCCTGTCTCAAAAAAAAAAAAAAAAAAAAAAAAGAAAGAAAAGTATTTGGCATCTGCCTAGTAAGTAATGAAGTCAAGCACTATTTGATGTCTTTTCTTGTTGGTTCAGGTGAACTGTTTATGAATTCTGTATATCAGGTGAACTGTTTATGAATTCTGTATATGAATATACAAAGCTCTTGGCCTGGTATGGTGGCTCATGCCTATAATCCCAACACTTTGGGAGGCTGATTTGGGACAATGGCTTGAGGCCAGGAATTCGAGGTTACAGTAAGCTATGATAGTGCTACTGCACTCCAGCCTGCGTGACAGAGCGAGACCCTGTCTCTTAAGAAAAAAAAAAAAAATTCTTTAACTCAAAAAAACCAAATCCTCTGCACTGTGGCCAATGAATAATTTTATGACAGATGGGTCTTTTGCCCCTCCTTTTATACTAATATATAATTATTACATATTGAACGTAATACTGAAGCCCAGTATATTCACCCGTTTGGTGAAGTTGAGATTATAGCCCATGTTTCCTGACAAGCTGTGCACACATCTGTTGGTTCTCATCGGCCTGGCATCCCTTAATCCTACTTACCTCTCCTTTCTTCCTTCTCCATTTCAACCATGGGACTCCAGGGAGGTTACCAATCACATTATTCCCTCCCTTTGGCTATGTGGCCATAAACTGGGCCCATCAATTTATTTCTCCATAAAACTTGAAACTCCAATGAAAGCCTCTTGAAGTCTCATAGATGTGCCCTGAGAGCAGGCCCAGGGTCACCTGCTGGTAAGGACCTGGAGCTTCCCAGTTTCCTGTCCTTCCAAAGGTCATGATCTCTATCTCTTCCCTCAGTTCTGGAACTACTCAAGAATCCTTTTTCCAATAAACCCCTTCTTCCCTTAGTCAGAGTCAGTTTCTATTGTGTGTTAGTCAGAGAACTAATGTAATCCCAATTCTCTTTTTTTCTGCCACCATCAATGAGCAAAATGGGAAATTTTTAAATTATTTAATTGCATTATACTTATTCATATTTTATTTATTACATTTTGTAAATAAGATTTTCGTGGCCGGGTGCAATGGCTCATGCCTGTAATCCCAGCACTTTGGGAGGCCGAGGTGGGCGGATCACCTGAGGTCAGGAGTTCGAGATCAGCCTGGCCAACATGGTGAAACCCTGTCTCTAAAAAAATATAAAAATTAGCTGGGCATGGTGGTGCGCACCTGTAGTCCTAGAAACCTGGGGGGCTGAGGCAGGAGGATCGCTTGAACCAGGAGATGGAGGTTGCAGTGAACTGAGATTGTGCCACTGCACTCCAGCCTGGGCAATAAAGTGAGACTGTCTCAAAAACAAAATTGGCTTTTAATTTCTTAAAATTGGCTTAGTTGGTCATTGCATGTTAAAACCATATCTGCAGCTACTCAGGAGGCTGAGACTGGAGTATCCCTTGAGCCCAGGAAGGAGTGGTTGCAGTGAGCCAAGATCGCAGCACTGCACTCTGGTTAACAGAGTGAGGTCCTGTCTCAAAAAAAAAAAAAAAAAAATTGGCCGGGCACGGTAGCTCATGTCTGTAATCCCAGTGCTTTGGGAGGCTGAGGCGGGTGGATCACCTGAGGTGGGGTGTTTGAGACCAGCCTGGCCAACATGGTGAAACCCCATCTTTACTAAAAATACAAAAATTAGCCAGGTGTAGTGGTGCATGCCTGTAACCCCAGCTACTTGGGAGGCTGAGGCAGGAAAATCCCTTGAACCCAGGAGGCGGAGGTTGCCGTGAGCTGAGATTATGCCACTGCACTCCAGCTTGGCCTGGGAGACAGAGTGAGACTCTGTCTCAAAAAAAAAAAAAAAAAATTAAATGTAATTTCATTTAGAAAACCATAACTGAGTTTTTGAAATATGCATCATTTGAGTACCTGTATCCCAGGTTTATTTATACTAACAGGGAGCTGGCAACTTAGAAAAACATTTTTGTTTCTATCTCTTTGAATCATCTAGTCTAAGGGGAGGCAAACTTTTCTATAAAGAGCCAGGTAGTAAATATTTTCGTCTTTGTGGACCACATGGTTTCTTTTATAACTACTCAACTGCTGTTGTAGCCACAGATGGTACATAAATGAATGGGTGTGGCCATGTCTTAATAAATAGACACTGCAATTTTTGTTTTTGTTTTTGAGATGGAGTTTTGCTCTTGTTGTCCAGGCTGTGGTGCAATGGTGCGATCTCGGCTTATTGCAACTTCCACCTTGTGGGTTGAAGCGATTCTCCTGCCTCAGCCTCCAGAGTAGCTGGGATTACAGGCATGTGCCACCACATCTGGCTAATTTTGTACTTTTAGTAGATATGGGGTTTCTCCATGTTGGTCAGGCTGGTCTCGAACTCCCGACCTCAGGTGATCCACCAGCCTCGGCCTCCCAAAGTGCTGGGATTACAGGCGTGAGCCACCCGACCCGGCCCTTTTTTTTTTTTTTTCTGAGATAGAGTTTCACTCTTGTTGCCCAGGCTGGAGTGCAATGGCGGGATCTTGGCTCACTGCAACCTCTGCCTCCCAGGTTCAAGCGATTCTCCTGCCTCAGCCTCCTGAGTAGCTGGGATTACAGGCACATGCGACTACGCCTGGCTAATTTTTGTATTTTTAGTAGAGACAGGGTTGGTCAGGCTACTCTCGAACTCCTGAACTCAGGTGACCCACCTGCCTCGGCCTCCTAAAGTGCTGGGATTACAGGTGTGAGCCACTGCACCTGGCTGATACTGCAATTTGAATTTTACATAATATTCAGGTGTCATGTCATAATATAGTCTTCTTTGATTTTTTTAAAAAGACCATTTAAAAAATGTCAAAATGATTCTTAGTTTTCAGGCCACAGTGGCCAGATTCATTCTATGGGGCACACTTTACCAACTTCTGCTCTAATCTTCTGATTGATTATACATTATTATTATTGTTATTATTTGAGACGGAGTCTCGCTCTGTTGCCCAGGCTGGAGTGCAGCGTTGGATCTTGCCTCCACCTCCTGGGTTTAAGTGATTCTCCTGCCTCAGCCTCCCAAGTGGCTGGGATTACAGGCGCACACCACCACTCCCAGCTAATTTTTGTATGTTTACTTTTGTATTTTATTTTATTTATTTATTTATTTTTGAGATGGAATCTTGCTCTGTTGCCCAGACTTGAGTGTAGTGGCACGATCTCGGCTCAGCCTCCTGAGTAGCTGGGACTACAGGCAAGTGCCACCATGCCAGCTAATTTTTGTATTTTTAGTAGAGACGGGGTTTCACCATGTTGGTCAGGCCGGTCTCAAACTCCCGACCTCAAATGATCCACCCGCCTCAGCCTCCCAAGGTGCTAGGATTATAGGCATGAGCCACTATGCCTGGCCTGATTATACATTATTGAACATAAGAAATATTCACTTCTTAAATTGAGATTATAAAATAATTGGCACTATTTATGGAATAAATAGTAACTTATTTGTCTCCTAAATTGATGAGAATACAGTCAAGGATATAACAATAAAATAGTAACTGGATAAAATTTTTCTTATTCCCAGGAATTCCTATGTAACACTGCAGAATGTAGAAAGATCATACTATACACTAAATTTCTTTGTAGTTGTTTTGGGACTATCTAATTTTATAGCATACTAATTAAACATTTATTGTTAACATAGAACCAAGGAAAATAAGGGGCTTTAAGATGTAAATCACTTAGTCACTTACAATAACAATGATGCCTAGATTTATACAGCTAGTTTACAAAAATTATAGTTTTATATATTATCTCTTATGATCCTCAAAACAACCCTGGAGGTAGACAGGCAAGGTCTTATTATCTTAATTTAAAGAAGATCAACCTGCCCAAGATGACACAAGTGACAAGGGAGTGGGAGAGATACTCTAGTCACATCTCTGAATCATAGTCAAAAGTTGTTTCCATAAAATATAATACTAAAATCACACAATTCAAGAACAGGTAATGAGTAAATCCTGCTTCACCAGCTGAGGAACATAAGACATCTCACCATAAGGATGCCTTTCATTTGTCAACTCAAGCTACATGTGCCTAGATTAGTGGAAAATCTAGACCTTTCCTTCTCCCCTCTTAGCTCAACCTCCTTCCCCTGATAAGCTTAGGAGTCACAGTGGTCACAACCACAGCTGATTGCTCTGGAAGGTATCACCCTAGCTGCTGCAGAAGCTGAGAGCCCGGTGTCACTGCTGGTTCTGAAATGTTTTAAAGCAATATCTTTGTCAAAGTTATACCCTTGAAAAGCCATGCCTTTTGTCAACTTCCACTGCTGACCACAGGATTTGAGCACAGTGTCCTTATGTCTACTAAAGACCCAGTCAGAAATAATTGCAGCCCATCTCAAACCCAAGTTCCAGCTACCAATACTGTGATCTCTTGCTGACACATAGGCCATCTGAAAGAAATGACTTGGATTGAGATTTGTGTCCTCGCTGGGGCTGATACTGGTACACCTTCCTTCAAGCCTTCCACTAAAAAAGGAAGGGAGATGCCTTTTTCCTCAGGATTACATATTTAGACAAGAGCACTCAAAACCAAGTGGTACAGGGATCCCGATATTACAGTTCTTTGGATTCATTCATTCAGTCTCTTCCCCAGGGCATAAGCCAAGTGCAGACATAAATTGCATTAAAGCCTTTATTTATTTACTTATTTAAAATTTAACTTCTTGTTACGAAAATGTCCAAACATACAAAAAAAAAAAAAAAAAAGGCCAGACACAGTGACTTATGCCTGTAATCCCATGTAATCCCAGCACTTTGGGAGGCTGAAGTGGGCAGATCACTCAGGAGTTTGAGACCAGCCTGGCCAGCGTGGTGAAACCCCTGTCTCTACTAAAAAATACAAAAAAATTAGCCGTGTGTGGTGGTGCGCACCTGTAATCTCAGCTACTGGGGAGGCTGAGGCAGGAGAATAGCTTGAACCTGGGAGGCAGAGGTTGCAGTGAGCCGAGATTGCGCCACTGCACTCCAGCCTGGGCGACAGAGTGAGACTCTGTCTCAAAAAAAAAAAAAAAAAAAATGGTATTATGCTCCTCCCCTGCTCCCGCGTACCCATCACTAAGCCTTAATATTTATTGACTGGCCGGGCGCGGTGGCTCACGCCTGTAATCCCAGCACTCTGGGAGGCCGAGGCGGGCGGATCACGAGGTCAGGAGACCAAGACCATCCTGGCTAACACAGTGAAACCCTGTCTCTACTAAAAATACAAAAAAATTAGCTGCACGTAGTGGCGTGCGTCTGTAGTCCCAGCTACTTGGGAGGCTGAGGCAGGAGAATGGCGTGAGCCCGGGACGCGGAACTTGCAGTGAGCCAAGATCGCACCACTGCACTCCAGCCTGGGCGACAGAGCGAGACTCAGTCTCAAAAAAAAATAATAAAAAAAATTTATTGACTCTCTCCTAATCTTCTGTGCTGCCACTTCCTCTCCTCTGAAGTATTTTGAAGGAAATACTGGAGACCGTATAATTTCATCCTTAAATAATTCAGTATATGTCTCTAACAGAAAAAGACTTTTTTTTTTTTTTCCATTTTCTTGTTTGAGACAGGGACTCACTCTATTGCTCTGTGACTCCATCTGGGCTACTGCAACCTCCACCTCCCAGCCTCAAGAGATCCTCCCATCTCAGGCTTCCGTGTAGCTAAGACTACAGACATGCACCACCACGACCAGCTAATTTTTGTATTTTTTTGTAGAGATGGGGTTTCGCTATGACACCTAGGCTAGTCTTGAATTCCTCCTAGGCTCAAGCAATCAGCCTGCTTTAGCCTCCCAAATTGCTGGGATATAGGCATGAGCCACCACACCAGGCCAACTGTTTTCAAAAACACAACCACAGTATCATTAAGACATTGACAGAAATATTAATCTGTAATTAATTCCTTAATATAATTTAATATCCAGCCTATAGTCAAATTTGCCCATTGTCTCAGAAATTTATTTTTAAATAATTGGATTATGAAATAAAGATCCACATACTATATTCAATTGTTATGTTTCTTTTTTTTTTTTTTTTTTGAGACAGAGTCTTGCTCTGTCACCCAGGCTGGAGTGCAGTGGCACGATCTCGGCTCACTGCAATCTCCGCCTCCCGGGTTCAAGCAAGTCTCTTGCCTCAGCCTCCCAAGTAGCTGGGACTACAGGTGTGCACCACCATGCCCAGCTAATTTTTGTACTTTTAGTAGAGACGGGGTTTCACCATGTTGGCCAGGATGGTCTCAATCTCTTGACCTCGTGATCTGCCCACCTCAGCCTCCCAAAGTGCTGGGATTACAGGCGTGAGCCACCGTGCTCGGCCTATCATTTCTTTTACATTTATTAGTTGAAAATATTTTATACAAAAGGACTTTTCCTTTAAAACTCATTGGCTACCCTGAAATACAATTTGTACAATAAAGGCAGAACAAATGTTTGGTTATTTCCCTTTTTTATTTTATTTTATTTTTTTCAGATGAAGTCTCACTCTTGTCCCCCAGGCTGGAGTGCAAATGGCGTGATCGCGGCTCACTGCAACCTCTGCCTCCTGGGTTCAAGCGATTCTCCTGCCTCAGCCTCCCGAGTAGCTGGGATTACAGGCACCTGCCACCATGCCCAGTTAATTTTTGTATTTTTAGTAGAGACGGGGTTTCACCATGTTGGCCAGGCTGGTCTTGAACTCTTGACCTCAGGCGATCCGCCCGCCTTGGCCTCCCAAAGTGCTGGGATTACAGGCGTGAGCCACCGCGCCTGGCCTATTTCCCTTTATTTACCAATTACCATTACCATATAATTAGCAACTTGCCATGGCAACTTCTATAGGCAAGTAGTGAATTTCTTTCCTTTTTAAAAAATTTTTGTAGAGACAGAGTCTCATTATGTTGCCCAGGTTGGTCTTGAACTCTTGGGCTCAAGCAATCCTCCCACTTTGGCCTCCCAAAGTGCTCAGATTACAGGTGAGCTACCGCACCTGGCCTGAATTTATTTTCCTAGTATCATTATGAACTTGTCAATTTTAACATCATTGATGTGATAAGTGATTTAAAATACATTCTGTGCTTTGGGAGGCCAACGTGGAAAGATTGCTTGAGCTCAGGAGTACAAGACCAGCCTGGGTAACATGGCAAGACCCAGTCTCTATTAAAAAATTAATAATAAAATAAAAATCTATCAATAGGCCAGGCACGGTGGCTCACATCTGTAATCCCAGCATTTTGGGAGGCCGAGGCACGTGAATCACCTGAGGTCAGGAGTTCAAGACCAGCCTGGCCAACATAATGAAACCCCATCTCTACTAAAAATACAAAAATTAGCTGGGTATTGGCTGGGCACAGTGGCTCACGCCTGTAATCCCAACACTTTGGGAGGCCGAGGTGGGTGGATCACGAGGTCAGGAGATAGACACCATCCTGGCTAACACGGTAAAACCCCGCCTCTACTGAAAATAAAAAAAAAGTAGCCGGGCATGGTGGTGGGCGCCCCTAGTCCCAGCTACTCAGGAGGCTGAGGCAGGAGAATGGCGGGAACCCAGGAGGTGGAGCTTGCAGTGAGCCGAGATCGCGCCACTGTGTTCCAGCCTGGTCAACAGAGCAAGACTCCGTCTTAAAAAAAAAAAAAAAAAAAATTAGCTGGGTGTGATGGTGCACACCTGCAATCCCAGCTACTTGGGAGGCTGAGGCAGGAGAAAGGAGAATCTATTGAACCCAGGAGGCTGTAGTTGCAGTAAGATCGCGCCTTTGCACTCCATCCTGGGTGACAGAGCAAGGCTCTGCCTCAAAAAAAAAAAAAAAAAAAAAAAATTGAACAATAAACTTCCTTTGCTTTAAAGAGAAATATTTTCCTGAAGAACCAAAATGTAAGACCAAAATCTCTAAACATACTTAACAATATTTCCAGGATTTTCTACCTGTTCTCTGATTTTCTCCTTTTCCTTTACTCAGTTTACTGGCTTTTATTTAATGAATTTTTGGTGTCTGATTGAGGCTAAAGATTGACTGCTCTGGCACCCCTACTAGTGATTTCCATTTTTATGTCATTCAGATTACATTTATAAGACCTACTTTTCCTATAACTAGTATTTGCATCTGCATTTTCATAAAATAAGAGCAAATAAATATTCCAATAATTGAACACTACTCAAATAACTGAACGCTACCATACCATGTGGACAACCACAGGGATGCTGCTTAAACTGAAGCAATGACTGACAGTCACTACCACTGCGTGTGAGTTTCACTTGCTTGGTAGCTTAGCTATCAAAGCCAGCATTTGATGTGTAAAAGAAGGTTTAGGTATTTTGATGGAGGATGCATGAAACCCTGTTATTGACTGTGACATACTGGATTGTTTCTGTTAGCTTACTTGTTATATCTCCTCTAGACAGTTAGTTCTGGGGGAACAGTAGTCACATCTGTATCTGTATACTTATTTTACTCCTAGCATCTGTACAATCTGTACATGCTGGTTTTTTTTTTTTTTTTTTAAGAGAGTTTTGCTCTTGTTGCCCAGGCTGGAGTGCAATGGCGCAATCTCGGCTCAATGCAACCTCTGCCTCCTGGATTCAAGCGATTCTCCTGCCTCAGCCTCCCGAGTAGCTGGAATTATGGGCATGCACCACACCTGGCTAATTTTGTATTTGTAGTAGAGACGGGGTTTCTACTACAGCCTGTTGATCAGGCTGGTCTCAAACTCCTGGCCTCAGGTGATCTGCCCGCCTCGGCTTCCCAAAGTGCTGGGATTACAGGGGTGAGCCACCACACCCAGCCCTGTACATGCTTTTTTTTTTTTTAATGGAAGAATAAATGATGTATGCAAAGGCTGGGCGCCGTGGCTCACGCCTGTAATCCCAGCACTTTGGAAGGTCGAAGGGGGAGGATCATGAGGTCAGGAGATAGAGACCATCCTGCGTAACATGGTGAAACCCCGTCTCTACTAAAAATACAAAATAAAATTAGCCAGGTGTGGTGACAGGCACCTGTAGTCCCAGCTACTCGGGAGGCTGAGGCAGGAGAATGGCGTGAACCCGGGAGGCAGAGGTTGCAGCGAGCCGAGATCGTGCCACTGCACTCCAGCCTGGGTGACAGAGCAAGACTCCGTCTCAAAAAAAATAAAAAAAAATAACATAAAATGTATGCAAGACAAGAGAGAAATCTACCATGGTTTTGAGCAGTAAGAAGCATAATTAGACTTTTTTTTTTTGAGACAGGGTCTTGCTTAGTCACTCAGGCTGGAGTGACATGATCATAGCTTACTGTAATCTCAGATTCCTTAGCTCTAGTGATCCTCCTGCCTCAGCCTCCCAGGTAGCTAGAACTACAGGCACGTGCCACCATACGCGCATAATTTTTAAACATTTTTTTGTAAAAACGAGGTCTCCTTATGTTGCCCAGGCTGATCTCGAATTCCTGGGTTCAAGTGATCCTCCCACTTTGGCCTCCCAAATCATTGGGATTACAGGATTACAGCCCAGCCTAGATTTAATTTTTAGTTTTTTATTTTGATTCTGTCATATTGGTATTTGTCTTAGTCCATTTGGACTGCTATAACAAAATATAGCTTTTGTGGCTTATAAACAACTGAAACTTATTTCTCAAAATTCTGAAGGCTGAGAAGGCCAAGATCAAGGTGCCAGCAGATTCAGTGTCTGGTGAGGATCTGCTTCCTCATAGACAGCTGTTTTCTCATTCTAATATCACATTATGGACCAGGGAGGGGTGTCTCTTAGGCCTGTTTTATAAGGGCACTAATCCTGTTCATGAGTGCTCTGCTGTCATGGCCTAATCACCTCAGGAAGGCCCCACCTTCTAATACCATCACCTTGGGGGTTAGGAGTTCAACATACGAGTTTTGGCAGGACACAACATTCAGACCATAGCAGTAACAGACAATTTTTTTTTTTTTTGGAGACAGAGTTTCGTTCTTGTCGCCCAGGCTGGAGTACAATGGCTCGATCTCGGCTCACTGCAACCTCTGCCTCCTTGGTTCAAATGATTCTCTTGTCTCAGTCTCCCAAGTAGCTGGGATTACCGGTGTGCACCACTACGCCTGGCTAATTTTGTATTTTTAGTAGAAACGGCGTTTCACCATGTTGGCCAGGCTAGTCTCAAACTCCTTAACTTGGGTGATCTGCCCGGCTCAGTCTCCGAAAGTGCTGGGATTACAGGCGTGAGCCACCGTGCCCGGCCGCAGATGTGGTATATTTCACGTTTGAGTATTTTAGAAAATAAAAATAAAATAAAATAACTGATAGTTCCATTCCTTAAAGTTAACATTTGGGTGTGTTTTCTGGTATTTTTCTGTATTTGTATTATTATTTGTGAGACGGGGTCTTGCTCTGTCACCCAGGCTGGAGTGCAGTGATGTGATCAAAGCTCACTGTAACCTTGAAATCCTGGGCTCAAGCAAATCCTGCCGTCTCAGCCTCCTGAGTAGCTAGGGCTACAGGCGTAGGTCATCACACATGCCTGGCTAATTAAAACAAAAATGTTAAATGTTCATCTAGAACATATTGTTTAGTAACCTGTTTTACATTAAAACATTATCCACTTTCTCCTACAATAGAAATTGTAATGGCTATAATACATGATTATTTCATTATCACATCTATTTTTAAAGAAACCAGGCCTAAATCTAGTTTCCATAATATTCTGATGAGCAGGACCACAGAGCAGTGATTTTGATTAGGATTGTGCCTGTTAAAAGCTGGCTACTCCATGGCATGCACAGCTCCAGGATGGGAGATTAACTTCAACAACCATTCATTTAGTTTGGTTTGATTTTCTGCCAGTCTCATGACCGACTTGAAGCACGTCCTAGAACAGAGAATGTTATGTTTGGTGTCCAAGGAAGCAGCAAACTAGAGGCGCCATCCCAAATTCTAGAATAATAGAGTCAACAATCGTTTCACACCAAAGTCATCCATTTTCTGAAGCAAATTTTGAACTAAAATGTTAAAAATGTTTTGTAAGGTAGATTAAACGTCATGTGGGGAAAATAACTTGTTAGTGCAAAAAGGAAAAGAAACCGAAAACAGACATATCTGTAGATAAATTTTCCTTTCAAGATTCTACAGTATAAATATCCATCTAAAAGATGAATTGGCTTCTTAAGCCAATTCATTGTCACTTGCTTCTGAAGTGTTTCCCAGGCACCTTAGTTATCAGCCACCCTGCCCCTAGGGTATTGAGGACAAATACGTTTCAGGTAGCTTGACAACAGGAAAGAATTTTAAGGACAAGAAACTACCTGCAATACCAGTTGGGAGTGTCCTGAAAAGTGATGTACTGAAATACTGACCCTTCCAGCTGGTTAACTTTCATAATCATGCATTTACTTTTCAATGGCAACTGAATATATGACTGCCTGATGATTCAGGGGAAAAAATGCAGTATTGTGTGTGGAATTGGAAGAGATTCAAAGTGAGTGCCATGGCAGTGACTAACTTCTTTCAAAAGCTTAAGGAAGAAACAATGCATAGGCCTTTGAGTTAGTTGGTGTAGTAAGCATTGTGTTTTCACCATCAGTATCCATTTCTATATTTTGGTGACAGTATTCCATTTTGTTCTTCCGGGAACCACTCCTCTCCTATAGTCCATGATCTTTGGGTGGACCAGAGGTAAAGCATATGACTCAAATTTGGCTAATCATAGCACAAGAGTTTTCCTTGCTACAGTAATTTGTTAAAGGATGGGAAGGTAACTCTCTATCCTTTAACAAATTACTGTAGCAAGGTAATTGGTTCAGTGAATCTAGGAGCTACTGGAAGGGATCTCTTGCTGGACTTGGACTGGAGTGAATATAGAACTAAAGTTTTTGAGAACTGTCTTGTTGCCACATGATGAAGTCTGAGTATAAGCCAATATGGAGAAAAGCTGATTGGGGTTTTTTTTTTTTTGTTTTGTTTTTAAAAGAAACGGGATCTTGCTATGTTGCCCAGGCTGGAGTGCAGTGGCTATTCACAGGCACAATTGTGGTGCCATATAGCCTTGGACTCCTGGGCTCAAGCTTCCTGAGGTAGCTGACATTACTACTACAGGCACACACCTGGGCCTTTTTTTTTTTTTTTTTTTTTTACCCCCCAGAAGGCTCTCTCTTTATTTGTCTGACCTGAAATGGGCATAAGTTGCAACAGATTGAAAATTCTAACTCTACCTTCATTTTCAGAAGGGTCTAAATTAAACATTTATAAGAAAATTGATGTTTTATAAAAACAAAAGACATGAAAAGCTCTGTATTCAAATATTTTTATTCTGTGAACATTGAAAATGCCTTCTAGGAATATGGCATTGCGGGGTGTATACAAAAAAATAGATCTTTTCTCAAAAAGCATATAATCTGCTTGGGAAGACAAGAACATTATTAAAAAAAACCCTTTAGAACACAAGTGAGTTGTGGACAGTAATACATATAAATAATCTGAATGGCAGTATATAATAACTGATAACTATCTACAACCAAAACCAGCCTAGAACAAAAGCATGAGTAAGAGGCTTTAGGGTACACTTCTGAGCATTTTCTTTTAATTCTCAAGACATTTGTCCTTGTTTTCCTAATCTTTAGGTGGATTCATACATTTGTATTTCCTACCTGGTATTTCCTCTGAATTACTGACTTGTAATTCAAACACCACATCTGCTCCCAACCACTTCCTACCACTTCCACTGCTACCTGAATTATTGTTATAGCCTAACTGGTCTTCCTGCTCTCACCTTTGCTCCTCTAAAGTCTATTCACAATAACCAGTTTAAACTATTATTTTATTAGGAAAAATTTCAAACACACAGCAAAGTTGAAAGAATTTTACAGCAATCACTTCTGCATCCACCACTTGTATTCTACCATTAACAGAATAGTCCTTTAAATAACGGCAGATGTGTAGTTCCTCTGCTCAAAACCCTCCCACGGCTTAGCTTACTCAAAGAGGAAAAACCAGGCTGGGCATGATAGCTCACGTCTGTAATCCCAGCATTTTGGAAGACTTTAGGAGGCTGAGGTGGGAGGATCACTTGCGGGCGGGAGTTTAAGACCAGCCTGGGCAACATAATGAAATACCATCTCTTAAAAAAAAAACGTAGCTGGGCGTGGTGCTGGATGCCTGTAGTCCCAGTTACTAAGGAAGCTAAGGCAGGAAGATCACTTGAGCCCAGAAGTTCAGGACTGCAGTGAGCTATGAGCACGCCATTGCACTCCAGCCTGAGTGACAAAGTGAGACCCTGTCTTAAGGGGAAAAAAAAAAAAAGGAGAAAAGCCAATTTGTCACCATGGTCACCAGTATGATCTGGCCTCTGTTACCATTCTTCCCACTTGTCCTTTACTCTTCAGCCTTGTTACTGCTCCTTAAACATGGCAGGCACATTTTTGTTTTAGGGCCTTTGCACTTGCTGTTCCTTTGCTTCAAATGCTCTTCTCCCAGGTATTTACATGGCTTGCTTCTCTTTCTTTCGATCACCTCATTAGTTCTGACTCTTCCAAGTATTAAGTTGAACCATATGACCCTAATGTCACACAACTGGATTGAACCATTCAAACCTAAGGTGTAATGTCATTCTCAGGTCAAAAATTATTTTTAAAAATCAGTAATTTCATAGGATTCAAGCTTATAAAATAGCAACTCCACCCTACCCTTTCATTCTCACCCTGTTCCAATATTCTTACAGCACTATTATCTTATTTATGATTTGTATATTGTATGTAAGATCCTCACAGATAGGGAATTTGTCTGTTGTCCACTGCCGTGTGCTCTGTGTGCAGAGTAGGATTTGGTCTATAGCAGGCCTTCAGGATGCATTTATTTAAAGAATGAGTAGCTGAGACTACAGGTGCGCACCACCACACTTGGCTAATGTTTTCATTTTTTTATATTTTGTAGAGATGGGGTCCCACTATATTGCTTAGGCTGGTCTCAAACTCCTGGGCGCAAGCAATCCTCTCACCTTGGCCTCCCAAAGTGCTGGGCTTACAGTTGTGAGCTACCACACCTGGCCAAAAATGAATTCTTTCTAAAAAATTTTTCTTTTTTGAAGCAAAGTCTTACTCTGTGGCCCAGGCTGGAGTGCAGTGCCATGATCTCGACTCACTGCAGCCTACGCCTCCCTGGTTCAAGCGATTCTTGTGCCTCAGCCTCCCGAGTAGCTGGGACCACAGGTGCATGACACTATGCATGAATGAATTCTTAACATTGAAGTCAGAGTGGTCTTTTGAAAATACAAATCTGATCATGTTGCTCTCACTAAAAACTCGATTGGTTTGCAGATTTCGGAACAAAGATTAGAATCTTTACCACAGCCTCTAAGACCCTGAATGGTGGACCCTTAACTCTCCAGACTCATCTCACATTCTCTCATTTCAGTCCCTGGGACTCTGTTGCTTCTATCATGAGCTCTATTTGTGCTTTCTTGCTTTCCCCTACCTCTGCATGTAGTTTATACTCTGAGGCACTTTTAAATCTCGGCTTGAAACATCTATTCCCAGGAGAAGGCATTTCTGATACCTCAGGTTAGGTCAAGTCCCAATGCTTTTATGCCCTCACGGCAGCACATACCTACCCTTTGTAATACCTGTTAGATTTTAAAGGTACTTTTGTGAGATTGTCTCCCTTACCAGTTTCATAAGAAAAAGAAACATTTTTGTTTTTGCTTCCCGTCGGATGTCTAGCATTTGCAAATTATCTAGCACATAGTGAGAGCTTAACATTAAAAAAATATATATCAACAGAAACTCTGGAATTCTAGCTCCTTAAGAGCAGAGATTGTTTTGTCCCTGTGTCAAGTACCTAATTGGGTGCTTGATTTATCTGCTGATACACAGCAGATAAATAATAGTTTGTTAAATAAGCTATAATATGAAGGATGTTTTTTACTCATTTATAGTAAGTATATAATGCAGAAAAACCATCACTTGATAATCAGTGATTAGGTGCTCATAACATAATTGATACCTACACAAAGTCCCAAATTTTCCCCTTTCATCAACCTTTCCTCAAGACTAAGATTGAACAAAGTAATTTAGCCTTCATTTTTTCCCTGTTTATTCTCTGGTGGAGTAAAGGGTGAGTGCCCTGGGTAGGAGAATCCATGTAGAACCAGAATTAGCCATAAGTGAGATTTTGCACACTAACCAACAAACCACAGCATTTTTTTTTTTTTTTTTTTTTTTTGAGGTAGGATCTTGCTCTGTCACCCAGGCTGGCTTGCAGTGGTGTAGTCATGGCTCACTGCAGCTTTGACCTCCAGGACTCAAGTGCTCCACCCACCTCAGCCTCTGGAGTAGCTGGGACTACAGGTGTGGACCACCACAACCAGCTATTTTTTTTTTTTTTTTTGTAGAGACAGGATTTCACCATGTTGCCCAGGCTGGTCTAGAACTCTTGCTCAAGGTATCTGCCCACCTTGGCCCCTCAAAGTGCTGGATTACAAGGCGTTAGCCACCGTGCCCACCCAGTATTCTTGTTTTGACAGTTAGATGTTTAGAAACTTTTTAAAAAAATCCAGTCAAATGAGGAGTCTTGTATTCCTCTGTTTTCCTTTGATAACAATCTGTGAAAAAACTGCAGTGGTCAGATGTGTTAAAATATACACACACAAGTTGTATAATGTTGCAGGTTTATTAGGGCAGGATGACATGGAACAGTATGACCAGAGAAAGCAACCACCTTACAAATAAATCACTTTCAATTGTGTTGACCCAGATAATTTTAAAAATAAACTTGTAATTCAAGATGAGCACTAGGACAAGCTTATTAACATTTGCTAATTTAGGAGAGGAAGGGCCAAGTCAAATATAATAAAAATGAATTACTGCAAAATGGAAACTTTTTGATATGAAACATAAAAATAAATTAAAAACCTAAAGACTGTAGTATGTCAATTTCCTGGTTTTAATAAGGTATTATAGATATGTAAGATATCAGTAGGGTAAACTGGGCAAATACTACACAGGACCGCTATACTATTTTTGCAACTTTTTAATAATTATATCCAAATAAAAAGTAAAAAAGAAAAAAATAACAACATGAAAAAATAAATCTAGATAGGAATTCTTAGAAGGAGAACTTAAAACAAATATACACAGTAAAAGACAATTACATTGCCAGGTTTCCATAGGCTTGTAAGGAGTTAAATAAAATTAGAAAAATGTTTCTAACACACACACAGACACACTTTTTTTTTGGAGACAGGGTCCTGCTCTGTCATGCAGGCTGGAGGACAGTGGCACGATCACATCTTACTGCAGCCTTGACCTCCTGGGCCCAAGCAATCCTCCCACCTGGGTCTCCCAAGTAGCTGAGACTAACAGGCACATGCCACCATACCCAGCTAATTTTTTGTAGAGACAAGGTTTCACCATGTTCCCCAGGCTGGTCATGAACTCCTAAGCTTATGCAATTCACCTGTCTTGGCATCCCAAAGTAGTGGGATTACAGGTGTGAGCCATTGCGCCTGGACCAGACATACTTTACCAATAGAAATATTAGGCTTTCAAAAGTGGTATCCTACTTCTAATGTTTGAACTAATGATCTTTCACATCTTAGAGATGTGCAGTGTGAAACACAATATTACCGTGTTTGTGAAAGGCAACTTTTGTGAAAACCACAAAAATAAGTATTTGCTCTTATGAAAGGAAAAAATTTATTGCTTGGCCTCATCAAAGAAAACTGAAGAATTTGCTATGAAAGGAACAAAAATGTACAAATTGTACCACCTCAACCCCCCAAACTGTATAAACAACTGGAAAATTTTCCTTCATCTATTGATACAACCCCAGAGAAGCCAGTCCTCACAGACCTGGGGGCATTCCCATGTCAGAATATTCCAAAAAGATCTAGGAACACATACATTTGGCAGAAATAAATCAATTAATGTGCAGGGAAAGATTGCCCATGAAATAATTTATGGTGATGCATTTAGTAGGGCCAGAGAAATCTGAGTTCAAATTTTGGCTCTTCCAGCTACTAGTTTTGCTACCTTAGGTATGTCACAATCTCTCTGAATCTCAATGTCTTTGTTACTAAAGTGGGTATAATGATACCCATATCTCAAGGTTAGTCCTAATACTGGAAGAGATATTTAAGTTCCTAGCACAATGCTGTGTAAATAGAAGGTGATTAAGTGTTAGCTACCTCCCAGTCCCTTTTCCCAGAAACACAATGCAAAATATTTCTGCTGGTTTGCATGAATCAAAACAAGTGGCTAAGGAGAAGAATTAAAAGGGCAAGAGAATCTAATGTATTATCCAATCTATTAATTATGTCGTTAATATTTAATACGTGTTGGGTTTTTGGTATTATTCAGGTACTGCATCTGAATAGATCCTCTCCCTTTGTCTTCAACAAATTTGGCAAAAGATGTCATTAATCATTTTATTCAGATCACAACATGCCAACGTAAAAATCATAGTTTTAATGTTTACTCATGACTCTGAGAAATATAGTGACATAGAAACAGTGAAAAGGTAAAGAATTTGTCTCTCAAAGCTGATGGGTATAATTCTCCCTGTCTCTCGAACCTCCCCCATTAGTGCCACAGTGCCAGCCCCCATAAACTGTAAGGGTGATCAAGCCTTCTGAAATTGCAGGGGAAGTGGGCAGCACAGAAACAGCCCTTAGACGGCTTTAGAGAGAGGTGCTCAACATGGAATTAGTGGGCTTATTCAGGGGGTTCTGGAATCTGCAGTCCCTGTATGTAAAGTCGTGGTTAGGTGTATTTCGTGCCTTTTTTGTCAGGAGGCTCCTCAACTATCACTTCCTCCTAGAGGTCTTTTTTAGCCATCCTATCCAGCCAGAGGCTTCGTCTACAAAATCTTTTTCATCACTCTGTGTGTTTCCTGTAAAGCCATACTACACCTGTCATTACCTTGTTTGTTTGCTTCAGCCCGTCTATTCCACTAAGGTAAGCTTTTCAAATGCACGACCCTGGTCCTTCCCCAGTGCCTTGAACCTGGTGGGCCTCGTTAGATATTTCCGGAATAAATAACAAGTCCGTGTCTATCAGATTTTTAAGACTCTATACTCCTCCCTCCATCCCGCTCCCCGCCCCCCCCTCCACCTCTCGCGCAAGCATTCTTCTCCAGAAATAATTTTAAGGTCATGCGTCTTCATTTTTGAAACGAGGCTTGGGCATTTCGACCACACCCACCCTCCCTCCCTCGCATACTCGTTTCCTAACAGAGCGCTACTCCAGCCCACTTGCCCAAGCCCACCAGGCCGCAGGGTTTGAGGCAACCAGGGGTGGGGCAGCCCTGAACCGGAACAAGTGTCAATTCACATTACCCGCACTGGTCCTGGTTCGAAGAGCCTGGGCAGGAACCGTAGGACCCAGAGAAGCCACCCGCCCAAGGCCGCCTCCGGCCTCCGCCCCGCCACCAGCCCAGGGCCCCGCCCTACCGGCAGCCGCGCCTCGCCGCCCTCCCTCCAGCTTGGCCCTAACGGCTCGCAATGGCGGAACAGGGAGCCAGGGGCATCGCCGCTTGGGGAACCTCACCCGCCGGCCCAGGGCTCAGCTCGCCGTGTGACAGCCCCGGGTACTTTGCCCAGCGGGGTGCAAGCCCGGACCGCGGCAAGCGCCACTCCCGGGCAGTCGCGGCCACAACTGCTTCCGGGTGAGTGGGTCGTCGACCCTGTGGCCCCGCCCATCCTTCGCCTCCTCAGTCGGCCGCTCAGGCTGCGGCTCCTCCCGGGGCCGGTTCCCGCTGTCTCAGCCGCGGCGCAGAGGGCACATCGGCCTGACCGACTAGCCGGCTGCCAGTGCCGGGAGCCGCCGCGTCCATCCCCGCCCGCCTGGCCGGGGACCCAGGACTGAGTCGTCCAGCTGCGCCCCTCGCCCATAGCCCCAGCGGGCGCCGGGCGGGCGAGCAGCTCTTCGGCCCTTCCCGGACAGCGACGCAGTCGCAGAGCGCGCCCTAACACAGGTAAGGGCCGCTCCTCCCGCCAGCCCGGTGGGAGCAGGGAGCGGGGAGTTGGGAACCTTCTTCCCGGCCTCCGCAGTCCCGTGGGATCCGCGCCGCCTCCGACCTCGGCTAGGGGGCCGGGCTTCCCTGGGGACTGGCCGGCCCGCGGCGGGCTCCCGGGCTGGGGTCGCCCCCTGCCTGCGGCGTTCTCAGACATCCCGTCTGATTTCTAACGCTCACCCTTCCACCGCGCTGGGGAAAAGGTACGTGTTATTCCCACTGTGGGAGAAATTAAATTGGGCAGCTGTCCCTCCGTTTCGGGTGCCCTAGGCGCCTTCTCTTCCTCCTTAGACGCCACACTACGGTTCTGTCCCAGGACGAGCACCCCCAGGGAACGGTGTCAGGACGGTGTAGGGCGTAGCATTTTTTGGGAATTTTACTTCTTCCTCCTGACCTGAGCTGGATCGCGCGGATTTAACAGGCGCCAGCTGGGTTAATACTTGACTAATATGAGGCGTTATTGACACCCAGATTGTTAAGTTACAGAACTCCAGTCAGCCCTGCCTGTGAGTAACCAGCAGCATGCAGGAGGACCTAAGGAAACCCACTTCTTTTTCTTTCTTAGAGGGAAAAAAGTTCAAGTGTTTGCTTTACTTTTTTCACCGTGGGAGATACAAATACAGGCTGCTGAGACATGGCTAGATAAATATTGTATCCTAAACCTTAACTGTTAGTAGCTGGTTTTCTTTGAGTTTCCATTTAGTGACTCAGCGTTTCTACTATAAACAGAAAAATTGTAGAGTGGATTGATTGACTAAAAATGATACGTAAGGATAAGGGTGGCTCTTAATTTTTTTATGTTGTCATAATGGGAAGAGAATGTGGATGTAGTAATGAAACAAGAGAGAAGGAGCGGGAGAGCGGGGTATGGATGTATAAGTTCTTAATCAGTGTTTAAAATAATATTTTTTCAAGATAACATTTTATTTTGGGGATAAATCTATATGAAAAAGTGCAATTATTGGAGAATGCAGTGTTGCAAATAGAATTAGTTGGCAGGGACTCCACAGTTGTGGTTTGAATATCTTGCAGCACTAACCCTGTTTAACCAACATCATGCTCTGTTTAACAGATGCAGAGATAATGACCTAGTATTATAATATGTAGAATAAGAATTTCGGAAAGTGTGATTCATTTCGAAGGTAGATCACTCACTTTGTGAATCATTGCTATGAATCTGAAAATTGAAATAGAGGAAACCTAAGTTCGTATCTGCCTAATGAGATGGCATTCTTTACTCATTTTTTAGGAAGTGTTGTATTATGTTTTGTTAGGTCTGTTGCTGGATATTTATCATCGTGAAGAATGGTGATGAAATAAAAGTTGAAGTATTTGCAGAATGCTGGAATTTAGAATAGTTTGTTGGTTTTTAAGTGATTGCTTTGATTTTACTCCTCCCCCCCCCCCTTTTTTTTTTTTGCCAGATGTGGGAAGATAAATGAAGGGGTCTAGATGTAAATGTCAGTGGAAAGGAGAGCTACCATCACTAAGGTACGAAAATGTTCACTGAAAGAATTTGCACTATGCAAAATAGTCTTTTGAATGGAAAGCATCACCCATTTTTGTGATTCTGTCTTTAAAAATGTAGAATGAAACTACATGAGTTATTAAGTTCTGTTCTAGAAGAAAGTGTGTATTGAAGTTGTGATTGGAATGGATTCACTTTAAACTAGAAATAGCTTTTTATTGCTGAAATGTAATTTGCTCATTTTTGACTTTAAAAATGTTAAGTAAAATAAGGTTGAAATCACAGAGTTCTTAATACCCTTACCCTTGTTTTTCTTTTCCTTCTGTTAGAGTTCAGCTGATTTTTACCTTGATTTTCATTTATAAAGAACTTTAGTTAAAAAATAATGGCAAGTCTATCCTGTTGGTCTAGCTTACTAAATTCCTTTACTTCTTTCACTAAATTTTGGCATCTTTTTTTTACTTTGGATATCCATTATATTCAGAGTGTTCCCTAATGTTGCTTTTGATTTTTGTCCAGCTAATTTAAATAGTGACTTAAGAGTTTCAGTTCCCTGTGAACACAGATTCCCTTTTGGAAAATCCCTTGTGGAAATCACCGTAACTGACAGTCTTGATAGGTAAATATGCAAGGGAAACCTTCCTAGGTCAGGATTTAAGTATCTCCGTTAACGAAAGGAAAAGGTAATATGGAGAATATATTTGGCAAAGTATCTCTGTCTCTCAAAACAAAAACAAATCTTTATTAGAAATGAATTTAGCAAGAGGGAGGGAGCAATTTCTTGAAGAACTCTTTGTGGATTGTTTACCCTGTTCCTAGTGTGAGAAACAACAGAGTTGATGATATATAGAAAAAAATAATTCTTGCAGTGTGCTGGGAATGTTGATGAGGATCATTCAAAAGGAAATAAAATTCTTCTGTCTTTATCTTAGGATCATTATCCATTGCACCTGCAAAATACAGGCTGTTTCATAGCTTTTTCCTTTTAGGTAGTTGCTTTCTATGTGGAACATCTAAATTGAGAGATGGTCCTTTAATAGGGAAAATGTACTTCTTTGTCCAGTCTGCAAATAAAGAATATAATCTGTGATCATCATTTAAAACTCAACTTTTGGAAGCCAAGGCAGAAGGATTGCTTGAGCCCAGGAGTTTAAGACCAGTCTGGGCAACATAGTGAGACCCTGTCTCTACAAAAAAATTAGCTGGTGGTGTGTCCCTGCAGTCCCAGCTGATTGTGAGGCTGAGATGGGAAGACCACATGAGCTCTGCAGTGAGCCCTGAAAACACCACTGCACTCCAGCCTGGGAGACAGGGTGAGACCCTGTCTCAAGAATAAATAAATGAAACTCAACTTTTTTTTTTTTAGATGGAGTCTCGCTCTGTCGCCCAGGCTGGAGTGCAGTGGCGCAATCTCGGCTTACTGCAAGCTCCGCCTTCCGGGTTCATGCCATTCTCCTGCCTCAGTCTACCCAGTAGCTTTGACTACAGGCGCCCGCCACCACGCCCAGCTAATTTTTTATTTTTTAGTAGAGACGGGGTTTCACCCTGTTAGCCAGGATGGCTTCGATCTCCTGACCTCGTGATCCGCCCGCCTTGGCCTCCCAAAGTGCTGGGATTACAGGGATGAGCCACCACGCCCGGCCAATAAAACTCAACTTTTAAAACTTCGGAAGGAAGGAATTGAACAAAACTTGCCTTGTGAACTTTTTGGCTTATAATAAATTATGCTGGACTTCAAAGGGGTCAAACAACTAGGCTAAAAACTGGGTTGATCATGTGTTATACTTCTTCATTAGTTCATTATTCATTTATTTTGATGGGGAGGTCAAGAGATAATTCCACTTCATAGGGAACATATGTATGCGTTTGTTTTAGCCTAGTGGTAGGGAGAGCAGTAGATAAAAGTAGAGATAATTAGGGAAGGGGAAGAAATGGCATTATAGAAGGAGAATGCTTATTTCATGGGTTCAGCAGATGTTTATGGGACTTTTAAAAATTGATAAAACATTTTAAAAAGTGGTATATGATGAAAAGAAAGCCTGCTTTCCACCACAAACTCCCAGCCTTTCCTTACCCCAACCCCCCAATCCAAGTAACCATATTCAATCACATATGTCTAGGAGAAATATATTGTATCTTTCATTCTTATCTTTGGCATATGAAGATCTTTTTGTATTTAGCACATATTTCTTACTTTTTTTAAAAAGACCGCATGCCTTGCTAGTGTAGATGAACCATAATTTATTCATTTTCCGTAATTTATTTTACCATTTTCTATTGACAGATATTTAGGTTGTTTTTAGCCTTCTACAAACACTGCTGTAATGAACAATACATATATAAGTCTTTGCATTAGTTAGTATCTATACAGAATGTATTTTCAAAGTGTGACTGTAAGATTGAGACTGAAGTTATGAAAAGTTAAAACTATTTCAATCCTATGTTGGCTTTATTTATAATAGAATTTAACTTATTTCTTGGGCTTGTGGAAGGGGAAAGGAGCTCTTAATTACTTTGTATTCTTTATCCATCTCTCCATTTAAAAAATATTGCAAATTATTTTATAAGGTACTTAAAAACATTTGAGTGTCAGGTGATTAATTTTATTTGTATTGGTAAAAGTAGAAATATTGTGGTTTGAAGACTGGTACTGTCATATAGAAGCATTTATATTTGATAATAGTTAAATGGCTACATCTTAAGTAGATTGATTGTTTCAGAATTTTATGACCAGTATCAATTAAAAGCATTGTGTATAGTTTAACTTCTTGCCCTGCATAAGTCGGCTACTATATTATTAGTCAGGAAAGAAGTAAATAATCTACCTCCTTTTTTCCTTTACCTTCCACATCCTAATCTATACATAATAAAATAAACCTCTATGGAGTTTGAGATCCAAAAATCCTTTTGCAAACCAGAGTGCTATTTGATGGATTACTTTCTCAAGGCAGGAAGGAGGTACAGATTCAATCTTTATTCTGCAAAGTTTTTGTAAACAGAATAAAGGAGGCTTAGGTTTGATGTTATATAGGTTACTTGTGGCCAGGAGGAGGTTCAGGATTCTTTGCCTTTTCGAAATGAGAGAGACACTAGAGAAAAAAAAAAAAATTACATACTGAAGGGCTATAGTTTGATGAAGTCGGAACTCATGAGTGGCAGCTTCCCTGGCTTGTGCCCAGGGTCTATTTTGAGACCTTGTCAAAGCTTGCCTGACAGAACCTACCACATAACCATAATCTGGCCTGGTCCTCTTGCAAGTCAGGAAGGCCTGCGGTTTAGGATCAGTGGCAAGCACAGAAGGGGGAGTTATAAAGGACATTTTGCCTTCAGAAGATTAAGGCTAGGTTTTGGGGTGAACAACTACTTAGCCCGTATATCCGAGGATCCAAGTTTTTGGTGCTACCTCCTCCTCCCCTGCTTCTTCCTCTTATTAAGGAAAGCTAAGGAATAAAGGTTTTGTTTGTTTGTGTGTTTGTTTTGAGACAGGGTCTCACTCTGATGCCCACGCTGGAGTCCAGTGGTATGAACACAGATCACTGCAGCCTCGACTTCCTGGGCTCGGGTGATTCTCCCACCTCAGCCTCCCAAGTAGCTGGGACTACATGCATACATCATCACACAGGGCCAATTTTTGTATTTTTTGTAGAAACGGGGTGTCCGCATGTTGCCCACGCTGGTCTCTAACTCCTGGGCTCACATCGTTCACCCACCTTGGCCTCCCAAATTGCTGGGATTACAAGCATGAGCCACTGCGCCCGTCCAGGAGGAAAGTTTTTAGAAAAAGGTGCACAAGAAAGAGCATAGGATTGTGCCAGCATTGATGTTATCTTCTGGTTATATGAGAGTGTTTGCCAAGAATCGGTCAAATGTTTTACATTAGGGAAAAAGCATTATTGTTACTGGCATAGGGAGGGCCCCAGTTAAAATAGCAGTCCAATTCAGAGACCTTTGTATTTGTCGTTAAGATCAAAAGGACTCTTGGAATAATGGACTATGCTACAGGATTATTTTGAGTTCAGATAGATAAATTAGCTTCTTCCCAAATTCTCATTCTGCTTTTCCTGTGGTACTGTATAGTATCATGAAGTTATATCTTTAAACTCTTAGTTTGTACTATGTGATGTCTTATGAAAACCTTGATTTGTTTATACTTAGTGAATGAAACACTTGGGTTTAAAGTTCTTTAACTGATGTCACTTCTTAGGCTAGAAAGCTGTTGAAAGAGCTTAGTGTTCCACCCTTAGACCAAGGTTCATGTCACCATATTTAACAGCAGCTTTGTATTACGGTCAAGATTGTTTGAAGAATTCAGCATACAAACTTAATTTACAGATGCAAGCCTGCAGATGGACCCCCCCCACCCCCACTTTTTTGCTTTAGATTAGGTTGTGACTGGAGGAAATTTAGTTTTCCTTTGCCTTCAGTTATTTGCAGTTGTTCACATTTATGATGATGAGAATGATGATGATGATAATGTATTTAGGATTCAGTGTGAGGAGAAAAAATAAACTAGTTTTTCTTTCTTCCTTACCAGTTTATTCCCATTATCTTATTTTCCCTTCTCTGTCTCTGCCTTCCTTTCCTCCTCGGGAAAAAAAAGAAAAAGAAAAGAAATAAAAAGCAGCAGTGAAAGAAAGTGGTAAAGAGCTGGGAAAAGCCTTGGAATACATACCAGGGTGCTTTCTCAGAGGTGGAATATAAACACCTTCATTAAAGAATCATGGATTATCTTTTTCCATTGTTTTCATTTTGAACCCTGTATATCTTAGTGTTCCTTCATTACCACATTTTAACTACTTTTGATATAACAGATATCTTTACTGCTTTAGGGAAGCAAATTTAATTTTTATGTTACTGTTCTGAGCATGTTGTTCCTTACATGCCCACTTTCCTAAGTAGAAATATATTAACAGCTAGGAGAAATCTTTTGGCTTTCTGTTTTGTAAGTTAGAGTATACCGTACTGTATGCAGAGGATTAGGATGTTAAAATATTTATTTCCCTGTTAAATGGCTTAAATCATGAACAAACTGAATATATAGCATTGCTTTTTTTAAAAAGTGAGTATCCCAGTTAAGTGACCTAAGGATTATAGGACTAAATGTAGAAAAAAATTCAGCTTTAGATTAGATGTTTTTTCCCTTGTCACAGATAATGCTGTATCTAGGTGAACAGTCAAGGAAATGAGAGGGCATTGTTCTTGTTGTCTTGCCAGATTCATCCTTTGCAATCAAATAAAGTTTGTTTTGTTTTTAAAATTGTGGTACAATATAGATAACATAAAATTTACTGTTGACCTTTTTTGAAAATATTTTTATTAAGGTAAAATACAGTCATTTGTTGCTTAATGACAGGAATATGTTCTGGGAAATGCATCATTAGGTAATTTTGTCAAGCAAACATCATAGAGTATACTTACACTAACCTGGACAGTATAGCCTACTACACACCTAGACTATATGGTATAGTCTGTGGTTCCTGGGCCATAAACTTGTGCAGCATGTCACTGTACTGAATACTATAACTGTAGACAATTATAACACAATGGTAAATTTTCGTGTATCTAAACATAGAAAAGATACAGTTAAAATATGATATAAAAGATTAGAAAATAGGCCAGGCATGGTGGTGTGCACCTGTAATTCCAGGTACTCAGGCTGAGGTAGGAGGATCACTTGAGATCAGGAGTTCTAGGCTGTAGTGTGCTATGAGCACATCTATGAATAGGCACTGCGTTCCAGCCTGGGCAACATAGTGAGGCCCCATCTCTTAAAAGGGCACACGTGTATAGGACAGCTCCATTATAATCTTATGGGACCACTGTAATATGTGTAATCCATTGTTGACTGGAACATCCTTATGCAGCACATGACTGTGTACATAACTTAAAATTTATCATTTAAACCATTTTTAAGTGTACAATTCAGTGGTATAAAGTACATTTACATTATTGTGTAACTATCACCTCTATCCATCTCCGTAACTTTTTCATCATCCTAAACAAGCTCTGCCCATTAAACAATATCACCTCATGCCCATAGCCCTTGGTAACCATTGTTCTACTTTTTGACTCTATGAATTTGTGTACTCCAGGTACCTCGTATAAATGGAATTATGTAATATTTGTCTTTGTGTCTGGCTCATTTCTCTTAGCATGATGTCTTCAAGATTCATCCATGTCATAGCATGTATCAGAATTTCATTTGTTTTAAGGCTGAAAAATATTCCTTCGTATGTTTATACCATATTGTTTAATCATCTTTTGATAGATGGGTTGTTTCCATCTTTCTGCTTTTGGGAATAGTGCCACCATGAATATGAGTATGCAAATATCTGTTTGAGTGCCACATTCAATTCTTTTGTGTATATACCCAGAAGTGGAATTGCTAGTAATTTGATAATTACCAAATTTCATTTGGTAATTCTATGCTTAATATTTTGAGAAACCACCATACTATTTTCCACAGTGGCTATACCATTTTACATTACCACCAGCAATGCACAAGGGTTCCAGTTTCTCCACATCCTTGCCAACATTTACTATTTTCTGTTTTCTTATTGATTGATTTTTATTTATGTTGAGTCAGGGTCTCACTCTGTCACCAAGACTGGAATGCAATGGCCTGACCATAGCTCACTGTAGCCTTGACCTCCCGGGCTTAAGTGTTCCTTCCCACCTCAATCTCTCGAGTAGCTGGGAGTACAGGTGTGCACTGCCATGCCTGGCTAATTTTTGTATATTTTGTAGAGATGAGGTCTCTCCATTAGCCCAGGAGGGTCTCAAACTCCTGAGCTCTGCCAGCCTTGGCCTCCCAAAGTGCTGGGATTACAGGTGTGAGCCATTGTTCCTGGTCCCGTTTTCTTTTTTTTTTCTTTTTTCTTTCTTTTTTTTTTTTTTTTTTGAGACAGAGTGTTGCTCTGTTGCCTAGGCTAGAGTGCAGTGGCGCGATCTCGGCTCACTGCAACCTCTCCCTCCTGGGTTTAAGCGATTCTCCTGCCTTAGCCTCCCAAGTAGCTGGGACTATGGGCACCCGCCACCACGCCCGGCTAATTTTCGTATTTTCAGTAGAGACGGGGTTTCACCCTATTGGCCAGGCTGGTCTCGAACTCCTGACTTTGTGATCTGCCCACCTCGGCCTCCCAAAGTGCTGGGATTACAGGCGTGAGCCACTGCGCCCGGCCTGCTTGTGCCTGGCCCTGTTTTCTAACACAAAAAAATCTATTATTTTTAAAATAAAATCTCTAATAGGGTGGTATTTCACTGTGGTTTTGATTTGTATTTCCCTGGTGATGGGTGACATTGTGCATCTTTTCTTTTTCTCTTCTTTTCTTTCTTTTTTTTTTTTTTTTTTTTTGAGACAAGATTTTGCTTTGGCACCCAGGCTGGAGTGTAGTGGCACAATCATGCCTCACTGCAGCCTCGACCTCCTGGGCTAAAATGATCCTCCCACCTCAGCCTCTCCATAGCTGGGACCACAGGCATGTACCACCATGTTCAGCTGATTTTCTTTTCTCCTTCTGTTTGTTTCTTTTTTTTTTGAGACAGAGTTTTGCTCTTGTTGCCCAGGCTGGAGTGCAATGGCGCTATCTCTGCTCACTGCAACCTCTGCCTCCCAGGTTGAAGCGATTCTGCCTCAGCCTCCCAAGTAGCTGGGATTACAGGCATGCGCCACCATGTCCAGCTAATTTTGTATTTACAGTAGAGATGGGGTTTCTCCATGTTGACCAGGCTGGTCTCGAACTCCCAACCTCAGGTGATCCGCCCACCTCAGCCTTCCAAAGTGCTGGGATTACAGGCATGAGCCACTGTGCCTTGCCTCTTTTTTTTTTTTATATTTTGTAGAGACATGTTGCCCAGGCTGGTCTCCAACTCTGGGTTCAAGCAACGTCCAGGCTGGTCTCCAACTCCTGGGCTCGAGCAATACTCCTGCCTCAGCCTCCCAAAGTGCTGGGATTACGTATGTTGAGCCATCATGCCCGGCTGAGCATCTTTTCATGTGACCATTTTTGTATCTTCTTTGAAGAAATGTCTACTTATGTCTTTTATCTTTTTAATTGGGTTTTTGTTGTTGCTTAGTTGTAGGAGTTCTTTATATCAATCCTTTATCAGCTATGTGATTTGCAAATTTTTTTTTATTCCGTGGTTTGCCTTTTTACTTTTTGATAGTGTGCTTTGATGTACACAGTTTTTATTTTATTTTATTTTATGTTATGTTATGTTATGTTATTTTAAGATGGAGTCTTGCTCTGCCCAGGCTGGAGTGCAGTGGCCCAATCTCGGCTCACTGCAACCTCCGCCTCCTGGGTTCAAGCTATTCTCCTGCCTCAGTCTCCTGAATAGCTGGGATTACAGGCATGCGCCACCACGCCTGGCTAATTTTTGTATTTTTAGTAGAGACGGGTTTTCACCATGTTGGCGAGGCTGGCCTCGAACTCCTGACCTCGTGATCTGCCTGCCTTCCAAAGTGCTGGGATTCCAGATGTGAGCCACCGCGCCCTGCCCAGAGTTTTTAATTTTGATGAAATCCAACTTACCTTTTCTTTTGTTGCTTGTGCTTTTGGTATTATGTCCAAGAAATCATTGCCAAATTCAATATCATGAAGTTTTTCCCATATATTTTCTCCTACGAGTTTTATGGTTTTAGCTCATTTGTTTAGGTCTTTGATCCATTTTGAGTTTTTTCTTCTTTCTTTCTTTCTTTCTTTCTTTCTTTCTTTCTTTCTTTCTTTCTCTCTCTCTCTCTCTCTGTCTTTCTTTCTTTCTTTCTCTTTCTTTCTCTTTTCTTTTCTTTTCTTTTTTTTGTGACAGAGTTTCTCTCTTGTTGCCTGGGCTAGAGTGCAATGGTGCAATCTCAGGCTCACTGCAACCTCCACCGCCTCCTGGGTTCGAGCAATTCTCCGGCCTCAGCCTCCCGAGTAGATGGGATTACAGGCACCTGCCACCACGCCCAGCTAATTTTTGTATTTTTAGTAGAGACAGGGTTTCACTGGTCAGGCTGGTCTTGAACTCTTGACCTCAGGTGATCCGCCTGCCTTGGCCTCCCAAAGTGCTGGGATTATAGGCGTTAGCCACCATGCCTGACCCCTGAGTTAACTTTTCTATATGGTATAAGGCAGTGGTCCCCAACCTTTTTGGCACCAGGATTCAGTTTTGTGGAAAGCAATTTTTCCATGGACGGGGGTGGGGTGGGTGGGGGGGTTGGTTTCGGGATGAAACCATTTCATCTCAGATGATCATCAGGCATTAGATTCTCATAAGGAACGCACAACCTAGATCCCTCACGTGCACAGTTCATTTTTTTTGTTTTTTTGGTTTTTTTTTGAGACAGAGTCTCGCTCTGTCACCCAGGCTGGAGTGCAGTGGTGCAGTCTCGGCTCACTGGAAGCTCCGCCTCCCAGGTTCACGCCATTCTCCTGCCTCAGCCTCCCAAGTAGCTGGAACTACAGGCGCTCACCACCACGCCCAGCTAATTTTTTGTATTTTTAGTAGAGATGGGGTTTCACCATGTTAGCCAGGATGGTCTCGATCTCCCGACCTCGTGATCTGCCAGCCTCGGCCTCCCAAAGTGCTGGGATTACAGGCGTCAGCCACCGCACCAGGCTGGAAGACAGTCTTATATAATGTAACATAGTTATGGGAGTAGCATCCTATATAACCTTTGCCATATTCTGTTGGTTAGAAGTAAGTCACAGGACCCACCTACATTCATGGGGGAAGTAATTACACAAAGGTGTGAACAGTAGGAAGGGCGATCAGGGTGGGGAACCACCTTAGAATTTGTCTACCATAACTGATTACAAAATAGCATGTTTTAGGAACTTTTTTTTTTTTTTTTTTGAGACGGAGGCTTTTTCTGTCATCCAGGCTGGAGTGCAGTGGCATGATCTTGGCTCACTGCAACCTCTGCCTCCCACATTCAAGCAATTTTCCCGCCTCTGCCTCCCATGTGGCTGAGATTACAGGCGCCTGCCACCATGCCTGGCTAATTTTTGTATTTTTAGTAGAGATGGGTTTCACCATGTTGGTCAGGCTGATCTCGAACTCCTCACCTCAGGTGATCTGCCCACTTCAGCTTTCCAAAGTGCTGGAATTACAGGCATGAGCCGCCATGCCCTGCCATATTAACCAATTTTTGTTTAAAAAATAATGTTATTAAAATAGGAGTATCTTCAGATGGTGGGACTTACTGGTGGTTTTATTGTTATTTTGTATTTCTTCACTATTTCATCCCACTTTCCCTCCCTGCAACATTCCAATTTTGAAATTTTAAATCAATAGTTGGTGTTTTCATTATAATGAAATAAATATTGTTTACTGATCAGCCATGTAGTATATCATACTTGTTTCCTTTCTTGTTTAACTTTGTTTTTTCAGGGAGTTAAAATTTGCCTTTTACATTTGCATAATTTTCTGTTTACCTGTTGCTTTCCCCCTAAATGCGCCAACAGATTTTTCAAGAGTCTTCATCTATCTATGTATCTATCCATCCATCCATTCTAGCTTATAACATCAATTTATAAGCTATAAAACGAATTTATTTTGCATAAAATAATTAGTTGTGAACTATAGAGAAATATAAAACAAAAATACAGTTTTAGGAAGAAGAATACATGAACACCTGTGGTCTCACTACCTAGGTCAAGAAATTACATGTTACATTTATCCTAGAAGTTTCCTCAAGATATCCTTTAATGGCACCCCCTCCTTCCCAGGAAATCACAAGCCTATTTTAACATATTAGTCATTCTCTTGGGACCATTCTCTGCTCAAGCCTGCAATATCCTCCATGTCCATACATGTATTTTTGGCCAAAATGTTTAATTTTGAAAAACCGAAAAGCTCTACTACCTCTCTAAGTCTGTTAGTCAGGATAGGCTGAACTACTTTAATGAATAATTACCAAATCAGTGGTTTTTAACACAAAATTTATTTCTCACTCACATCTTTGCTGTGAGTTGAAAAGCAGTGACAGAGTGGTGGTCTGTTCCACAGAGTCATTGAGGGACTCAGGCTGCTTTCAGCTAGTGATTCTACCACCCCCTGGGGCCTCAGAGACTTTGAATTTCCTGCATCTGGCTGGCAGATGCGAGGACAAAGAGAGGGACTGTGGTAGATTGCATGGAAAGTTTGATGGGCCAGGCCAGGATGTGGTATACATCAGTTTTGTCCACATTCCACTGGCTAGAACTGAGTCAAATGGCTACACTTAACTGCAAGGAAGGAAAGGGAAAATGCCTTGGTGAACAATGAGCCAATCTCTGCCATGGTATGTATCCCTAAGAAGTATATCATTTTGTTTTGGAAAACTGAATAGCAAGCATCAACTGAGGCTGTGAAAGGAAAGGTACATACTGCTGCTGTTAGATGAAAGCTCTCAGAAGATAAGCTGAAAAGAGTCTTCCTTGATCCTTTTTGGATAAGTCATTGGGAAAGTTCGTTACTGAGTCTGGAGAAACACAGGCTCCCCACAGTCAGGGAATCTGGCAAAACTAAAGTGTTTACAAGATACTACGGTAAATATCTAGAAGAAATGTGATTGGGAGAGTAGATTGCTCTATGTGGTTTTGCTTCTAAGCTAAGCTTATCACGCTTTAGCTCTCAAGAATAAGGAAAAGCAAAACATGTCTGTGCTGTGAACTAAGTCTTCAGCCCATCTAGGCTCCAGGAACTTCATCAACACGGGGTCAAGACAAACTAAATTCCAATGAAAACCTGGACCAGGCACATCTCATGTTAAATGGATGTGCCCCAAAGGCTGTGGGGATTTTGGTAATGACAGTCCTTCATTATGTCTCTTGAGTCATATTGCTCCAATCTGTAGCTTTCTTTCTGAGATACACCTATCATTCTTCTGGAGATTCCCTTTTGCCCCTCTTCTGTGTTTGATTTATTTCCTGTATGCTAAGTTTCTCTCTCTGTTGGTTTTTCAGTTTTACTTGCTGAAGCCTATCTTCTAGTAGCTTATTGACAAAGAGTGTAAAAGAGGTAAATTTTTGAGACCTTTCATGTCTGAAAATGCCTTTAATAATCAAGTATGAAAAAGAGGGATTTGACTGGTATAGGCTACTTATAGATTGTCTATAATTTTCCTTCAAGAGTTTGAAGGCATCACTCTTATCATCTTCTTGTTTCCAGAATTACTTTTGAAAGTCTTGAAGCCATTCTTAATCTTTTATGTGTGGCCTGACTTTCCTACCCCGTGGAAGCTTGTAAAGTCATTTTTGTTCTCGTTGTTTAAAATTCACTAAGATATACCTTGGTGTGAACTCAGGACTTGTGTTGAACACTCTGGGCCCTTTTAGTCTGGCACCTCATGTTCTTAACTTCTGGGAAGTTATTTTATTAATAATTTATTTTTGTTTTCTCTCTCTCTCTCTTCTTTTTTTTTTTTTTGAGACAGGGTCTCACTTTGTCACCCAGGCTGGAGTACGGTAGCATCAACATGACTCACTACAACCTCGACCTCCTGGGCTCAAGCGATGCTCCCGCCTCAGTCCTCACCACGCCTAGCTAATATTTGTAGTTTTTGATAGAGATGAGAGGAGGTTTTGCCATGTTGTCCAGGCTCGAACTCCTGAGCTCAAGGGATCCACCTGCCTTGGTCTCCCAAAATGTTGGGATTACAGACATGAACCACCACACCCAGCCTGTTTTCTCTTCCTCCAGTTATTTGAACGTTGGTCCCTCTGGACTGATACTTTAACCTTATATATTTTTCTTTCTTATTTTCTACCTCTCTCTTTTTTTTTTTTCTGTTTTCTGTAAGACTTCTTGAACTTTATTTCCCAACCTGAGTTTTGTAAAACTAATTTTTTTATTGAGGTACTACTCGTGTGTCATAAAATTTACCCCTTTAAAGTAGTGACCTTTTCAGTGGTTTTTTAGTGTAGTCACAAAGTTGTGCAGCCATCAGCCCTAATTCCAGAAGGTTTTCATTACCCCTACAAGGAAACTTCATACCATAGCAGTCACTCTCCATTTCCTCTTTACCCGAGACTTTGTGGAAAGCACTAGTCTGTTATACTTTCTGTCCCTATGGATTTACCTATTCTGGACATTTTACATAAATGAAGTTATTCAATATGTAATCTTTGTGTCTGGCTTTTATCACTTCTCATGTTTTCATGATTCAACCTTGTTGTATGTAGCACGAGTCAATACTTTATTTCTTTTTTTTTCTTTCTTTCTTGAAACAGTCTTGCTCTGTTGCCCAGGCTGGATGGAGTGCAGTGATGCGATCTTGGCTCACTGTAACCTCTGCCTCCTGGGTTCAAGCGATTCTCATGCCTCAGCCTCCCAAGTAACTGGGATTACAGATGTGTCCCACCGTGCCTGGCTAATCTTTGCTTTTTTTTTTTTTTTTTTAGTAGATGGGGTTTCACCATGTTGACCAGGCTGGTCTCCAATTCTTGACCTCAAGTGATCCACTTGCTTTGGCCTTCCAAAGTGCTGGGATTACAGGCGTGCGCCATCATGTCAGGCCCAATATATTTGTTTTTATGGCTAGGTAATATTCCATTTTATGGATATGCCGCATTTGCTTATCCATTCATCAGCTGATGGACATTGGAATTGTTTTCACTTTTGGCTGTTAGGAGTAGTGCTACTGTGAATATTCCGTTACAAGTTTTTGTGTGGGCATAAGTTTTCAGTTCTCTTGAGTATAGAGTGGAATTGATGATTTCTGTTGTGTTTTTAATTTCTACTGTCATGTTTTAATTTCCAAGATCTTGTATTCTCTGAATTTTTTTTTTTTTTTTTTGAGACAGAGTTTCACTCCTGTTGCCCAGGCTTGAGTGCAATGGCGTGATCTCGGGTCACTGTAACCTCTGCTTCCTGGGTTAAAGTGATTCTACTGCCTCAGCCTCCTGAGTAGCTGGGATTATAGGCATGTACCACCACACCCAGCTAATTTTGTATTTTTAGTAGAGATAGGGTTTCACCATGTTGGTCAGGCTGGTCTTGAACTCCTGACCCCAGGTGATCCGCCTGCGTCGGCCTCCCAAAGTGTTGGGATTACAGGTGTGAGACACTGCGCCCGACCCTGTTCTCTGAATATTTTAATAGCCCCTTGTTCTTGTTTCATGGCTATAATTTGCCTTAATTTTCTGAAGATATTAATGATGGTTATTTTTGAAGTTTTCTTCTCCCTGCGTAGTTTATTTTCACTAAGTTATTCTTCTGAGTTAGTGGGTTTTCACAGACTTCTTGGTTTGAAAGTAGGTGGGGTTGGTCAATTTTGACCTCCCTCGAAAAGGGGTATATATTTTGGTAGCAGGATGGGTGATTTAAAGGGGGCTGAAGCAGTCCCACATTTCAAAGTGCATACTTTCACCTAAGCCCACACTTCCTACTCCCTCCCTGTTCCCATTGCTTACCCTTCCCTTCCCCAGAGCCCCTTTGTCTTCTAGAACTTCTGGTATCCTGGAGAATAGGAGATGAAGTTGAAGCTGAGGTAATAGCCTAGCAATGGAAAGGGGACCTGGAGGTCTAACTACTTAATTAAAGACTTTTAAGTGAATTTTTTTTTTTTTTTTTTTTTTTTTTGCGCATAGGGCTTACTCATTGGGCTCAAGCAATCCTCCTGCCTCAGCCCTGCAAGTAGCTGGGACTACAGGTGTGAGCCACTATACCTGGCTAATTTTTGCGTCAAAACTCCAGCTGCCTTTTTTTCCTCCCCTTCTTTTTCTTTCCTTTTTTTTTTTTTTTCCCCAGAAATTGAGAAACTCAGGCTGGGTGCAGTGGCTCACGCCTGTAATCCCAGCACTTTGGGAGGTGGAGGCAGGTGGATCACCTGATGTCAGGAGTTTGAGAACAGCCTGGCCAACGTGGTGAAACCCCATCTCTATTAAAAATACAAAAATTAGCCAGGCGTGGTGGCACATGCCTGTAATCCCAGGTATTCAGGAGGCTGAGGTAGGAGAATTGCTTGAGTCAGGGAGAAGGAGGTTACACTGAGCTGAGATCACACCACTGCACTCCAACCTGGCCAACAGCGAGACTCTGTCAAAAAAAACAAAAAAGAGAAAGTAACAAACTCATTCTAAAATTTATATGGGAATGGAAAGGGCCCAGAATAGCCAAACAGTGTTAAAGAAAGAACAAAAAATTTGGAGGACTCACTTTTTCCAATTAAAAAATTTACTGCAAAGCTATGTGAATCAAGATGGTGTGATACTGGCATAGGATAGACATTTAGCTCAATGAAATAGAATTAAGTATCCAGAAAGTAAACCCTTACTTTTATGGTCAGTTGATTTTTGACAAGGGTGGCAAGGTAATTCAGTGGGAGAAACAATGGTCTTTTCAACAAATGATGCTGGGACAAATAGATATCCATGTGCAAAAGTGTGAAGTTGGATCCCTGCCTTATACCATATATGAAAATGAACTGAAAATGGATCATGGACCTAAATATAAGAGGTAAAACTGAAACTCTTAGAAGAAAATGTAAAAATAAATCTTCATGGCCTTGAGGTAGGTTTCTTGGATATGACATCAAAAGAAGCAACAAAAGAAAAAAATGGGTAAATTGGACTTCTTCAAAATAAAAACTTTTGTGCTTCAGAGTACCTTCTCTCTGGTCTCTTTACTTTTATTTTCCCAGTATTCTCTTTTGCCTACTGAGAAGGCAGTGACAGTGCTATATAAATAGTGCCTTGCAAATTCTCAGTAAATATTTGTTGAAAAGGGAAAAATTAAAGGTATGTGATAGGTTTTACTTTATGAAAATTTCTAGCTTTAGAGCCTCCTTCATATTAATTGCATTTTTTTAATATTGAAAAATTATATCCTTGTTACGTGTGTTCCCATTTCCCTTATTTTTTGTTTCATCTTGATTCTTTGGTTCTTTGCTACCTAGGCTTATATTGTTCTTTCTAATACTTCTAGTCTTTTCCTGTTTTCTGCTTTATTTCACACTTTTTTTTTTTTGAGAGGAGTCTCGCTCTGTTACCCAGGCTGGAGTGCAGTGATGCGACCTTGGCTCACTGCAACCTCTGCTTCCCAGGATCAAGCAATTCTCCTGCCTCAGCCTCCCAAGTAACTGGGATTACAGGCATGTGCCACCATGCCTGGCTAATTTTTGTATTTTTAGTAGAGATGGGGTTCCACCATGTTGGCCAGGCTGGTCTCAAACTCCTGACCTCAAGCGATCCACCTGCCTTGACCTCCCAAAGTGCTGGGATTACAGGCATGAGCCACCGTGCCTGGCCTGTTTCACACTTTTAAGTCTTTCCTACTCTCAGCAATATGTAATTGTTGGTCTCCCTTTCTTTTATACTCTGATTGTATGTCCATACATCTCTGAGATACTTTAAAAGGTATCAAGAAAGGAGGCTATTTGAATGGTACTAGAAAGTGGTTTGCTTCTCAGAAAATACGGATAAGTGAATTGTTTAGTCTATCTTCCTAATTTGGGTTCTGCACAGTTGATGAAATAGTATAAAGATTTATGTCCAACATATAGCCCATTAATGTTCATTTATAGAATAACATAACTACCAAGTAAAGAAATGCAACCACTGGCATGTTATATGAAGGGAGGAAATGGAAAGATTATCAGTTGTGTTGGAGATATGAGGATAGTGGGTAGTCAAAATATGATACTTTAAAAATATTTTTGATAATTCTTAGGACAAATGACTATAAAAGTAGGAGAAATAATTATATAGGTTCTCATCCTTTGTAAGCATTTCTCTTTATAAAGTATGAGTTTAAGTTAACCATTATAGTTTCTAATGTTCTTCTGACATTTAGTTTGTGTTTAGCATTTGCCTTTCCTTGTTTTGCCAAGTTCTCCAGTTTTGCCTGTATATATTTTTTTCATTTTGTACTTTGCCTCAATTTCTGAGTGTACCTTCTATATTCTTTCTGTAGGTTTTGCTAATGATTTATTCATTTTATGTAACGATCTCATTTAGATATTTGCAGGATTGATGTCTTTAACTGTAATCCCTCCCTCCTTCCTCTTTTCCCCCCTCTCTCCTCCCTCTCCTTCTTAATTGTCTTCCTCTCCCTTTACTTTCCTTGTTTTCCTCTTCTGGTTGGAGCCATTTTCTGCCTGCCCATAATCTTTATTTTATCTTACTTTTTTGAGACAAGGTCTCACTCTGTCATCCAGGCTGGAGTGCAGTGGTGTGATCAAGGCATACTGCATCCTCTACCTCCTGGGTTCAAGCAATCCTTCCACCTCAGCCTTCCAAGTAGTTGGGACTACAGGTGTGTGCCACCATGCCTGGTTAATTTTTGTGTTTTTTGTAGAGACAGGGTTTCTCCATGTTGCCCAGGCTGGTCTTGAACCCTTGGGCTCAAGTGATCCGCCTGCCTCAGCCTCCCAAAGTACTGGGATTACAGGCATGAGCCACAGTGACCTGCCATAATCTTTATTTTGTTTGTTTGTTTGTTTTGAGACGGGGTTGCACTCATGTTGCCCAGGCTGGAGTCCAATGGTGCAATCTTGGCTCACTGCAACCTCTGCCTTCCAGGTTCCAGGAGTTCTCCTGCCTCAGCCTCCCAAGTAGCTGGGATTAGAGGCATGTGCCACCACGCCCAGCTAATTTTGTATTTTTAGTAGAGATAGGGTTTCTCCATGTTGGTCAGGCTGGTCTTGAACTCCCAACCTCAGGCGATGCGCCTGCCTTGGCCTCCCAGAGTGCTGGGATTACAGACATGAGCCACCACACCCCGCATAATCTTTATTTTTAATGTGTATGTAACTACTAGGTATTCTTCAGTGCTATGATTACCTCTGCCTTCCTTTTCTTTTCCACTCTAGATTTTTAATTGCAATTCCTAATTCCCATGCCTTTTTTTCACCTAGTCATCCACACTTCTTTTTTTTTTTTTTTTTTTGATACTGAGTCTCGCTCTGTCGCCCAGGCTGGAGTGCAGTGGTGCAATCTTGGTTCACTGCAAGCTCCGCCTCCCAGGTTCACGCCATTCTCCTGCCTCAGCCACCCGAGAAGCTGGGACTACAGGCGCCTGCCACCACGCCCGGCTAATTTTTTGTATTTTTAGTAGAGACGGAGGTTTCACTGTGTTAGCCAGGATGGTCTCAATCTCCTGACCTCATGATCTGCCAGCCTCAGCCTCCCAAAGTGCTGGGATTACAGGCATGAGCCACCGTGCCTGGCCCTAGTCATCCACATTTCTTAAGCAGTTACTCTTTCCCCAACATTTTATTATAAAAAATTAAAAAAAAATTTTTTTTTAAAGATAGAGTTTCACTTTGCTTTCTAGGCTGGTCTCAAACTCCTGGGCTCAAGCAACTTGCCTGCCTCGGCCTCGCAGAGTGCGGGCATTACAGGTGTGAGCCACCATGCTTGGCTGATGATAAAAAATTTTAAGCATAGCCCGAGCATGGTGGCTTTCGTCTGTAATCCTAGCACTTTGGGAAGCTGAGGCAGGTGGATTGCTCGAGCCCAGGGGTTCAAGATGAGCCTGGCTAACATGGTGTAGCCCTGTGTCTACCAAAAATACAAAAATTTGCCAAGTGCAGTGGTGCACGCCTGTTGTACCAGGTACTTGGGAGGCTGAGGCAGGAGAATCGCCTGAGCCTGGGAGGCCGAGGTTGCAGTGAGCCAAGGTCGCACTATTGCACTCCAGCCTGGGAGACAGAGTGGGAGACCGTCTCCAAAAAAAAACTTTTTTTAAACATACAGAAAAATTGAAAGAGTTGTGCTGTGAACACTCATGTACCTACCATCTGGATTTCATCATTTTATCTTTTGTTGTTGCAGTTTAAAGTAGCAGATCTCAGTACACTTCAACCCTAAATATTTTAGCATGCACATGATTGGCTAGAGTTTAATATTTGTGTAGAGGACTTTTTTCTTTTGAGGTAAAATTTACATAGAACAATATGCAAATATTTTAAATAGAACATTTAATGATCTCTATTTTCTGTTTCAAGTCACTTGTGTTCTAATAAGAGGACTAGCGTAACCATTGTAAGGCTGCACTCCCAAAACTTGGCAGTTTTAGAAGTAAACTTTGAATACAAAGTACCTTAAAAATTTCTCCTTTTTTGTTTTTATTGTATACATGTGCTAGACAGCAAAATGATTATAGTCAAGGCATTTATTTTTTCCAAATTGTTCTATACTATAGCAGAAACTCTTAGCATGGTTTAATGCTATTAGACAGTGCATGCTGGAGGAAATTGAGGATATTTTTGTTTAGTTAAAAGTATGAAAAGGATTGCTTTTTTTTGTCAATTTCACAAGCTAAATATGCAAAATAGGTAGTTAATTCAAAATGCTTTAAATATTTATGGAGTGCTTTATAGTTTATTAAGTGCTTGGATTTTTCTTAATTCATTTGAGCTTCACATTAACCATGTTATATCAATGAAACTGATAAAGAGATGGAGGCTTAGAAAGTGGGGAGGGTAACACAGCAAGTGGTAGTGCAATCAGTTGAACTTGGATCTTCTCATTTTAAGTTTTGTCAAGTGGCAACAACTGCAGTCACACTAAGTCTTTAGTTCAGGGACAGTTCCATATACTGGGATTTGTTTATGAATAACTATGAAATGTTTTCTTGTGCAGACTAGCGTTCACTGTAATGGCAGCTGTGATGCAAAGACATACTAGGACAATATTTTGAATTCTCCATGATGCAATACTTAGATATAAAAGAACTATCTATCAGGATCCAGATTAGGCACAGAACTTTCTAAGTGTCCTGTATTTAGAATGTGACATACTGATGCTACATGCACATTCTGTTCTTACAAAAGTGGGCAATATCATGATTGAAGTGCCACTTTTACTGTGGCAAAATGCCTATTGTTTCAGACGTATATTATATGAGAAGCTCATTGGAGAAGACAAAGCCTTATTGAAATATCTGTCTGTTTTGGAAGGTTTATATTCTGCAAGATCCTGAAGATACTTTCCTTCTTTTCCATAAGTAGACAAATATGTCATGACAAAACCATCTGGGGAAAATCAACTTGACACTATGTGGGTAAAGGACTTGACAAAAATACAGGCAGTTTTGTTCTTATCAATTGAGGAAAAGGTTTAGTTCTTTAAGTTGTTTGATACCACCAAGGAAACACTGGAAGGAGTTAATGTGCTCCTGAAGAAAAGTGTTCTTGAGGAAACCTTAGGGTAGAAATTTACTGCAAGTCCTTTAGGATCAGAAACAAAATAATCTATTTAAGGTTTCCTTTGAGTCTACATTCTCAGTTTTGTCATTTTGTTGAAAAGTTTCCCACTGGCTATGTTAAGAATCGTATTCCTTTCAAGGTTTCCTCCATCACTGATACAGAATGACCTGGAGTTACTAGAAAATAGATTGCATGAGAACGGAAAAACCTTTCATCTTTCCTTCTTTTTTTTCTTTTTTGAGACAGGGTCTCCCTCTGTCACCCAGGCTGGAGTGCATTGGTATTATCACGGCTCACCGTAACCTTGACCTCCCTTGGCTCACATAGTCCTCCCACCTCAGCCTCCCAAGTAGCTGGGACTACAGGTGTTCGTCAACATGTCTGGATAATTTTTTTTTTTTTTTTTTTTTTGTAAAGACAGAATTTCACCATGTTGCCTAGTCTGGTCATTTTTCTAATATTGGTAAGGAAATCTGCCTACAGGGTCCAAATAATACAGTTCTTTTAAAAGTACTAGGTTGTCCTTTGAACTAGGTAGTCCTTGATCTGCATCATGTGAACTGAAAAAGGTAACTGGACCTGGCCAATCAGTCATATAAAAACCTAGGTGCTCTCTGTAGATATGACAAGAAGAATAAGGAAGATAGACAGGAAGTTCTTCCTATTTCCTGCTTATCCTGTGCTGCTTTTTCCTGTCATCTCTTTCTCAGGGCTGTCTATTCTGGAGCTTGTTGAAACCATTTTGTTTGGAAGCAATTTTAAGAAAGAATAATTTTTTACATAAATCTGTGGTCCAGGAATACTCTGGCAGGTCTAAGGCATAGGCATTGTTAGTTGAGAAAGAAAGAAAATGGATCATGGGGGTAGGGGAGAAAGAAAAGAAAGAAGTACATTCAAAAGAATGCTACCAGAAGTGGTTTCAGATTAGTGTCTCAGTAGTATGGCATATTATGTTTAATTTTGATGTGATCCAGTTGGGGACTAGTTTATTTTTTGAGCCTTAGATTGGAATGTTTTTATTTTTATTTATTTATTTTTTGAGATAGGGTCTCACTCTGTCACCCAGGCTGGAGTGCAGTGATCATGGCTCACTGCAGCCTTGACCTCCCAGGGTCAGTCAGTTCTTGCACCTCAGCCTCCCAAGTAGCTGGAACTACAGGCATGTGCCACCATGCCTGGCTAATTTTTAAAAAATTTTTCTAGAGACAGGGTTTTGCCCAGGCTGGTCTCAAACTCCTATGCTCAAGCAGTTCTCCTGATTCAGCCTCCCAAAGTGCTGGGATTATTAGATGTGAGCCACCACGCCTGGTTTTAAAATGCATCTCTTTTTCCTTAATGCTATTGAAATTTTAGAGAATTAAGAAAAAATGCATCCATAATCCTATCTTCCTAAAAAAACCACTGTTAAACTATTGATATACTTCCAGCCAAATCTATTTTTATTCTCCAATGTTTTTATGTGTCTGGAATTAGAAAGTGCTTACATTTTTGTCTCCTGCTTCTGTGAAATATCTTTCATTGTGTCCTTGGAAAGCTGACTGATGGACAAATATTGGATGATACCATAGTGCATTCACTAAATTGTCAATCTAGTCTGAAAAGGAACATTGCATTGCATGTTGCTTATTTTTAGTAGGTGGCTAATATTTGCATACACCACTACCATTTTTTAAAAAATTTCATTTCGGTCATGTGGCTCATGCCTGTAATCCTAGCACTTTGGAAGGCTGAGGCGGGCGGATCACCTGAGGTCAGGAGTTTGAGACCAGTCTGGCCAACATGGTGAAACCCCGTCTCTACTAAAATTACAAAATTAGCCAGGTATGGTGGCACACACATGTAGTCCCAGCTACTCGGGAGGCTGAGACAGGAGAATCACTTGAACCCGGGAGGCAAAAACTGCAGTGAGCCAAGATCATGTCACTGCAGTCCAGCCTGGGCAAGAAAGAGCGAGACTCCGTCTCAAAAAAAAAAAAAAATTATTTCAATAGTTTTTGGAGTACAGATGTTTTTTGGTTATGTGGGTAAGTTCTTTAGTGGTGATTTCTGAGATTTTAGTGCACCTGTCACCCAAGCAGTTTATGCTGTACCCACTATGTAGTATTTTATTCCTTACCCCGCCGTCCTTGCCCCCACCACCAAGTCCCCAAAGTCTATTATATCATTCTTATGCCTTTGTGTCTGTATATTTTAGCTCCCAATTATAAGTGAGATCATATGTTACTTCACTTACAGTAATGGCCTCCAGCTCCATCCAAGTCACTGCAAGAGACATTATTTCATTCATTTTTATGGCTGAGTAGTATTACATGGTGTATATATATCACATTTTCTTTATCTTCTTGTTGGTTCATGAGCACTTGTGTTTTTTCCGTATCTTTGCAATTGTGAATTGTTTTGCTATAAACGTGTGTGTGTATGTGTCTTTTTCATATAATAACTTCTTTTCCTTGGTAGAGACCTAGTAGTGGGATTGCTGAATCAAATGGTAGTTCTACTTTTAGTTCTTTAAGAAATCTTCCGGCCAGGCCTGGTGGCTCATGCCTGTAATCCCAGCACTTTGGGAGGCCGAGGCAGGCGGATCACCTGCCTCCTGAGGTCAGGAGTTCGAGACCAGCCTGGCCAACATGGTGAAACCCCGTCTCTACTAAAAATACATAAATTAGCTGGGCATGGTGGCATACGCCTGTAGTTCCAGCTACTTGGAAAGCCGAGGCAGGAGAATTGCTTGAACCCGGGAGGCGGAGGTTGCAGTGAGCTGAGATTGTACCACTGCACTCTAGCCTGAGTGACAGAGCGAGACTCCATCTCAACAAAAAAAAAAAAAAGAAAAAAAAAAGAAATCTTCATATTGTTTTCCATAGTGGTTGTACTAGTTTACATTTCCACCAGCAATTATACACTGTTACTATTAGGTAAGTGAATAATCTTTAAAATTATGCTGAAGATGATTAGAGACCTCTGAGAAAACTTTTCTGTCCTTATCAGGAGTTGTTCTGATTTGTATCTGGGATATATCAGCTGCTACATTAAGAAGTACATTTTTTCATGTTTCCTTTTTTTTTTTTTGAGACGGAGTCTTGCTCTGTTGCCCAGGTTGGAGTGCAGTGGCGCGATCTCGGTTCATTGCAATCTCCACCTTCTGGATTCAAGCGATTCTCCTCCCTCAGCCTCCCGAGTACCTGGGATTACAGACATGTGCCACCTCGCCCAGCTAATTTTTGTATTTTTAGTAGAGATGGGGTTTCGCCATGTTGGCCAGACTGGTCTTGAACTCCTGATCTCCTGTGATTTGCCCGCCTTGGCCTCCCAAAGTGTTGTATTACAGGCGTGAGCCACCATGCCCAGCTGGTGTTTCCATTTTTAAATGAGTTCTTAATAATCATATCCAGATATATCTTCTCTAGTGAAGTAAAAGTAATAAACCATCATCAGTCTTTATTCTGGTGGACAGAATAACAAGCTAGCTCTGATGAATGAGAAATGGTGTCAGATAAGTTGGGAATGTCCTGAATCTTTATTGGAGAAAACTTTTTGGTGGAATAGTTCTGCTTTATTTAGCCGGAATCAACTAAATTCCAGTACATTAAAGTCACTTAGAATTTCAATATAGCCAATTGTGTTAGGACAGACTTACTTGAGAATTTCTTTGTGATTCATACTGTAATGAAATTTTGCTGGTTTATTTTGTTAAAGCAAGTCAAAAATTTTTTAAGTTATAGAATATTTAGCTAAATGAGCTATACTTCTTAGGAATGTGTATAGAAGAAAAGAGGGCATGAAATTTGGGTTGCATTCTTTCATGGTAATCTTTAATCTCAAATACCATCTAACCAAAGGTTAGATGGTCTTTTTCATCCTTATTATTTAATCCTGGTGGATGGGTTTTTCTTCTTCCTTTTGTTAAAATAGGTCTAATAAGTAATAGTAACAGGTTCATAGATATATTCTTTTTTTTTATATTTTGAGAAGGAGTTTCTCTCTTGTTGCCCAGGCTGGAGTGCAGTGGTGCAACCTCGGCTCACTGAAACCTCTGTCTCCCAGGTTCAAGCGATTCTCCTGCCCCAGCCTCCCAAGTAGCTGGGATTACAGGCATGCACCACCATGTCCTGCTAATTTTGTATTTTTAGTAGAGATGGGGTTTCACCATGTTGGTCAGGCTGGTCTTGAACTCCTGATCCCAGGTGATCCACCTGCTTTGGCCTTCCAAAGTGCTGGGATTACAGGCATGAGCCACCGTGCCTGGCGATATATTCTTAATCATTTGACTATATCAGTTTTCTTCATCACTGTACCTTTAGCACCTCCTATAGTACCTGGTAACAACAGACACTTAGGTATTTGTTACATGGACAGTGTTGGTTATTGTTAATTGCAGAGTAATAAACCTTCATTTTTTCTTTTATATGGTTGTGGGTTTTTTTTGTCTGTTTGTTTTTGGTTTTTTTGAGGTGGAGTCTCTCTCTGTCACCCAGGCTGGAGTCCAGTGGCGTGATCTTGGCTGACTGCAACCTCCATCTCCTGGGTTTAGGTGATTCTTGTGCCTCAGCCACCGTAGTATCTGGGATTATAGGCATGCGCCACCATGCCTGGCTAATTTTTGAATTTTTAGTGGAGATGGGGTTTTACCATGTTGGCCAGGCTGGTCTCGAACTCCTGGCCTCAAGTGATCTGCCCACCTCAGCCTCCCCAAGTGCTGGGATTACAGGTGAGAGCCACCGTGCCTGACGTTGTCATGGTTTAATTGGAATTTTTCTTAAATTACACTAAAAAGCAAAGTTACTTTTGTAACTATAAGGCTTAGTAGTAAAACCTCTTGAACATTTTCTTCTAAAAGTTTAGGCTGAATAACTTCTGAAATGTTTTTCATTCTGGGATGGAAATTGGTTTTAGAAATAACTATAGTGATTTATTTATTTATTTGTTTGTTTATTTATTTTGAGACAGAGTCTCGCTCTGTCTCCCAAGCTGGAGTGCTGTGGCGCAATCTTGGCTCACTACAACCTCCACCTCCTAGGTTCAAGTGATTTTCCTGCCTCAGCCTCTAGAGTAGCTGGGATTACAGACATGCACCACCCTGCTCGGCTAATTTTTGTATTTTTGATAGAGACAGGGTTTCACCATGTTGGCCAGGCTGCCCAGCTATAGTAATTTTAAATGGTTAAGTAGAATTTCTGCTGATGGCAGCTTTCTGAGGCTAATATTATAATACACACAGATTGCTGTGGGTAGCATAGTGAAAAGAAGTAGGAGTTTTAGTAATTAGTATAAAATTAAATATTCTAAAATTTATTGGAATAATTTGGTAGTGGGAAGAGGTATTTGGTGACTAATTTCTCTGTTAAAAGTGAATATATAAATGAGCATGAAAATTGCACAAAGAAATACCTTAAGTTATTATGTTTTTGTTTACTTCAGGGCTGAAAACACAGTTAAATCACTTTCAAAGTTAAAAGACTATTAAGAACACAAGATGGGGACTCCTGGTTCTGGAAGGAAAAGAACACCTGTGAAAGACCGATTTTCTGCAGAAGATGAAGCTTTGAGTAACATTGCCAGAGAGGTATGTTTGGTAAATCCCCTCTCAACACTGAGTTGCACAGATGTGTTGTAAAAATGCTGATTTGACAGAGATATAGACGTTTACTCATTGAACTAGTTTCAGATGTTTATTATGAGCAAGATGTTATAGCTAGTCTCTAAAATAGTGTGTTAGAATAAAATATAGTTGGATATTATCAACAGAAATCAAATATAGAGATGAATCTCTGAACAACACATTTTATTTGAGACAGTAGAATTGTAATTTGGGCATACACACAGACTGCATTGGTCTTTGGTATGTCCAAAGAACAAAGAAAAGATTGAGGTTTTTATTAGAGAAATGGTATGCATTGTTTTGGAAGAAAATGCATTGGCACTAGCGAAGTTTTTGGGAGCTGGCATGCTCTGATTTGTGAGTGACTGTGGTAGGTAAAACTAGTCTTAGAGTTATAGCAGTTCATTTCCGCAGCTACTAGGTAAAACTGATCTTAAGGTTATAGCAGGTCATTTCAGCAGCTGGCTTGCCAGATAATCCCTGGGCAGGTGCTTGTGCCCTAAGTGCTTTTCTTTTCCTTTTCTTCCTCCCTCATCTCATGACTGTAATTTAATTGGGTATGACAAGATAATTCCAATTTATATAATCAATTTTCACAATATCCAATGCATCCAAAATTAATTTTTCTTTATATTTTTATGGGTTACTTCAGTTCCATGTACTTGTTATAATGTATTGAAATTTATAATTAATCTTCCGAATGTAAACTTAGGATAATTAGAATGTTGAAGATATGATGACTATATTATAGAAATACTCATTGGGCTATGCAGTTAATATGCTTCAGACGTGGTGTGTAAATGTTGATGGAAACAATATTTCATGTCGGTTCAGATTCAGTGTTTTATTTTTTGAAACATTGCAGTGGAATTTTTATGTTTAATTCTGTTAGCTGGTAACAGAACTTCTGGGGCAATTTTGTTTCAGTTTGTTGTAACTCAGAAAAAAGAAAAAGGGAAGGGGCGTCACCTATTGAATCACTGGCAACATTTCCTGCTGTATATTGGAAATTTAAGATGACTGCCAGCTGGGATTTCTTACTTAATTGCCAACTTTGTTTCAGACTCTATCTGCAACTGCAGACTGACCATAAACTAATATGGTATAAGAGTTGCTTAGAGCATCATTAAGAGCATCATTAAATTATATTCTTTTGGTGAGAATTATTACCATATCACTTCCTCTTTGTTATTAGTAAATAACTTATTTAGGAATAGTGTATTTCCTTTTGACACATTACACACTTTTTTGATCCAGCTCATTGTTATGATTTTCCTTTTGGAAGCTGCTCAGTTAGCTTTTGAATTAGAAGTCAAATGCTGTAGGAGGCTATTTGTAGCAAAGGAAAGTTATTACCTAAAACCTGATAAGAAATTGTGATATTACTATAACAAAAATACATTAAAAATCAATGAGAGCGTTTGGGTTGATTCCATGTCTTTGCTGTTGTGAATAGTGCTCCAGTGAACATACATGTGCAGGTATTTTTATAATACAATGATTTATATTCCTTCAAGTAATGGGATTGCTGGGTCAAATGGTATTTCTGGTTCTAGGTCTTTGAGGAATCACCACACTGTCTTCTACAATGGTTGAACTAACTAACATTCTCACCAACAGTGTAGAAGTGCTCCTGTTTCTCCACAGCCTCGTCAGCATCTGTTGTTTCTTGACTTTTTAATAATCACCATTCTGACTGGCGTGAGATGGTTTCTCATTGTGGTTTTGATTTGCATTTCTCTAATCAGTGATGTTGAGCTTTTTTTCATGTTTGTTGGCTGCATACATTGCTTCTTTTGAGAAGTGTCTGTTCATGTCCTTTGCCCACTTTTTAATGGAGTTTTTTTTTCTTGTAAATTTGTTTAAGTTCCTTGTAGATTCTGGATATTAGACCTTTGTCAAATGGATAGATTGCAAAAATTTTCTCCCATTTTGTAGCTTGTCTGTTCACTCTGATGATAGTTTCTTTTGCCTTACAGAAGCTCTTTAGTTTAATTAGATCCCATTTGTCAATTCTTACTTTTGTTGCGATTGCTTTTGATCATGAAATTTTTTGCCTGTGCTTATGTCCTTAATGACATTGCCTAGATTTTCTTCTAGGGTTTTTATAGTTTTGGGTTACATTTGAGTTACATCAACTCAAATGCCCATCAGTGATAGACTGGATAAAGAAAATGTGGTACATATACACCACGGAATATTGTGCAGCCATAAAAAGGAACTATATCATATCCTTTGCAGGAAGGACATGGATGGAGCTGGAAGCCATTATCCTCAACAGACTAACACAGGAACAGAAAACCAAACACTGCATGTTCTCACTTATAAGTGGGAGCTGAACAATGAGAACACATGGACACAGGAAGAGGAACAACACACACTGGGGCCTGTGGAGAGGGAGCACAGTGGGGTGAGGGAGAGCATCAGGATAAATACCTAATGCATGTGGGGCTAAATACCTAGGTGATAGGTTGATAGGTACAGCAAACCATCATGACACGTGTTTACCTATGTAACAAACCTGCAGGTCCTGCACATGTATCCCAGAACTTAAAAATCAGTGAGATATTTTTCAGTTAAAAGATTTAAAAATGAAAACGTAGATACGACTCTACAGTGAGTGATCTTAACTATTTGCACAAATGAAGCATTTTGGAAACAACATAATTGTAGTTGAAATTTGAAACTACCCAGAATGTTTCCTTTCAAAATTGGAGGGATTTACCCAGATTTCTGTAAGGGAGGAAAATGCCACCACCTTTTAGTCTCCTTTTGTGTTGTCACTAAGTATTTGAACTTTTTTTTTTAATGTGATGCTTTCTTTAAAAAATTGTATAGGATTCTAACATCCAGCACTTGCTGAGTGCTGTGTAGCAAACACTATTCTAAGCATTTTACATGCAGTAATTCATTTAATCCTTATAAAATCTGCAGTCAGTTTTTTTATCTGCATTTTGCAGATGCGGAAACCATTGCACAGAAAAGTTAAGTAACTTCCCCAAGGTTACGTAGCTAGGAAATAGTAGAGCCAGGATTCAGACTCTGAAGCTTGGCTCCAGAGTCTGTGCATTTAACCTCTTACTATGCCAGATTGTTTTTCAATCAGTCTTCTCTAATTCCACCATTAATAGCTTATTTTTTGTTTTTCAGTAACTTTTCATGACTTTGAAAGCAGTTTCACATCTTGATTCTCACAAAAGTCTTGAGCTAAGTAGGATAGATATTATTACTAGCCATGTTTACAGCTGAGGAAACAGATGATGTTCAGATAACTCTCTAAAATGTATCAGAAGCAAGGCTAACATTCACCCATTTGAAGTCATTGTTCATGTTCCAGGAGAGGTGGGATTTGGAGAAAAAAATTCAGATGGCACAATATCATTAACCTAAATTTGAAGACAGTACTAGCAACACCTTTTTTTCCCCCTCTCACAAGTATTTATATTAGTCCCCAAATTAGTATTTTTGGTTAAATATATCATTGCAGATCCAAAGTTTTACTTTTTGTATACTGTTTATTGGGTTGTATAAAGTCCTCTCTCATTCCAAAAGAATATTTTTGCTGTCAAAAGGTCTCCGAGTAAATGGAAGATATAGTTGTTTGACATCAGAAAAAGATGAGTTAAAATTCTTAGAGTTTATCTACTACATGTTGGTGTTTATGCTCAGAAAAATTTAAATATTTGTCTTCAACTACCAAAAACTTAAAGTGGTTAAACATAATCATATTGTAAGATTTAATTAAAAATTTTTGTACTAAAGGGAAGTTGCTAGGAAATAGAGCAGTAATTTTTGTTAATTTGGAAACCATGGCAACACAGTAAATATTATGTCTCTTAATTTGTCTTTCAGTGTTTTTTTGGCATGAGTGTCATGGAAGAGTAAACAAAATTAAACACAGTGAACTCTGAGTCTTTGCTACCTGAGTTAGTCATTTTCTTTGAATGTTTTACTTTCTCAAATTTTGTATTTCAAATTTCTTGAAATTAAAGCATAGTCTGTAAAGGCCCAAATTGTACATTATCTCTCTTTTGTCCATGCCAGTTGCATAGGTTTTATGTTATGGACATATGTGTGGCTGGCAATTCCAGACCTCATTGGCTCAGTTCGGTGCATTTCTGTCAAATTATGAATTGTAAATTTGCCTCCTTTAAAATAGCAGTTTTAGCACCATCAACACTGTGATACTAAAGTTTTAAAGCTAGAGGATTTTCTTCTTTTAAAGTCATTTGAGTGTGTTTTCGTGTACTACTGTAGTATTTTGTTTTGTTTTGTTTTTGAGATGAGGTCTTGCTAGGTTGCCCAAGCTGGACTCGAATTCCTAGGCTCAAGTGATTCTCCCACCTTGCCTCCTGAGTAGCTGGGATTATAGGCACCACTACCATGCCTGGCTTGTTTTTGAAAAACATTAAATACAGAAAGATTTTGGCAATAATATAAGTATCCATGAGTCCAACACCCAGCATTAACAAATGTTAACATGTTGTCACAGTTGTTTCAGATCTTTTCTTTAAAATGTTAGGAAGAAAGGAAGGGAGAAAGAGATATAAACCAAGTTTAAGGTCCTTTGTTTCATTCCCCAGGCCTATCCCTCTCCTTCCTCCTATTAAGGAATCAGTGTGATAAAATAAAAATGTGTCCTTCTTGTTCATGTATTAAAAGTTCTAATAACTTCTGAACCTGCCACCTGGAGTCGATGTAGCTATGAGGGGCCGTGTCTCACCACCACTGCCCAGGCCAGGCATGGTGTTGGGCGCCAGGCCTGCCTCACCTGTCTTGGGGTGCCCAGGGTAAAGGCAGGAGTAGCGCTGACACCTGTAAGCAAACTGAAGTGCGATGACAGTCTCAAAGGGTCTGGGACGTCAGCCATAGCATCCGGCCCCAGTCAGAGGGTTCTGTGAGAGACAAGTTGATTGTTAAAGAGGTTGCAGAGCTTGAGCTTATTTACCTTGTACATGTCAAGAGTATTTCCTGATCTAAAAAGCTTCATTGCTTTCTGCTGACTGTAACCCCAGACGAGGGTTACTACCAGGGTGGAAAATTTCAGCTCGAAACTGGACTTCCTGATGCATACAATGTGGTGCCTTCCAAAGTGAAATGCCTGACCAGGATCTGGTACCCTAACATCACAGAGATAGGGGAAATATGTCTAAAGTTTACTGAGGACATTCGATTGACAGCACTGGCTGGGCTCCCACGAGAACGTTAAAGGATGTTATTTGGAGATTAAATTATTTGTTTACTAATCTTCTGAATTTTGACGATCCACTGAATGTTGAAGCTGCAGAACATCATTTGTAGGACAAGGAGGACTTCTTGAATAAAGTCGATGACTACATCAAGTGTTAATGCCAGATGATAAAAGGAGAAGATTGCAGGCCCGTGGACTGTGTGTTACAGTTTGTCTCTAATGTGAAAAAGCAGCAAGAGGCATTGCCTTCTCTCCCTGTCCCCTGACTCTCCCTCTCATTCCCCTGGATTGTCCCAGTCCTGTGACCATGTTGTCCTGATGAAGACCATCTTCATGACTGCCCGTTGTAGATGGAGAATTCAACATAAAGACAGCAAGAAAACGTATTTAGGTTTCTAAAGAGTTATCTGCTTATCTTATGTTTTAGGCTGTTCTTGCATTGCTATAAATGCCCAAGACTGGGTGATTTATAAAGAAAAGAGGTTTAATTGGCTTATGGTTTGGCAGGCTGTAGAAGCATGGCACTGGCATCTACTTGGCTTCTGGGGAGGCCTCAGGGAGCTTTTACTCATGGTGGAAGGTGAAGCAGGAGCAGGCACATCATATGGCGAGAGTGGAAACGAGAGCGCAAGGGGGACAGCCAGATCTCACGAGAACTTACTGTTGTGTTGAAAGCACCACGTCGTGAGGGATCCACCCCGATGACCCAAATACCTCCCACCAGGCCTCACCTCCAACACTGGGGATTACATCTCAACATGATATTTGGAAGAGACATCTAAACTATATCACCTTAACATGTTTACTTTTTTGAACTCGTACTGTTTAGGCTGTTGGTGATACTCTTGAGAAGTTGTAGTGAACTCAAAATTGAGGCTGGAGCTTTCTTATTCTTTTCCCCAACAAAATTGGTTTTCTCCCGAAGTGATGCTCATGATGTGTTCAGTGTAACTTGCAGATTGGAATAAGAAACCTGCTACAAATTGTGATTGGATACAGATGCCCTTACCCTCTGTGAATGTTGGCCCTATCTACATGTTGTAAAGTTTCCCAGAATGCATAAAGTCTTTCACTGTAGACATTTTTATTGAAATGCATATTTTATTTAAGTATATTTTGGACCAATTAAATTAAATTTTTACAATGTAATGCTTTATTTTTTGTGTTCTCATTTTGTATTTTGTATTTTCATTGTATAGGGCAAAGACGTTGGGTTGGCCGAGCATGGTAGCTCACGCTTGTAATTCTAGCACTTTGGGACCAGAGGCCGAGGTGGGCGGATTGTGTGAGCCCCGGAGTTGAGACCAGCTGGCTGGGGCAACATGGTGAAACCCTGTCTCTACAAAAAATACAAAAATTAGCCAGGCATGGTGACACGTGCTTGTAGTTCCAGCTACTCAGGAGGCTGAGGTGGGAGGATTGCCTGAGCCCAGGGAGGTTGAGGCTGTGATGAGCTGGGATCATGCCCTGGGCAACAGAGTGAGACCCTGTCTCAAAAAAAAAAAAAAAAAAAAAGTAGGAAAAATGTTGGGTCAACCACCTATTGAAGAGAAATACAAAGAAACTATGAAAGGCATTATTCATTTTGTCCAAATGCAACAAGAATATGGCTCTGAAAAGTCATCTCTTGCTCTCAGGTCCACATGTGGCAAGGACATTTTGGAGCTCTTTGAAACTAGATCTGGATGATAAAAATAAAAACAAACAAACAAAAAGGCAGGAAGTCCATTCTCACATGCTGCCCAGAGGAAACTGGCTGGAGCTGGGACCTGCTGGGGTTGGTGTTCTTGCAGTGATCATATGATCGTGAGCCAGTAGCTACTTAGAGTGCTAAACCCTGGCTGTCCTGAGGGACAGGATAGATACTCAGGAATCAGCCCAAACAATGTCTGATGCTACTGAGACTGTACCTGTGGCCGCCTTCTGCATTTGCTTTGACTCCGGGCCCTGCCTGGGGATGAGCCTCTTAGGCCTTAGAGGACCAGGATTCAGCAACAGCATATGCCATACTTGGCCAGATTAACACACATTGGAGGAAGAGCCCATAAGAAAGACAGGTGGATTTACTCCAGCTTTTAAACATTTGAACCAATGAAATCAAATGCGAAATAAATGTTTGGTTTCAAAAAAAAGGTTTAATATGTATCACCATAAACAGCCTTGTTTAATGGGTTTTTGTATATTGCCTTCTAAGAGCTCTATAGACACAGGGGTGTAAAACAGCTAGCACTATGGTGGGAAACTGCCAGAATAGTAAGTAGTTCAGTATAGCTGGAGAGGGGCTAGGGAATGGGAGGAGGTGATGTTAGGGAGGAAATAGGGACCAATCATGAAAGGATTTGTGTGCTGAGGAATTTACATTTGATTTTCAAAGCTGTGGGGAGCCATTAAAGGGTAAATCCTTTTTCAGATTTGAATTGCAGTATAATTGCTTTAGCCACCCAGTGGAGAGTGAGTGGTAGAAGGCAGAAGGCAGAAAACAGGAAGCTGTTATAGTTTTCCATTTATTTTTTGAAACAGGGTCTTGCTCTGTTGCCCAGGCTATAGTGCAGTGGTGCAATCTTAGCTCACTGCAACCTCCGCTTCCTGGGTTCTGGGACTACAGGCATGTACCACGACACCCAGCTAATTTTTGTATTTTTTGTAGAGATGGGGGTTTGCTTTGTTGCCTAGGCTGGTCATGAAGCTGTTGTAGTTATCTTAGTGAAAGATGATGAGAACCTAAAATAAGACAATGACAATAGGAATAAAGAGGAAGGTCTGGATAGAAGAAATAGTAAAGAGAATCTTGATGGGAGCAAAGTAGTTGAGACTTAGCAACTGAATATGGAGGGAGGATAGAAAAGAGGAAGGACCCTTATGATGAGTCTTTGTTTCATATTTTGGGTAATGGGGTAGTTGATGGGGAATATAAAAAAGAAGAGGAAGATTAAGGGAATGATTATAAATTAAATTAGGGTTGTATTAAGTCTGAGTTCTAGTGGGAGAGCCTCAATTTTTTTTTTTTTTTTTTTTTGGAGACAGAGTCTCATTCTGTCGCCCAGATTAGAGCACTGTGGCATGATCTTGCACTACCATGCCCGGCTAATTTTTGTTTTTAGTAGAGACGGGGTTTTCCCATGTTGCCCAGGCTGGCCTTGAACTCCTGAGCTCAAGTCATCTGCCCGCCTCTCAAAGTGCTAGGACTACAGGCATGAGCCACTGTGTCTGGCCTCAATAAATAAATAAATGAATGAATAAATAAATAAATAAAGATGCTTCACAAATTTGTATATCATCCTTGCACAGAGGCCATGCTAATCTCTGTATCTTTCCAATTTTAGTATATGTGCTGCCATAGTGAGCACAGCTTCAATTTTTAATAGCAAGTTGGATCAGGATTGTGGGAGAAAATTCTAGCTTGACGTAAAGATTTACAGACTAACAGTATGGCCCAGGAGAGAATATAGAATGAAAAGAGCAAGAGGTGAAGCTTGAAAGCTTTGGTTATATTAACATTTAAGATGCTAGCAGGGAAAAATGTGCTTATGAAGGATGCTGAAGGAGAGAGATGAGAGAATAAAGAGGAAAACCAGGAGACACTAGTATTGGAGAAAGCTAAGAGATGAGAGTTTTAAGAAAGAATATGTGTTTAATGATATTGAAAGTCCAGAAAAGACAGATGAGATAAGAATAGAAAAATTCTATTGGGTTTGGTAGTTAGAGGTCATTAGTGACTTTTGTGATGAACAATTTCAATAAGGTGATGTGAGCAGAAGCCAGATTGCAGTCGTTTGAAGAGAGTGAGAAGTGAAGAGGGAGGTGTGAGAAAGCTTAGCTGTAAAGAGAAGATAGGGTAGAATTGGACCAGGGTGAGATTTTTTGCTGGCCTTTTAAAGATCAGAGAGACTTTGAACCTAGTTATGATGAAGAGAGTGAACCAATAGAAGTAGAGAGCAAAGACCCAGAAGAGAGATCAGATAGTTGGGACAAAGTCCTGGGGAGGACATCATAAAATGGAGGGTGTGTATGTGTGTGAGTGTGTGTGACGGGGCTTGGGAGGGTTTGACTTTCAACAACAGAAGAGACAGCTCTTCAGTAGAACCACAGGGAAAGTAAGAAAGAAGGGAAGACTGGGAAGTCTGTTAGTGGCTTTGGAGGGTGTGAAGGGAATGCCTTCTTCAGACCTTAAAATGCCTTCTGTCATGAAAACATTGGCACAGGAGGGGAAATACTAAAAGTGTCAGAACTGGAATAATGAAAGAAGTGCTGAACTGATAAGGACTTGCAGAGAAACTTTTTCCATTGATAATTCAGATCATTTACATTATATATCTTGGAAATACCTTCCTGTTTTGTTGTTGTTTTTTAAATAGGCTACACATTGATTGGTACCCATTTTGTTTTTAAAAACCTTGTATGGTTCATTGTGCAGAGTCTCTCCTTCATGTGATTTTGCTTTCTGAGGTTTCAGTTACTTATGTTTGACCACAGTTTGAAAATATTAAATGGAAAATTTCAGAAATAAACAGTTTGTTTATTTTTGTTTAAATCGTGCAGTGTTCTGAGTAGCATGATGAAATCTCGCATCATCCTGCACAGGACATAAATCATCCCTTTGTCTAGTGTATCCACACAGTGTATGCTACCTGCTAGATAGTCTCACAGGAGCCGGCTCTGTTATCAGGTTGACTGTCATGGTATCACACTGTTTGTGTTTGAGTAACCTTTAGTTTATTTAATAATGACCCCAAAGAGCAAGAGTGACTCTGGCAGTTTGGATATGCCAAAGAGAAGCCATAAAATTCTTTCTTTAAGTGAAAAGGTGAAAGTTCTCAACTTAGTAAGGAAAAAAATTGTGTGCTGAGGTTGCTAAGATCTGTGGTATGAACGTATCTTCTATTCATGAAATTGTGAAGAAAGAAAAGAAAAATCTGTGTTAGTTTTCCTACTGCATCTCAAACCACAGAAGTTATAGCCAGTGTGTGTGATAAGTATATTATGATGGAAAAGACTAGATTTCTGAGTGGAAGACATGAACAGAAACATGTTCTGATTGATGACAGTGGGATAGGGTTTGGTACTATCTGCAGTTTCAGGCATCTCCGGGGGGACTTGGAACTTACTTGGATAAGGGGGAACTACTGTATACTTAAAGTACCTACATCCTGAAGAAATACACTTATTTGTGGTTCATTAGATACAGTACTTAAATATACATACCCTTTTCCTCCTCTCAGATAGCAGTCTCAAGTGAAATTCAATTTATGGATTTTATTTTAGGGAAACAGCACTGCCTAGCCCATTGAATAGGTTCCTCCTACTTGTAGACCCATTGGATGGATGGAAAATTTAGAATACGATTGATTGGCCTCACATGAGTCTCTGATTTGGAATGCCACCATGAGCCACAACAAGTTTATTTTAGCCTGTTCCCCTCTGTTTATTTAACTGAAGCAGTAACAAAATCCAAATTTAAATATCAGAAAGTTTAAGAATGCTTTGGGTATTGGGCATCACAGAATATAGCTAATCACGTTTTACTTTGAGACATTTTTACCTCACTTGTTCCTTGTTTCAGGTAAATTGCTTCAGGTAAATTAATTCCACGATGGAATAGTACGGATGGGGATAGAGTTGAGATGGAGAAACTGAAGTTAGGATTAGAAAAACTTGATGTATTATAAGTGAAAGTACTAAGAGCCTATTTGGAAGTAGAGGGAGTCTGTTGGAGTAGATGGAGAGGATGGATTCAAGGGATATTGTAAAGGAAGATTTGTTAAGGAAGTAGGAGGTCTTGAGACCTTGGGTTTGAACAAGAGTGACAAGGTTCCATTAATGGAAACTGGAAAATAAGGAAGCAAAGCCTGTTGACTGGGGGAAAATGAGATTGATTTTATTCACTCTGGTTTTGGTGCTGACAAGATAGATGTTAGAAATGTAAGTGTTTATTTTGGTAGAGAAGTCAGAGCTTGAGATGCTAGATTTGAGTCATTCTCATTGGCTGGTAGTTGAAACTGGGGAGTAAAAAATGAGAGTAAAGGCTGTGTACAGTAAAAGGAGATTATCTACATTTGGTTATTAGATACTGTGTATGGTAAAAGGAGAAGATTATTTACCTATCTAGTTCTCTATTCAGAGAACTAGAATAGTATTATTTCATAGAAAAGAGAGAATCTGTGCTAAGTTGAAAATCCTAGGATAATTATCCAAAGTAAGTTTTTATGATTTGTCTAAGGATATACAATTATACTTGAACTATAAAGATGTAAGTTGGTGGCAATGTGGTTAAGAGTGTGAACTGAAGTAAGATTCTTAGGATGTAGATCTCAGCTCCAGTATTTGCTTGTCTGGGGAAGGCAAGTTACTTAACCCTTCTGTACTTCAACGGGTTATTTTGTGGAAGAAAAAAAAATAAGGCCAGGTGTGGTGGCTCACACCTGTAGTCCCATCACTTTGGGAGGCCGAGGCATGCAGATTGCTTGAGTCCAGGAGTTCGAGACCAGCCTGGGCAACATGGTGAAACCTTGTCTCTACAAAAACAAAAACAAAAACAAAAATTGTTTGGATGTGGTGGTGTATGCCTATAGTCTCAGCTAGTCAGGAGGCTGAGATGGGAAAGATCACTTGAGCCTGGGAGGTCAAGGCTGCAGTGAGCTGAGATCATGCCACTGCACTCTAGCTTGGGTGCCAGAGTGAGAGCCTGTCCCCGCCCCCCCACCCCCCACCCCCCCAAAAAAGAAAGAAAATAAGGATCTATCCTTGCTAAGTAAGTGGTCAAACCATGGTATATATATTATCTGAATAGTTTGGGTTTTCTATTGTGAGGTGATTATTCAGATAATTTAGTTTAATTTTATAAGTATCAAGAGCAAAGGTAAGATTTAGTACAGTTGTAATTGGATCCTGATATATTACTTAATCATTATTTCCCAAACTGTGTTTCTTGGAGCATGAACCTTGAAGTTTCATTTAGGGTTTATTTAGTAATGTGGTCAAGTCTGAGAAATACTATATATTCTATCCTCTTCTTTGAGATTCATAATGCATATTATTAAGGACTCTGATTTTAAAAAATGTTTAACTTAGCATTTTCCAAACTTGTTATTAATAGGTTATAAGCTCCCCTTTATCCCATTTTATATATTAAATTTTATATATTAGAATTTTATATATTTTAGTATTTATTTAGCTTAGGCATTTTTGATGCATTCAGTCTCATCTATTTAAAAAATTTAAATTGAGATATAATTCACATACCATCAAAACTATTCACCATTTAAAAATATTCAGTAGTTTTTAATATATTCACAAAGATGTGCAACTGTCACCTACCTAATTGCATAACATTTCATCAGCCCAAAAAGAAACCTCATACCACTTAGCAGTCACTCCTCGTCTTCCCCTTCCCCAGCCCCTGGCAACCAGTAATCTACTTTCTGTCTTTATGTTTTTGCCTATTCTGGACATTTCATATAAATCGAATCATGCAATATGTGACCTTTTGTGTCTGGCTTCTTTGACTTAGCAAAATGTTTTCAAGGTTCATTCATGTTGCATCCTGTATCAGTGTTCCATTTCTTTTTAAGGCTGAATAATATTCCATTGTATGGATAATCTCGCTGGTTTATTCATTCATCAGTTGATGGATATTTGGGTTATTTCTACTTTTTGGCTATTGTCAATAATGCTGCTATGAACATTCATTTACAGGTTTTTGTGTGGATATATGTTCTCGTTTCTCTTAGGTACATATTTAGAGGTGGATGGATGGTATCACTGTGTTTAACTTTTGAGGAACTGCCTCAGCAGTTCACACAGCAATTGTGCCATTTTACATTTACCCCTGTAATATATGAGGGTTCTAATTTCTCCACATCCTTGCCAATTTTAGTTATTTTCAGTTGAAAAACATTTTTTATTATAGCAATCCTAGTGGATATCAAGTATCTCAATATGGTTTTAATTTACATTTCTTTAATGACTAATGATGTTGAGAATCTTTTTATGTACTTATTGGTCATTTTTATATCTTCTTTGGAGAAATGTCTATTTAAATCCTTTGCTCATTTTAAAATTATTTATATTTTTATTGTATCTCATCTACTTTTCTCAAATTCCAGAAGAACATAATACAAAATTCTGATGGTAAAGGAAGTATCTAATGTAGAAATACATAAACCATAGTACATGTTTAGTTCTCTTTTCCTGGAAGTTCTTTTTTTTTTTTTTTTTGAGACTGAGTCTTGCTCTGTTGCCCAGGCTGGAGTGCAGTGGCATAATCTCGGCTCACTGCAGCCTCCGCCTCCTGGGTCAAGCGATTCCCCTGCCTCAGGCTCGCGAGTAGCTGGGATTACAGCTTCACGCCACCATGCCCAGCTAATTTGTGTATTTTTAGTAGAGACAGGGTTTCACCATATTGGCCAGGCTGGTCTTGAACTCCTGACCTAGTGATCAGCCCGCCTTGGACTCCCAAAGTGCTAGGATTACAGGTGTGAGCCACCGTGCCCAGCCTTTTTTTTTTTTTAAACAGTAATTTAAAGTTTATTCCAGCTATAATGCAGGTTATTCTGACTTTAAGGTAGCATCATATGGCATTCTTCTGAGTCCATTCCCGAGATATTCTGTTGTACTTTTACGTCTGTCTATTTTATGGATCCGTGTGCTCTCTGGCACTAGGGTGTCATCTGGGTTTGGATCACATAGCAGTGAACAAATGGATAAAAGAACTTTAGAAATAGTTTAAAGCAGGCAACCACTGTGATCTTAGAATATCGAGACAAATGCTGCCATTACTGTTAATATTTGGATGATAAATCCTTGTTGTACATGCAACCTTAGGTGGTTTGAAGGAGCAGTCTGTAGGAAAATGAATTGCCAAAAAGAATACACCGCTTTGATATGGGCTGTCATTAGGTCCCATAATTGTGGCTTGCCAATGAAACATACCATCCTCAACTGGACCTGCAGAACATTGTGCTGGAGGATCATGGGCCAAATCACTAAGTTCCTTATTAATCTGTCTTAGTGCCATAGTATGTGTTTGTCATCTGGCTCCTCACTCTCTCGGTATGTGCTCAAAAGTCTGGCCAAAACTCCTGGTTATCCCGGAGGTGGGACAGCATTGTCTCATCTCACACCGGCTCTGCCAGACACAAGCTCTTGGTATTGTGGAGACGACTCTCATGACAACTTTGTGGCTGGCTAACCAGAGCTGTAGCTCTGCAATGACTTAAGAGCAGTTTTTTGTGCTCTTCCGAATGGGGTTCCACCCCCAAATCCACAAATTCTTGCGAGATGCAGTGAGGTACCGGCTCGAACTGGAGCAGGCCACCGCCAGGCCGAGAAGTTCTTTCTTAGTGTCCATTATGTGATTCCTAATTATTCATTGAGTGATACAGTGAATATTCTACAAATTTAAAAGTTCTGTGAGTTTAAATACAACCTAATGCATTTGTTCTGGGAGTGATCAAAGCCCATGATTTTCACTGTCTTTTTTTTTTTTTTTTTGAGACAGAGTCTTGCTCTGCTGCCTAGGCTAGAGTGCAGTGGTGCCATCTCGGCTCACTGCAACCTTCGTCTCCCAGGTTCAAGCGATTCTTCTGCCTCAGCCTCCCAAGTAGCTGGGACTACAGGCAAGCGCTACCATGCCTGGCTAATTTTTGTATTTTTAGTAGAGATGGGGTTTCACCATATTGGCCAGGCTGGTGTTGAACTCCTGAATTTTTCTGAATTTTTATATTAACTTTATTATAACAGTTGGGGTCATATCAGCCGAAAGACTCTAAAAGTATTTAAATAATTTAGGCTTCTGAGTACTTCTAATTTATATCTTATTCTGACTTTTAAATTAGCCAACTTCTTTTGGTAAAATATATGTAACATGAAATTTATCATGGTAACTATATTTAAGTATATAGTTTAGTGGCATTACATCCATTTGCATTGTCATGCAGCCATCACCACTATCCTTAAGAACTCTGTCATCATCCAGTACTGGAACTCTGTACTCATTAAATAGTAAGTCCCATTTCCCCCTACCCTCAGTCCCTGGCAACCACTATTCTGCTTTCTGTCTGTATGAATTTGACTACTTTAGGTTTCTCATTAAGTGGAAGTATACAATATTACTCCTTTGTGTCTGGCTTATTTCATTTAGTATAATGTCTTCAAGATTCATCCATGTTGCAGCATGTATCAAAATTTTCTTTTTAAGGCTGAATGATCCAAAGTATGTATATACCATAATTTGTCTATCCATTCATCCATTGATAGATACTTGGGTTGTTTCTGCATTTTGACTGTTGTGAATAATGCTGCTGTGAACATTGGTATATAAATATATGTTGTCTCTGCTTTCCAGTTCTTTTGTATATATACCCATAGGTGGAATTATTGGATCAAATGGTAATTGTATGTTTTAGCCAACTTTATTTTGTTTTGTTTGTTTGTTTTCTGAGACAGAGTTTCACTCTGTTGCCCAGGCTGGAGTGCAGTAGTGCAATCTTGGCTCACTGTAACCTCTGCCTCCAGGGTTCAAGTGATTCTTATGCCTCAGCCTCTGGAGTAGCTGGGATTACAGGCACGCACCACCACGCCCAGCTAATTTTTTCCATTTTTAGTAGAGACGGGATTTCGCCATGTTGACCAGGCTGGTCTTGAACTCCTGGTCTCAAGTAATCTGCCCGCCTTGTCCTCCCAAAGTGCTGAGATTACAGGCGTGAGCCACCACGCCCAGCCTTTACTGTGAATTTAGTTAAATCTTGGTTGTCCTTTATTGTTATATCCCATTTATTTTGTATGTATGAGGTGTATATTAAAATGAATCTGTAGCAGCTCTTTATCTGATTGTATTCTGAGGTAAAAATGCTAGTGTTAACTACCTAGAAGTATGTTTTATGTACCCATAATTGTCTATTCAAAAATAATTTTAAAATATATCACAATAAGTTATAGAGCATATATTTCGTCTACTAGGTTGGAATCAGTGTTGGCTCCTTGCTACTCCTGCTTATCCATGTTGCTTCAAGCATCTAGTAATAATGTATAGAAAGAACCAGATAAAGTAGTTTTAAATCCTGTTTATTTCTTTTAAAGCATGTGGTTTTAATGGCCTCTCTTCAACACAGTCTCCAAGGGAGGTAACATCTGAGTTGGCTAAGTAACAAAGGGAAGGGTGTTTGTGTGTCTCTGAAGCCCATGTTCTTTCTGTTCCTTTCCTTTTTGTAGTTAAAAATGTCTTATTAAAGAATAGATTTTAATTATCTCTAAGTTGGGTTTTATGAAGGAAGTCTCATTTTAGTATATATAGATTGTACAGAATTGGCCACAGACAAATCTTAGAAGGATAAAATTAGCATTCTTGAATTAAATTTCTAAAGGAGGCTTCAGGTACAAAGCTAATATACATGTAAATGAAAATTCCTACACATTGATAGGGCTTTCTTAAAAAGGTTTGAAAGTTTTGATGCTTTGTGATTTTAAAATATATTTGCTATCTACTTAAGCTTAAAAGCCTTGAAGTGTTTCCTATTAAAAAAAAAAAAACTCTAATAAGAAACTAGTGTCTACTCATAGAGGGTTGAAGAAGGCAGATAACTTGAAGCAGAGCATAGATTTTGAAAAGACAGAGGCCAGTGTAAAATTCATGGGAGAAAACTAATTTATCTAGATTGTTAGTGGTTACAGCTTACGGTTGGTAGATTACAATTTACTTTGCAGGGGTTTTTCTATTAAAAGACCAGTTGCACAGACTGGGAAATTGCCACAATTGGAATAGTTGAGTAGCAGTTAACTATTTAACTCTCTCTGCTTCTTAGAAGCCTGCTGTGACTTTGCCAGGCAAAACTAATTTCTCCCTCCTACATGCTTCCTACCCATAAGCATTGTGTCTCTGTATTCTTCAACTTTGTGAGCTGCTTTAGGGCAGAGATGTCATACTTTACTCTGTATTTTCAGCACCTAGCATAATTGCTTAATGTAGTAGATCCTTTTAAACATTGGTTGAGTTTATTCTTATTATGAGACTTGGGCACGAATATAACAACATGGGAAGACAACAACTATAGTTATCAGAGGGGATAGTCTGAATCAGAGTTAGGATGTGACCAAGGACAGAGGAAACCATTCCACTACCATATAGAAAGCAGACAGAAGATTTCTAAGTTTCATGTGGCACATTAAGCTATTTCCTTATCTCATTTCCTTGATACTGTGACCTATGCCCTGCAATTCATTTGTTTTTTTTAGCAGACCTTGAGGCATAAAAGTTGTGGGGTGAGAGAAGCATGGAATTTTAATACAACACAATAAAGCCGCAATAGAGACATGGGTATAGAGCCTTACTTTATGAAAGAGGGACTGGGGAGAATCTTCATAGAAGGTAATATTTTACTGAATAAGAGAAAGGAGAACAGCTCCTGCCAAACAGTTTGTGAAGAGAGGCGTAACAGAACACAGTAGAGTCCAGGAATGGAGAGAGATGGGATGCATCCAGTACACGTGGAGCAAGTAGAGTAGTCCCCACCCCTCCAATCCATGGGAGATACATTCCAAGCCCCCCAGCAGATGCCTGAAACTGTGGATAGTAGCAAACCTGATTGCCATCAATCAGAACACATTTCTGTTCATGTTTTCCACCTACAAATGTAATGCCTTTTCCATCTTAACTATCATGCACTGTGGCTGTAACTTTTGCCGTTTGAGGTGCGGCAGCAAAACTAGCACAAATTTCTTTTTCCTTCTTCACAATTTCATGGATAGAAGATTTGTTCTTACCATAGATCTTAGCAACCTCAGTGCATGATTCTTTTTTCTATTAAGGTAGAACGTTCACCTTTTCACTTAAAGGAAGCACTGTATGGCTTCTCTTTGGCATACCTGAATTGTCAGAATTACTCTTGCTCTTTGGGGCCATTATTAAATAAAATGAGGATTACTCCAACACAATCACTGTGATTTGATAACTGAGACAGCTAACAAATGGGTAGCATAGACAGGATGGATATGCTCGACAAAGGGATGATTGACGTCCTGAGAGATTTTATCATACTACTCAGAATGGCGTACAATTTAAAACTTATGAATTGTTTATTTCTGGAATTTTCCACTTAATATTTTTGTACCTTGGTTAACCATGGGTAACTGAAACAACAGATAAGGGGGGAACTACTGGACTTGGAAGTAAGGTGGGGACCTGACTGTGAGGAGCCTTATTTCAGTTTTACCTTTCTTCTTTCTGTTCCTCCCTTTGTGCTGTTCTGTGGAATTTTTGCTTTAACCATAAGTAATAAGGAGTTGGTGGAGGATTTTACGCAGTGGAATGACGTGATCAGAAATAATACATTTTGAAAGGCTGATTTGTCCATCATATAACCATGTAGAAGATAAATTATAAGGCAGATTCTGGAAGTAGGCAGATGGATTTGGAGGTAACTGTAAGCAAGAGATGAAGAATTCCTATGGTATGATTCCATGTATATGAAATGTCCAGAATAGGCAAATGCATGGACACAGAATGTAGATTAGTGGTTGCCAGGAGCTGGGAGAAAGGGTTAATGGGGAATGACTACTAATGGGTACCAGGTTTCATTTTGGGGTGTGAGAATGTTCTGGAATTAGTCATGATGATTGCACATCCTGTGAGTATACTAAAAACCACAGAATTGTATACATTTATTTATTTATTTTTGAGACAGCGTCTCACTCTGTCATCTAGGCTGCAGTGCAGTGGCATGATCTCAGCTCACTGCAGCCTCCACCTTCCAGGTTCAAGTAATTTTCCTGTCTCAGCCACCCAAGTAGCTGGGATTACAAGTGTGCACCACCACACCTGGCTATTTTTTTTATTTTTAGTAGAGACAGGGTTTCATCATGTTGCCTAAGCTGGTCTCAAACTCTTGGCCTCATATGATCCTCCTGCCTTGGCCTCCCAAAGTGCTGGGATTACAGGCCTGAGCCACTGCATCCAGTTGGAATTGTATACATTTAAATAGTGAATTTGATGATATGTGAATTCTGTCTCAATTTTAAAACAGAGGTGGGGAGTGGGGAGATGAAGAGTTCCTGAAATGAGCAGGAACAGTGAGAATAAAGAAAGCTGAGATGGGTTTGATAGAGACTCAGTGGTAGAGAATTGTCAGTACTTGGAGACTGATTATTGGCAGTGTCCAAAATGAAAGAGAGGTTGGCTCTGAAGTTTCTAGTTTATATGATTGAATCAATGGGGAAAAAATTCTGGAAAAAGAGTAAGTTTGGAGAGGCATATAACAAACTGTATGAAATGTGTTGAGTGTGTAATCAAACAAGAAGTTAAAGGTAAAGGCCCGGATTTGAGGAAAGACTTAGGAACCAGAGAAAGAAATGAGTTTATAAGAGTTGATTAAAACAATCAGTCAAACTTGCTTGCTGATAGATAATATCTTGTCCTGCCCACCCCTTTTGCATGGTAATGTCCCGTTCTTTATTTTCAAATCTGGTGTACAGGTTGTTTTTGTTTTTGTTGTATAAAGCTGAGTTTTATATTACTTTTCAGGCAGAGGCAAGGCTGGCAGCAAAACGGGCTGCCCGGGCAGAAGCAAGAGATATACGCATGAGAGAACTGGAACGGCAACAAAAAGAGGTAATTTGAGGGAATAACCCTAATTTCATATTTGTCTCCCCCAAAATCAGTACTTGGCTAGTTTATTCTGATGTGAATCTGGTTTCCTTTGAAACATTGAAAATAGTATAAACTGATGTATGTATTTTATCAAGCCATTCTGTGCCAGCAAATTAAATGTGATATTTGTTTTAAGTAGTAACAACAAACACATTTATAGCTATTATCGTGTCCATTGTTATAAGTTACTAGTATTATGAGTGCTTTACTTACATTAGCTAAGGTAGCTTTAGCAATGACAAAGTGTAGTGTAGCTTTAATTGTCCTAAAATTTGGATTAATTATATTATGATATCTATATAGTAAAACACTGTAAAGTCATTCAGACTTACAATTTTAAAACATATTTAATAATAGAGGAAAATATGTAAGAATATGAGATAAAAGCAAACCAAAACAATAAAATTTGTAGGACCCCAATTTTATATTACAAAAACCAGTATCCATATATAGCATCAAAAAACTACTAGAAGGAAGTGATTATTAATACTGCAGTTTGTCTGTGGTGGAATTATTGTTGGTTTTACTTTCTTTCTATACTTTTCTATAATTTACAAACTTTCAGTATACTTTTATCAGAAAGGAAAACAAGAAAATAATTTTTAAGAATAGGCATATGGAAATTGGGCTGATTAAAATGAAATAAATATGCTTTTACTTTTCTGACATTGACTTGGTCCTGAAAATTCCCATAATAAATATTTTTGATGTTGTAGTAGTATGAAGGGGCAAAAGCCTATAGGACAGTATTAAACACTTTCTTTTGATTTTGGTGGTGAATTTTCTGCGAGCAGGTTAAAAAGCAATGTAAATATTTTATATTGTCACAGCTCAAGAAAAACACTAACAATTGACATGTTGCTAATTTTCTTTTAACCTCATGTATAGTTTCAAATATGGAATGCAGTTCTTGAAGAGGAAGTGTTGCAATCTGTTGTCTTTTTACTCCTAAAATTATACTAAATATAATAATAAGTGGATAAGCTGAAGTGGAGGATCACTTGAGCCTGGGAGTTTGAAGTTGTAGTGAGCTATGATGGCACCACTGCATTCCAGCCTGGGCAACTAAGTGAGATCCTGTCTCAGAAAAAAAATAATAATAATAAATAAATAAGTGAATGAGACAGTTATTAAATGTAAGTTCTATTTACAGTTCTCTAAACTACAGGGAAACATGCATCTCTTACTATTGAACATATTTAGCTTACTAATTTTCTGTATTTTGAATGTGTAACTTTGAGTCAGCTATCATTGTTCTTTAGGGAAAATGTGTATGATTAATTTAAGGTTTTTGGAGAATGCAATATGTTAGAAACTATTTGGTTTATGAAATTTTTGCATTTCTAGTACTCTCTTCATTCCTTTGATCGGAAGTGGGGACAGATTCAGAAGTGGCTGGTAGGCCAGTATTGCCTGTCCTGCATGTTGTGATCAATTGCTGAAATAATGCAGTCTTGAAGTAAAACATTAACTAATAGTTTGCAAAGTAGGAGTGTTTGGCCTGTGTGAACCTAAAGGTCAGGGTGTCTATTCTGTCTATAGTGGACCAGAGGTATACTTGGAGTCCTGCCATTTTATGTTGTAGTCAGTATCCTCACCTTCATCTCATGAATGCTCCTGATCAAGAAAGAGTGAGAAAATGAATGTGTGTTTTCTTTTTATGGGTTTGTTCTTTTCTTCCCCCCTTCTCTCTCCCCTTTTTTTTTTTTAAAAAAATAAGTCCACATGGTCTTCATTGAAAGATGACCCAAGTAATTCTTTTCATTTCCTCTGAAAATTACTCTTATTATATCAACTCCTTCAGGTCCTTTTTAAGTTCTCTACCACTACTCTCAAATTTGTTAGCTATAAAAACAAATTGTGAATCAGTAAAATGTTAGATAATGTGAATCATTCCTAAATTTGAACTTTTTTTTAGGCTTGGTAAGTTCCCCACTGTCTCCTATTACAGGGCTTCTTAACTTGGTATATGACTAGGCTTGGGAGAGGGATATGAAGCCTTAAATTCTACTGCAGACTTTCAAATGTAATTATTTTTATGGGAAATGCCCACAGGTATTTTTATTGTCAGATTCTCAAAGTAGTCTGTAATTCCTAAAGGGTTAAGAACCACTGTCTGATTGCTGCTAAACAAGCAACTTTCTTTCTTTCTTTTTTTTTTTTTTTGAGATGGAGTTTCGCGCTTGTTGTCCAGGCTGGAGTGCAGTGGCACAATCTCAGCTCACTGCAACCTCCGTCTCCTGGGTTCAAGCGATTCTCCTGCCTCAGCATCTCAAGTAGCTGGGATTACAGGCGCCCGCCACCATGCCCAGCTGATTTTTGTATTTTTAGTAGAGACAGGGTTTCATCGTGTTGGCCAGGCTGGTCTCGAACTACTGACCTCAGGTGATCCGCCCGCCTCGGCCTCTCAAAGTGCTGGGATTACAGGTGTGAGCCACCGCGCCCAGCCAAATCTTTTTTTTTTTTTAAACCTCTGTGAAATGTGTATAGTTTAGGCAGTGAGTACGCTAGATTTTCATTGAAAGGGGTGACCTTTGGGCTAGAGTTTTAAAATTCAGGTAGTGACTAATCCAAGTCTTGATTTATGGGCAGGACTTGGACCTGCAGAGAAAGTGGCATTTCTTTTCAGATGGGAATAATTATCACTTCTAACCCGTTCTGACACTTGCTTTTACCCTGTTAAAACTGATTCTTTGGGTCTGGGCATAGTGGCCCATGCCTGTAATCCCAGCACTTTGGGAGGCCGAGGCAGGTGGATTACCTGAGGTCAGGAGTTTGAGACCAGCCTGGCCAACATGGTGAAACCCCGTCTCTACCAAAAATACAAAAATTAGCCAGGCACGCTGGTGGGCGCCTGTAATCCCAGCTACTCAGGGAGGCTGAGGCAGGAGAATCGCTTGAACCTGGGAGGCGGAGGTTGCAGTAAGCCAAGATTGTGCCACTGCACTCTAGCCTGGGCAACAGAGTGAGACTGTGTCTCAAACAAACAAACAAACAAACAACAACAACAACAAAAAACTGATTCTTTGGTGTGAGTTGGTTGAAGGTAAACAAAATAAATAAAAAGAAAAAGAAAAAAAGAAAAAAATTAAACTGATTCTTCTGCTCATTTATCTTTGTCTCTCTGGCTGCTTTATCTGTGAGCCCATAAGCAGAAGTTGGCATGTAATAGTTACAATACAAAATATAAATGGCTAATATTTATAGTAAAATAAATGATGCATACACACACAATCCACAATAGGATTGTCAGTTACTAGAAGGAAGGAAATTTTCCTATATTTGTAATTTCCCCTAATTATAATACCTTTTTTTGGGTGGGAGTGTGATGTTGGGACATGAATAGGGAATGAAAAGGAAGGAAGCTCAGAAATGAGTCCAACTTTGAGTGCATACTGTATATCAGCACTGTGCTAGGACTTTTTACATAGGTTTTTATTTCACATTATAAGACAGTATTACTGTCTCAATTTTATAGACATGTTTATAAAGAATTGGTGAAGTAAATAACTTGCATAGTCATTGGCAGAACCAGTATTTGAAGGTATGAGAGAGTGCCACACCTGGTAATGTGCTGGAAGGTGAAAGGACCAGGAAGAAAAGGACCCACACCTTCCTGGGCCTCCCATTAGTGTTAGTTTAGTCAACTTTCCATGAACCCAATGATTCTATTTTTAAACTGGGTGTCTTTCTTAATCAGTGGTGATTCTGAAAGAGTAAATGCATGTCTTGAAGAGTAAATACGGTTTTTGAAGTTCCTTCTAATTTGAAACTGAAGGAATGACTTTAGTGTCAACTTAGTAACAAATACTATTTGTTGAAAGAAAAGATGGCCAGGTATATTCATGGGACTGTGGTTTTCTTTTAATAGAACCGTTCATCCTCCCTTCAGGTGAACGTTTAAAAACAAAGAGTATATTTCATTTTCATTAAATGTATCAAAACAGCATTTTGAACAAATACATGTCTTTTTTTTTTAAGGCGTTGTACTGTTTGTCCGGTCTTTAGTGCTTTAGTGCTAATAAGGACTTTTGGGATAATGACGATGTATTATTTTCCTCACTGTGGAATAGAGGGATACACCTTGTAACTGGCACCTAAGAACACAGTTTGCTGTAATCTATTATCTTTGTCCACTGGTATAATTTCTTCAAGAGAAACCTATTGGCAATATAAATAGTGCTCTAGAAATACCTGGCAAATGAAACTTTTTGTTCTTCCAGAGAAGGAAGAATCTCTGAGTAAAAACCAGAATACCTTGCCATTTTCTTTCTTTTTTTCTTATGTAATTGGTGGAAATTTAGCCAGTATAGGATGTTATCTTTACAGTTCAGTTGTCTGGTGAATAAAAACGTCTAAATGCTGGTCTCAGCTTTATGATCTCATAGATTCTTACTTAATCCTTCTGTGCTGCAACTTTCTTACTGCAAAATGAAGGGGTCAGACTGGATGATCTCTAAGGACTCTTCTAGCTCTTAAAAATAGAATTGCTACCAGGGTCACTTTATATCGTTGCTACCAGGGTCTGTTTCCCTCATGTTTGCCACTGTGCAAAAGTATTCAAGGTAGAAGTAATTAAAAATGACCCAAATGTTTTGCCTTTCTATATGAGAGTGGTCCTACTTGGCAGGCTCTTAGTAGAATATGTGTTTTGAACGTTTTTGGTATAATTAAAATTTGCCTTGAGCTTGCCTTACAGTTTTACGTAAACATATTTGTCAAATAGGTTTAGAGAAGTGCTGTCAAGTATGGTAGCCCCATGTAGGTAATTAAATTTAAATTTAAATTGACTAAAATTAAATAAAATTTAAAATTTGTTTTCTCAGTTGCATTTCAAGTGCTCAGTAGCCACGTGTGGCCAGTGGGTACTACATTAGCACAAATATAGAATATTTCCATGGTCAGAGAAAGTTGTATTGGACAGTGCTTATTTAAGGTATAGTCTGTGACTGTGGAATAAACTATACTCTCTGTCCAAATTAACTGACCTGTATGGGGGTTTATATTTTATTCTGTAGTTTTCAGAAGTCTTTTTAGGCCAATTTTTCAAATGGAGCAAGAAAAGCTGTTTAAATATAGAGGTACTATGTATCAATACTTAATAAGGTATTTTAATTTATAATTGTTTTTATTAATATAAGGGGCATAATTGAAAGTATGACTTCATCTGTCTTTGCTGCATCTTTAATGGGATATGCTCTTTAGGTGAGATTTTTGAAAATGCTCTGTGTGATAGATGGAATGGAAAAAAGGCTAGAATAAAGGGAAGATTAGACATTAAACCGTATTTACCCTAGTACCCCAAATAATATTGGAAGAGGCATGTTGAGTTAACTCACCTTATAGTAAAGGCTTTTTGAACTAACCAAACTAAGTAGCCTAGAACTGATTACCACTTACTAAGCTGTACCTGCCCTTCTAGGCTAACACACATGCCCCCAAAACTTTCGTGGTTGATAAAGAAAGGGAAGAAATTTTCTTGGCTTCTTGCAGACTACATGTGTCTATTGCATAATAAAAAATGTAAATCAGTAGCCAGGCATGGTGGCTCACGCCTGTAATACCAGCACTTTGGAAGGCCGAGGCGGGCAGATCCCTTGAGGTCAGGAATTCGAGACCAGCCTGGCCAACATGGCGAAACCCCATCTCTGCTAAAACAAAAAGTAGCCGGGTGTGGTGGTGGGTGCCTGTGGTCCCAGCTACTTAGTAGGGGGCCAAAGCACGAGAATTGCTCGAATCCAGGAGGCTGAGGTTGCCATGAACTGAGGTCGCGCCACTGCATTCCAGCCTAGGCGACAGAGCGAGACTCTGTCTCAAACAACAACAACAACAACAACAACAACAACAACAACAGTAAATCAGTGACGAATTCCTAAAGATCAGAATACCTGATTAGAAATTGAATCATAGTAGTGCTTATAAACAGACTTCAGCATAGATTTGGTCAAGGGCATCAGTCACAGCAGATGTCAACCAGGGAGTTTTGAGGCATTGATTCATTTTGCAAAAATACAGCATTGATAAGCTATGAACCCAGTTGGTCAGTAATGTATAGATTTTCAGTCAGCACACATTACTTTAACACTTTGGACTTGAAATTCTGAAAGATCAGAAATTCCTTACTGTTTGAGATGATTAGGTTTTAGGGACTAGCCATTTTATCTCACATGACTCAGGCCTTAATGCTCCATTGCTAATAGCTAAATGTGGAAAAGTTTAGAATTACATTTAATTTAGTCAACTGTTAGGCTGCAATCATTTTTTTAAAAAAATCTGCTTATGGCATTATTCGAGATAACTTGACCAACTCTAAAATATATATGTAATTACTTCTAGATGTAAGTAGTTTTTCCTATTAACAACACAATCGGGCTCTGTTTCAGTTAGTTCTTTTCTAGTTAGAGTGGTGAAAAAAAATCTTTACAGTAAGTGCAAAATTATAATCCAAGTATTTTTAGAATCATATAGTGTCTTAAAATACATCAGTGATAATGTAAACACTTCTTCCTACCTGCATAAACTGATGATCACAATGAAAAAAATAGATTAATGTCTTTTTTTAATGCTGAACTCAAGTTCTCTTTGTTAAGTATACTTGCACATTTTTATATTGAATTCTCTTGGTCTTATACAGACCATTCCAAGTGGTCTGACATACATACGCCTGATAAAATAGGAACATTGCCAAGATTATTTCTACTTTCTTTCCAACCAAAGAATGTGACCGCCCCACACATACACACCATGGAATACTATGCAGGCATAAAAAAGGATGAGTTCATGTCCTTTGTAGGGACATGGATGAAGCTGGAAACCATCATTCTCAGCAAACTGTCGCAAGGACAAAAAACCAAACGCTGCGTGTTCTCACTCATAGGTGGGAATTGAACAATGAGAACACTTGGACACAGGAAGGGGAACATCACACATAGGGCTTGTTGTGGGGTGGGGGGAGGGGGGAGGGATAGCATTAGGAGATATACCTAATGTAAATAATGAGTTAATGGGTGCAGCACACCAACATGGCACATGTATACATATGTTACAAACCTGCATGTTGTGCACATGTACCATAGAACTTAAAGTATAATTAAAAAAAAAAGAAAGAAAAGAAAACTAGTACTGCTATATTGAAACTTACACACACACACACACACACACACACACGAATGTGGCAGCCCGTAAGATAAGTTATCCAAACCTGCCTGCTCTCAGGAGTTGTTGCTGTGCTGTTAACTGACTGCTCTTTGCTCAGTTGTTCTGATAAACAACTGTCTATTCAGTGATTAACTCTTCATGTACTTTCTCCTTTCCCAGGAAGATTCGGAAAGGGCCAGGTATTCCCACCGGTCCAGTCACCATCGTCCTTATCTGGTTTGTAATAACCTATACACTTGCCTCTAATACTTTTCCTCATTAGCTTAATGTAATCACTCACAAACTTTTACTGTGTTTATTTTTATTTTTATCAGGGAGTTGAGGATGCATTGTCCATTCGAAGTGTTGGCAGTCACAGGGTTGGTATTTTAACTTGTCTACACAATACAAAGCTTACGTGTGAGCTTTCTTCAATAATGTTGCCTAAACAATCTGACAATGTTCATGTATTTCTTTGCGTTTTTAAAAGAAGTATAAAATATTGGCAAAGACCTTTCATTGGAAAATGATGCTTTCTTTCAAATTATTGTCATAAGTAAATCAACTCTAAAATCATGAATACTTTAATCTATTAACATGGGTCTAATCTCTTTTTCTATAGAAGGACCTTTGATTTTGGAAAAGTATCACAAAATAATTAAGATTGATCTTGTAGAATAACATTTGTTTGGTTCTAACTTTCAGACTTTTCCTACTTTCATATCTTAAAAAATGACAATTAAATGCAAAATAGCTTTGGGGCTTGGATGATTAATTGTAATTTTATTATGTGGAAAATTTGAACAACTGATTTGAAAAGTTCCCTGAATATGTATAGGAATTATCATGCTTTGACATTTTGATTAACATTTTATAGAATGCCCCAGGTTGTTTTTTGCATGGATTGTTATAAGTCAGGAGGAAGGAGAAGTTGCTCCTTAAAAACCCTTGTATTATGCCAAGACCCTAATTTCTCTCTTAAAAAAGTATGCTTTACACCTTAAAGCAGCACTTTTATTTTGCACATTGATAATGCTGTATGTATACTTTCTTTTTTTCCATTTTATTTTATTTAAATTTTTTTTTTATTTTAATAGCTTTTAGGGTACAATTGCATTTTGGTTACAATGCTGTATGTATACTTCCATGTAGTTTTCTTAATCAGTAAAATGATCTTTCATGTTAAAGTCTCTATTTGTTAGTTTTCCCTGACTGTAATTTTCTTTCTACCTTGTATAAATGATAAAAATAGACTCTAATAAACTGAGTGTGCTCTAGCATACTAGTTATTGACATGTTTATATTCACAAATATAAACTCCAGGCTGGCTGTTTTTCTTGGTGAATGTTCTCCAGGCTGGTTATTTTTCTTGGTGAATGTAATGTACTGTCTTTTTAGAGTAAGTTACTAAGCTGGTTACTAAATCAGGAATATTTTAGTTATAAAACTTTAGATTTTTAAGAATATTGGCCAGGCACGGTGGCTCACACCTGTAATCCCAGCACGTTGGGAGGCCAAGGCGGGTGGATCACCTGAGATCGGGAGTTCAAGACCAGCCTGGCTAACATGGTGAAACCTGTCTCTACTGAAAATACAAAATTAGCCGGGTGTGGTGGCGCATGCCTGTAATCCCAGTTACTTGGGAGGCTGAAGCAGGAGAATTGCTTGAACCTGGAACGCGGAGGTTGCAGTGAGCCAAGATTCGCCATTGCACTCCAGCCTAGGCAACAAGAGCAAAACTCCATCTCAAAAAAAAAAAAAAAAAAGAATATTAACAGATCTTTACAGAAATCTAAGATAATTGGCAGCTTATAAATGATTTTACAGTAGAAAAATTTTAATAGTGAATTCATCATACTTCTCCCTGGAGAAGTATGTTTTTTTCTCTTTAAATATTTTGAAAAGGCCGGGAGCGGTGGCTCACATCTGTAATCCCAGCACTTTGGGACACTGAGGCGAGCAGATCACCTGAGGTTCAGAGTTCCAGACCAACCTGGCCAACGTGGCAAAAACCCCTGTCTCTACTAAAAATACAAAAATTAGCCGGGTGTAGTGGCTCACGCCTGTAATCCCAGCTACTTGGGAGGCTGAGGCATGAGAATCAGTTGAATCCGTGGGCGGAGGTTGCAGTGAGCTGAGATCATGCCACTGCACTCCAGCCTGGGTGACAGAGTGATACTCTGTTTCAAAATAAAAATTAAAATAAATATTTTGTAAAGAATCATGCAGGGAGTCAGTCAATAAAAGCTTTAAAGTTAAGTCTCAAAGGCTGTGAAAATAATCCTCTTCTTGTATTTATGGCTTTTTCATTTGCTTTTCATTATAATGTTCGTAGTGTGTATTTTCACACAGTTGTTATTAAGCCGGTTATTTATAAATTTGTATGTGACCTTAGGAAATTTGATTATATATTTGTTTAACTTAAAGGTAGAACCAGCAAAATTTGAACATTTGGGGGCCTTTAAAACAAATCTGCAAACAAAAAAGGAATCTGCAGTTAAACCGATAATAACTATATACCAGAATGTATATAATCAGGATGATTTTATTTTTATGGCATTTGTATCATTAAACAAATTTAAGATATAACTCCAGTATTTAATTTCATTATGTTGATTTTGAAAATTTGTTACTATGGGATAGAATAAAACTCCCAGTATTTAAAAATGTCAATGTATAAATGTAAAAATTAATAAAAGTTTTACATCCTAGAGGAGATTCTAGTACATTACTCTCTGTGAGTGCACATCTAACACAGTTTAAATGTTTAGACTTTCCTGGAAACAAGTCTGAAGGCTCACTACTAATTTCATTTAAAAGAAATATAATTGAGATAAAACTTTTTCTGTTTTACCCAAATAATATTGAGAGTTCTAAGTTTTCATCAAATTATTTGCTTTTAAAATAATTTTTCCATTAAGCTGAATTGTTAGACAACTTTTGTCCTCTGTAGATGGCCTAAACACTGACCTAAATTTCTTTGTGGTTTGCTATATAATTTTGGAGTTATGCATTTCTCAGCCAGTTATTTTTAAAACTTAAGGCCGTGTACTAAGAGGTCTAATACTTTTTGAACGTAGTATTTGATGTGTGAACATTAGCAGTACCTGAATGTGAGGTGGATATATTTATGGTCTTATGCTGCATTCTTAGGACTTTAGATTTCTCCTTTTGTCCAATTAACTTTCATATACTATCTTTTTGAAAGGTGGCTTACCAGAAGCTATATGGGCTGGAAATGTTGGTGTCAGTGCTATAGACATTATGTATAAAAATAAAAACAGCAAAGGTAGTTCAAGACTGTGAATGGTAGGATTGGGGGAGGGAAGATTAAATCAAAGTTAGGAATTTAGAATTGAAACAATCTGTGTCTATTAGTTTTGTATAATGATTGGATTATTAATAGTGCAGAACATTAGTAGCTGCTTGGTCATTGCTTTATACATTGAAATACAAGAAGACAGTAAGGTAGAGATCCAAAATTAGAAAATGAAGTGATCTTGGCCAGGCACAGTGGCTCACGCCTTTCATCCCAGCACTTTGGGAGGCTGATGCAGCAGAATCACCCAGGAGTTTGAGATCAGCCTGGGCAAAGTAGTGAGACCTTGTATCTACTAAAAATAAATAAATACAAATAAAATAAATTAGCTGGGTGTGGTGCTGCATGCCTGTGGTCTCAGCCAGTTGGGAGGCTGAGGTGGGAGCTGTCCGGGAAGTCGAGGCTGCAGTGAGCGTTGATTGTGCCACAGCATAAAAACGAAGAAAAAGTGATCTTGATTGAATCAGAGCAGTAGGGATACATTGCCTTTTCTCATTGGTGGAGATTTTTACTGTTGCATGTATTTAGTTACTATTTATATACCAGTAGCCTTGGTATAATTTTAATGAATTTAATTTTTAAAATATACTTACAATTTTGTGTTTTATTATTTACTATTACACTGTTTAATTCTATTGAAGAACCCATCAAAGGATATAACTGGGACACTTTGGAGTAGAGCCAGTACACCCAAAAGGAAAGACACTATGGTGTGTAGCCCAGGAAAATGTGTGGTATTAGTGTTATGCATTCACTTTTGACTTTCAGTGTCCTTGATATTTGAGTAATAGGTACATTCTAATAGAGATTGACACTTGCTGAACTTTGTTCACTGTATGTACTTTCTTTCTAGTTTGTTTCCTAATGAAAACTTTCAGGCAAGTTTGACAGTTAAAATTTCTTTAAAAGATTACAATAGCAAATTTTGGATTTTTTTTAACTTTTAAAGTTAAAAAAATTTTCTTTTTTCTCTATGGTTGTAGCATCAAAAAATTGGAAATGAGCCCTTACTATTTTCACTTTTACCTCCTTTGATGAATCTTTCTTTTCTTTACAACAATATAAAGGCCAACTTTTACTTACTGGGGTGACTTTTTTTGTTTGCCCATTGTTCTAGTAGAAATTGGTATGCCCAAATTATGGATTTTCCTACCAGATAGATTCAACATTTTTTTTTAAACCAGCTGAATTCTACATTATATTTTGGAAAAGGAAAATTGAAACAGGTTAATTCCAATTTGGCTTGTTAAATACTATGCCTGTGTAAAATGCCACTGGTGCTACAGAGAGGATGATAAGAGGAAAGACAGCTACTCTTTTCCATGAACTTACCTTATTTGGAGGATGGAATAGCTTATCTGCTAGAATGTGTGACTTGAGTAATATGTTTTGGTCATGGAGGTTTTTTTTTTTTTTTTTTAAACAAAAGGGTTAGATTTTTTTTAATTTAGAAATTTCTATAGAGAAGCAACTTTATTTTTGGGGAAGTGTCTCTCCATGGTAAGTGACATTTTACTACTACACAGTTTAAATGCATACTATTACACATTTTAGAAAATTTTGTAACAAGATTTTGTTACACATGCAATAATAATATTTTTTATTGTGTTTTCTGTTAGTTTCAGGATAATATAAGAAAAGCATGCAGTACAGATATTTTGCTCCAATAAAATTGGTATTTATTACAATAACATTTTCAGTGAATTTATACCAGTGGTAAAATGGTACCACTTAGTCTGATACTTATGGAATTTATTTTTTGAGGTTTCTGCAATGTTTTTTGTAAATGACCATTTCATTAGGCATGAATGGAAGGGCTTTATTCTGACTGAACTATTATTTTAATGTCTTATTAGAACTAGATTATATACTTTGATTTTCTAATATATTTTAAGCTTTTTAAAAATTGTGATCTCTACAACAAGAAATACATTTTACACCATAAGTCAGTATACACATGAAGATTCATGCATGTGGATTTGTATATATGTAAAAGTATAGAAAATACATTATTGAAACAAAAGTTTCACAAAATAATATTTGCACTTACTTTGCACAACACCCTCTAATATTTTCTCTTCTAGTTTAGTTTTTAAAATGCTGGTTGAGGGCAGGGTACAGTGGCCTCTGCCTGTAATCCCAGCCCTTTGGAAGGCTGAGGTAGGAGAATTGCTTGAGCCCAGGAGTTCAAGACCAACCTGGGCAACATAGCAAGACCCCATCTCCTAAAATTAAAAAAAAAAAATTAGGTAAGTATGGTGGCATGTGCCTGTAGTTCTGTAGTTCCAGGTACTTGGGAGCCTGAAGTGGGAGGATCACTTGAACCCAGGAGTTCGATGTTGCAGTGAACTATGATCAAGCTATTGTACTCCAACCTGGGCAAAAGAGTGAAACCCTGTCTCAAAAAAAGCTGGTTGACCCTACTAAGTTGATTTTATGAACTACCGATGAATTGCAACCTATCCTTATGAAAACGTTACTTTAGATTGGGTTTTTGAATAGTATTCCTTAAAATTTTAAATGAATATAAGAGTTGGAAAAGAAAGATATTTTTATCAAACAATTAGTATTTAAACTACCTGAGGAACTTGTTCATTGCTTTTATTTGTTTTGTATATGACTTTCTGGGTAGACAGCTTAAAAATATAAACTAGAATGCTTAAGAAACGATGTGTGAAAACCATAAATCTATGTAGTTACTATTTAGTTTTTCTTCCCTGGATTTGAAATGTGGTATTACATATATTATCTTACTTTTAAAAAGGATCCTACATGAAATGTGGGTGTTCTGGTCTTACGAGTTTTGTATATTTTTCTTTGATTTATATTCAGTGTCACACCTGTATGTATAGTGTGCAGTTCACATATTGACCAGATTTCTCAAAATGAGAAATCGGCATTTTCTTGAGGAAGGACATTTTTAGGTGTTTGTTCACAAGCAGATCCAAGGGAATGTTCCCCATCTTGGTGCTGCAATTGTTCTTTTGTAAGCTTGACCATGCTTGTTATGTCAGCTTGCCTCATTGCCTGTTCCTCCTTTGCTTTTGCCATTTTTCAGACAATAGGAAATGATGTTAAAAGTGATAATAATTTTCTTAAAAAGCATTTTTGACTTTAGAATGCTTAATTCTTGTATTTAAAGGCTCCCTTAGGATGTTTTGTGCTATAGTGTACTGAGATTGAATCATATCACTATTACTGATTATGAATTTTGTTGTTTAAAAGAAAAATAAACATACAGTTTTGAATATACATACAGTTTAGCAATACTTTATACTAGGAAAAAGTAGGAGGAAGGATATTTTTTAATTCAACTGGATTAGCTTTCATGTTTAATACTTTTTTATTTTAAAATAGTGCTGGATTTTTAAAATAACCTCAAATATTACTTCTTCTCTTCTTTATATTTCTGAATTTGGAAACAAACCAACTTTCATGTTTTGCTGAAACCCAGTATGATATGTTCAAGGATAGATCATCAAGACTTTCATCATTAGTATGTAGCGCATGACTTTGTGTTATATGTGGAATTTTACTTTATGAACATCTGTTGATGCTAATTATAGAATATGACTAACTTTCATGGCTTTGTTACGAACTTTTGGGGAAAATGTGTGACTAACAAAGCAAAAAGCTAATGTTTTGTGGTTGTGGCATGAATAGTAATTTTTTTCTTTAGGATTTCAGAATTAGACACAAGTTATTCTTATCTATTGAGGACTAGGATTGGTAGTAATATCTTTTTTTTTTTTTTTAATTTTAAAGATGGGGTCCCTCTCTGTCAACCAGGCTGGAGTGCAGTGGTGCAATCATAGCTTACTGACTGCAACCTTGAACTCCTGGATTCAAGGGATCCTCCCACCTCAGCCTTCTGAGTAGCGAGTACTATAAACATGTGCCACCATGCCCAGCTAATTGTTTTATTTTTTTTGTAGAGATGGGGTTTTGCTATGCTGTCCAGGCTGGTCTCGAACTTTTGGTCTCAAGTGATCCTCCCACCTTGGCCTCCCAAAGTGATGGGATTACATGTGTGAGCCATCATGCCCAGCTGGTAGTAATATATCTTTTCTTAAAATGATGAGCCACCCACCTAACATATACTCATTGTCATTCTAACACTGTTAGAAACTTGTCTTCATGTTGAGCACAAGCCCAAACTGTGTTTTATGTCATATGTCACAAAGCTAGCAGGTGTGAAGTTGCTAGATAGAAAACATCCAGTAGTGTTAGAGGACACCTAAGACATCAGTTATGTCCAAACATTTTGGTTTGATTTGGTTAGTTTTTTATGGTATGTCATTAACCAAGGAATTTAAGTTATAGCTTGTTTTTCTTGGGTTAATATTTTGTCAATAGGTTGCCTGAGTTTCTAAATTACATAGACATCTCTTAAAATATTCAGAGTAATGTATAAAAAGATGCATATTCAAAAAAAAAAGAAAAATGAGTTTTTAATCATTGATTGGGAATACAGCTATATATATGTGAGATGGTTTACCTAGAGCAGTCTGTTGCCTTTGGCTCTTGATAGGTAGGGCACTTCTAGCCGCACTGTCTTATTTCAGGCAAGTAGTACGTACCTAGATTAGATTTCTTATCTACCAATTTACCTATTTAGTAGTATTGCTAGCCTTAATTTCCCCATATGTACTTGGCTGTGTACTCCTAGGAAAAGTTAGGTATTGAGACAATCCTGTCTTCAAGGGACCCTTTTATAAGGTGACCATTTATGGTATGCTGGGCAATCCATACCATGTTGGTTGTTTTCCTCCTGAGCATTACATACTGTGGATTCACTAATTTGGGTTAAGAGTACTGTCTGGGACAGTTTAATGTCATGTTCTTTGTTCTCTCAGTCCTGTTTTAATTGTTCCAAAAGATTGCTTTTTGACCTTTAGGTAAGGAAGACTATAGAAGGAAATGAATTATCTTGTTACCTATACCCTTAGCCAGGAGTGGTGTCTCATGCCTGTAATCCCAGCATTTCCGGAGGTTGAGGCAGGAGGATCACTTGAGGCCAAGAGTTCAAGACCATCCTAGACAACATAGCAAGACATTGTCTCTACCTGTTCCCCCAACCCCAAATTAGCTGGGTGTAGTGGTACATGCCTGTGGTCCTACCTACTCAGGAGACTGTGGCAGGAGTCCAGGAGTTCTAGGCTGCAGTGAGCCATGATTGTACCACTATACCCCTGTCTGGGTGACAGAGTGAGACCCTGTTTCTATTGAAAAAGAAAAAAAAGAAGTCAGAGGGACTCAAGTGTGGTGTGAAGGTCTCCACAAATATTCTGCCTGGTTCTTAGTTCTAATCAAGTTTTCTTTAGCTGGCCAGACACACAGATGCTTGGCACAGAGGGAGGTGAGGGAGGAATGCAGATGTGTAGAGAGGCCAGGTAGACTAGCTAGTAAAGTGCAGTGAATTGTTTACTAACCTTTGGGAAATAAATTGCATGTAAACTATTGTGTATCTCATATAGACCTTTGTGTATATAATTTGAAGATGAATTTTATTATTTTCATAACTTCGCTATGCAATCATTGAAGTTAACTTGAAATATTTACTTCCAGAATCATTCTTACAGTCACTCTCATGGAATGAAGAAGAGGTCTTCTGATTCTCATAAAGACCTACTGGTTAGTTCTGTTGTCTCTCATATCACAATTCATGAAGTACTGTTAGGAACTTAAGGATTATGATTGCTTTGGTGTGCTACTAGGACATTATTGAAACTTGATAATCTGCTGAAACATGATTTATCAGAAATTTAAAAATAATTTTGTTTTCATTTGCAAGTTTTAGTATTAACATATGCAAACCCCAGCAGCCAGAGTTAGTACTATATCACAAGAAGCTCATTAACAAGTATTTTCATTTATTAATTGTCCTTTGGAATATACCTCAAGAATAGGTTTAGTAAGATTCTCATCCTTATTTTAGGAATTTGAATTGATTTAGTTGTGGTATTATGGGCCGTAACTAAACTCACAAATAGGTTTCATTCTAAAAGTTTGTGTTTTGGGAACTTGGAATGCATTTTCTAGTTTCTTCAATAAATATGTAATGGCATCAATAAATATGTAATGGCAAAGTTTCCATACTAGCTTGCTGAAAACTCTTTAACCTATAATGTAATTAAACTGCAGAATTAATATAATCTTTATTCTAGTCACTTTGTGAAACAACACTTCTTTGTTCTTTTTCTTTTTTTCTTTTCTTTTTTTTTTTTTTTGAGATGGAGTCTCGCTCTGTCTCCCAGGCTGGAGTGCATGGCGCGATCTCAGCTCACTGCAACCTCCACCTCCCAGGTTCAAGCGATTCTCCTGCCTCAGCCTCCCAAGTAGCTGGGATTACAGGCATGTGCCACTCTTCCTGGCTAATTTTTGTATTTTTGTAGAGATGGGGTTTTGCCAGGTGATCTGCCCGCCTCTGTCTCCCGAAGTTCTGGGATTACAGGCATGAGCCACAGTGCCCGGCTGCTAAACAAATTTCTGTGAGGAAAATAATGTCTCCAGAATGCCCACTTGGTACATTGGGAACACCCATTTCCTGTTAGGCTGCAACAGTACTGGCAAAGGAAGTGCAGTCCCAACTCCTTGCTAATTCAGGGTTCCCATGGGTTGAATGGGGAGAGGGTTGGAAGGCTTTGGTTGGTACAAGGGAGGAGAGAAGGGAGAATGTGATGAGGAGGAAATTAACGAGAGGCCCTGGAAGATAGGGTCTTGGGATCTCTGGGGAGAGGTGAGCCTTAGTGCCTAGTTGAGGGTGTGAGTGGGGAGTGAGGAGTGGTGTGGGAAGGCAGGGCTAGGGGTGATAGGGATGGGGTGGGAGTAGGGATGTCCTCAACTCCACTGTCAACACTGATGGAGTCTTTAAGTCAGAGATTGCCTAAATTTGCTTAACCTTGAGTAAAAAAGTTGGCTAGAGAAGTTGGGAAGGGAATTTTATAGATGGTTTTCTCTCCCTCAATTAGCTATAATGTGTACTATTGTTTATTTTGTACATTGTATAAATGAACCTGCCGTAAGTGTTTTAGATCAAACCATATTTATTGTACTCTCTCTTTCATTTTGGTAATTTAACTTGTCAGTTTATTTTGACAAGTCATGGGACTAGGAAATGTTTGGAACCAAATACATAGCTCTTTAATAACTTCTGTGGCTTTGCCAGATGGATTGTAAAACTGGTAATTATTCAGTTGTCCAGGAGTGTTCAAGGATTTTCTTAAGTATGGCATGAGAATAAATTGTTTTCATTCCATTTTCTCTGAGGGTTTATTGTCTTGTTTTTAAATTTAAAAATTTAGTAATGTCTTTGTTTTAGGGGCTTGAAATAATTGTCACTTTGACTTAATGTGATATGATGATTTAAAAACATTTTGGAGAAGAAGGGATTTGGCAGTATCATATTTTGCCTTTTTGTGTTCAGTTTTGCCTTTGTGTGTTGTTAGGTTATTAACATTTAGCCTAAGAAAAATGTGTTTAATTTTGCTTTTTGCAGAGTGGCCTCTACTTTGACCAGAGAAACTATAGCAGTCTTAGACATAGCAAACCCACCTCTGCCTACTACACTCGGGTTTGTCTAAACTTTTTTGGCTTTATGTGTTTGATTCACTTTTAACATATTTCTAATCTCCCCATTTTGCATTTTGACTAGCTGTAACTAATCTGTAAATGGCTACGTATATACTAGTTTTTGGTAACTGAATTTATATAGTCTGTGGGAGTCTCTTTAAACAACGGGAACTATTCAGTCATCATGTTTATAAATCAGTACCATTAAAGACATTTTTAAATAAAGATGTTTAAATGTACAAAAAAAGTTCAAGGAATAATACAGTGAACATCACATACCTATCATTTAGATTATATAATTCATTATATTTCCTTTATCACATAATTATCTATTTGACCCTCTAACCATCAATTCATCTTAGTTTTTGATACATTTCAAAATAAGTTGTAAGCATCCATATACTTCAGAGTGAGTACCCTTTTAAAAAAGCTTACATATAAACATGTAAACACGTGGCATGAGAAGAATGTAATTATTTAATGTTAGAATCTCTTGTTTTTTAAAAGGCATTTGACACATCATACATTTAAGACACATTAAGTGTATGGCACACAGTACATTTAAAATAATTTTGTTTAAAAAGCCTGCACACGCAACTTAAGTACTCTTATTTTTCATCTCTGATTGGGTTTGGTGAAAAAGAACTTGAAAAGTATGTCCTCAGATGACATCAGGAAAAGCAAGATTTAATTCCTTTAAAAACATGCTGTGTTCTTTTAGTGCATGGATTCATTGACTAGTACAATTTATCTAATTCAACTAAGGCACTTTGTCCATGGCTTGTTTTGAAGAACAGGTTTTCTAATCTATTTGGAAAAGAGTGTTTGTAGAGATAACTTGGAGCTTATTTATCTGGTTCTCCAAAAATCAGTCTAAGCCAGTTAGGAGTTGGTCATAAAATCACTGAAAATATCATAAGAACTGGGTGAGTGGGATGTGGCCACTGTTTGCCACACTCCCGGTACCATGACCCTCTTTCCCTCAGTGTTTTCTTACTTGCCATTCCATATCCTAACAATAATGCTCGAAGACCAATGGGACATAAACATATTTATAATTTATAGAAAACTGTTCCAACTGTTTCTTATCCCTTACAATTAATATTCAAAACAATTTCTAATGACTTAAGTTTTTCTTATTTCTTGTGTTTCTTAACTACCTTAAGCACTCAGGAATTGCTAATGAATTATGGAGTATAAAATCATAAACTTAAGTCCTCTGCATTCATGATGGTGAGACCAATTCATCTTTGTTTTTGTTTTTGCTTATTTATTTTGTTTTTGTCTCTTAGCAGTCTTCTTCCCTGTACAGTGACCCTCTGGCAACATATAAGAGTGACAGGGTTAGTACTTTCTGAGGAGTGTTCTGCCTTTAGAGCTACCAGTTGCTTTTTTTGGGGTTTAATAATACACTTTTTTCTTAGGCCTCTCCTACTGCAAATTCTGGTCTGCTGAGAAGTGCCAGTCTGGTTTGTATTTTCCTCTTCCAGTGTGTGCACTGCTGGTGGGGTCAATGTCATGGTGCTAACTCTATGGCTTGACAGCTTTTCTCCAAAATAGTTAAGGACACATGATTTTAGTGTCATGTATACTGCAGAATGTGCTGCCTGTGCTTAAAATATACAACTTTAGGGTATTAAAAATGAACATATTCCTTTCACAGAGGGCTGTTGGTAGCCCTTGCTTAGAATCAGTTTTTTTTTATCTAGAGAAGAGAGATTTGCTTGAGTCCTACCACACTCACATACTTTTGTGAGATGGCTGCTTATGGAAAGGATATTGTTTTTCTTTGGGACAGTTATGATCTTGGCCTCTGATACTAGGATCTAATAAAGCAAGCTGACTAGAAAAGTAAAAGCAGTAGCTCTGTGTAATGTGTGAGCTGTGAATTTGTTGCTTTCAAGCTGTTTGTTGTGTTGTGGCCTGTTCTAGTGGACTGGGATCCTGAGGTTTTATAACTTAATTTTATTGTAGTAGTAGGCAAAATGCTCTTTGTACCTCAGTTTCCTTTCCTGCTCTGTTTCCTCTTTTGAGAAGATAAATGTGTACACGTTAATTCTCCCAGTTTCATAACATGATGGTGAAAGAAAATACTGTAACCAGGGGTGTTTTTTAAAAAATGAAGTGCAAGGTTGATAGCAATTTATGCATATAAATGAGTATTACCGCCTTCAGGGTTTTCATTCTGGGAGGCTATACACTTATATCATTCTCCAAAACTTTTTTGGTACTGAGTATTGTGAAAACATTAAGTCATTTTCAAAACAACCTTGAAGCTGAATAGCTAAGTGATATTTCCTTTGTTCCTTAGGCATCATTGTACAGTGGTGGATTATATAACCCATATGGTTCTCGAACTGTAAGTCTAAATAGGGGAAGGTGGTGAAGAGGAGGGAAATGTGGGTGGGCACAGTTTACTTTCAAAGAAAAAGTCAAAAATTAATAAAAAAGAAAAATATACAAAGAAAAAGTCATTTAATCTGACCTGGAATTACTCTCTAAGCTGTGATCAAGTCATTGAGCTAGCCAGTTGTGACTCTCACCCAAGCTGTGATAAAATGCCTGCTGGAAATCATGATTTCAAGTATTAGGGAAATGCATAGAAAAACCACTTTTCTTGTTCATTAGTTCCTCCTGAAGAAGTTCTGAGCAGCACTTCTCAGGGCATCCCCTTCCTCTTCGCTCCCTCTAGCCAAGGGCTGGTGGATCTTGAGGGTGGGGATGAGGTAGAGTTCTACACCACTGAATAACAGTTACCTTTATCTTGAGAACCAGGGGCAAGTTAGGTAAATGGTCCCTAATGTATTCTCATTAGAATAATGAGGTGATCATTGTTGTAAAACCTTTCTTCTTGGAAACTTTATAGCCATCTGAATGCAGTTATTACTCATCAAGAATAAGTTCAGCCCGAAGCAGTCCAGGGGTGAGCTGTCTAGTCTCTGCATGCTTTGTAGAAATTTTTGATTGTTGCGTTAATCTGTACTCACTGTTTAGAATATTGAGGATATGGTGTGATTCACTTTGTTGTGCATGGATTAGGTGTTCCCTTAGTACATAAACTCAAGCACTAATTTGTCCTAATAATTGGTGATTTCTCTATAAATGTGACTTAGCATGTAATTTCTTAAATGAGTCTCTAACCAGTGCCATTAGAATTTTTAAAGTTTTTATATTTAATTTTCATTTGTGTAGAACTTCTTGTCTTTCAGTGGTGATAATTCATTGTATAGGTTGACTATCCTGTGTTTCTCCTTTCTATCTTTACATTCTGCACATTGAGCCATTTCACCTGCTTGCCAGCACTTCTATCAGTGCAGTGAAAGGAGAAGAAATAAAACAAGCTGATTAAAAAAAATTGTTATATGAAAGACAAAACTGGGACAATTATAATTACCTAATCTTTCTAGAGTATTTTTAAAAATTTATAAAAATAATATTAGTTAAGGAAAATTCAAAGTAAAATTCCCCATTTTCCTTCCCCAAATGTAATCTCTGTTCTTCAATAACCTTTCAGAGATATTTTATGCATGTATGAGTGCTCTTTATTTTGAGTGCAAATGGGTCATATTACATACTGCTCCTCAATATATTTTCTTTATTTAAAGTAGCTTTCTGTATCAGCACCTATAAATTTATTTCATTCTTTCTTTTTTTGATAAAAATTTTAAACAAGTAAGCTGTGTCCCTTAGTTTTTCCACTTCATGTCTCTTAGAGGTAGTTTCATATTAGCACATTCTTTTTAATGGCAATATATTCCGTTAGTGCGTAAGTATACATTTTAAAAGTCATTTCCTGTCCGGGCATGGTGGCTCACACCTGTAATCCCAGCACTTTGGGAGGCCGAGGGCACATTACCTGAGATGGGGAGTTTGAGACTAGCCTGACCAACATGGTGAAACCCCACCTCTACTAAAAATACACAATTAGCCTGGCGTGGTGGCACATGCCTGTAATCCCAGCTACTCGGGAGGCTGAGGCAGGAGAATTGCTTGAACCCGGGAGGTGGAGGCTGCGGTGAGCCAAGATCACGCCATTGCACTCCAGCCTGGGCAACAAGAGCAAAACTCCATCTCAAAAAAAAAAAAAAAAAAAGTCATTTCCCTGTGATGGACATTAGATTGTCATATTTTTGCTACTATAGACACTTATACAATGACCATTCTTATCCAAGTATATTTTTGTGTACTTACATGGGTAAATCTGCAAGGTAAATTGTGAATCATGAAACTTGTGACCTCAGGTGGTCCACCCACCTCAAACTTGTGACCTCAGGTGGTCCACCCACCTCGGCCTCCCAAAGTGCTGGGATTACAGGCGTGAACCACTGTGCCTGGCCTAATTTCAATTTTTATTTAGAGAGGGTAGCTTTCTATGTGGCCCCTGCTAGATTTGAACTCTTGGGCTCAAGTAATCCTCCTGCCTCAGCCTCCTGAGTAGCTGGGACTGCAGGTGTGTATTACTGTACCCAGCTTATATTTTCAGTCAAACGTAGGATCTTGTCCTTATAGGCTGGCTAGATCCTATTTCATTTGCAGGTTGGGGTTAGAATAACTATTTTAGTGATGCCAGAATGGTTTCTTAGTGATGTTAGAATGGAGATAAACTACACATACCGAAGATGAGTCTTTGGCTGGTAAAGCAAGAAGATGACAGAGCCATGTAGGGTGATGTTAGCAACATCTCCACTAGCTGCATAGGAATGAATAAAGGAAAATAAGAACCATCACTTCGTTGTCCTTGTTGTAGGAATTTCTGTCATTGACTTACATTGTTTTGCTTTCAAATATTCTTTTATTTTCTCTGTCAAACAAAAACATTAAGTATATTTGTTGACCCCTGATGGGATCCCAAAGGGCCCAGAGGTTTAAAAAGTATGAAATCCCTAGCTGGTTTTGGTTGGCTTACTTATGCACCTCCCCTTCTTTAATTTTTTGAGGTGGCGTCTTGCTCTGCCACCCAGACTGGAGTGCAATGGCACGATCTTGGCTCACTGCAACCTCCGCCTCCTGGGTTCCAGCGATTCTCCTGCCTCAGCCTCCCGAGTAGCTGGTATTACAGGCACCCGCCACCATACCCGGCTAATTTTTTGTATTTTTAGTAGAGACGGGGTTTCACCATGTTGGTCAGGTTCGTCTTGAACTCCTGACCTCAAGCAATCCACCCACCTTGGCCTCCCAAAGTGCTGGGATTACAGGCATGAGCCACCGCTCCTGGCTTTCTTTAATGTAACTTAAATAAAATATAAGGTTTTACTTTATTTGTGCTTTTTGGAAATGTCTCCTGATTTTTAATAACAGTTTATTATGCCTTGTACCAGCTTTTTTATTAATATATAAGGTGCCCACTATATTATACCAATTATGCTGCTTATATAGTTATTCATACGCATCTCAAAACCTTCCTTAATGTACTTATAATGAGGTAACACCATAGCAAAATTGCATCTTTTTCATTATCTGCATTTAATATCTATAGTTTACCAACGATGACACTGCAAGCATTGTGTCTTCTGATCGTGCCAGTCGTGGACGAAGGGAGAGTGTGGTGAGCATGATTTGCATGCAAAGAAATAAGATGAGTTTTAAATGACAACAATGCACGATCACGTGAAGTCTGTTGGAAAGTGAAGTTTGCATTTGACAAAAAGAGCATTTTCCTCAAATTTAGTTATATAAATATTTTGCCTTATAAAACATGTTGAGAACACATATTCTCTGTGGGCTGTGCAAGCTTTCATTAATAATTTGCCTTTTTACATCTCTTAGGAGTGAATCATTATTTGAAAAGTTTTTACTTTTTCTTCTTTGTTGCTGTTTTATGCACATACATGTGTGTGCAGTTCACCAAAGACAAATTTCTTCAGCAAAATTAATGTTTCCATATTGTATAAAACTCATAACTATGGATTACAAATCATGTTACCATTAATTGCTTTCTATATTGTTGTATTTAGATTTAACCAATGTTTATCCACCTGTTAAGACCTGTAATCCAGTCAGGGTGGCTCATGCCTATAATCCCAGCTACTTGGGAGACTGAGGTGGGAGGATTGCTTGAGCCCAGGAGTTTGAGGCTGCAGTGAGCTATGATTGCATCACTGCACTCCAGCGTGGGTAGCAAAGTGAGACTGTGCCTCTCAAAAGAAAAAAAAAAAAAGACTTGTGAACTTAAGAATTGCTAATGACAAAATTTAAAAATTCTAGTCTTAGACATTCAATTGGATAATAATTGTAGAGGCAACAAATAGCTATGTTAGAATACAAATGATATAATTTCAGGTTATTCTTTAATGAAGCTTGAAATTTTACAGAAAACTGATGACATTTTTGTTATATTTAAGAAATTGATTGGGAAAATACATTGTTCAGGATGGTATGTCAGCTTAGAGCTAGAATAAAGAGCATAAGAGGCTGTAATTCCTTTAAGAAAAATAGGCCATTTAACATGAGTTATGTGAAAGATTATAAACCCGAGTTTTCATAGAGAAGGGGAACATTAAATGTTGGAGAGATTTGTTACCATACATTCATTTATTTAATTAAAGCCATTTTAGTTCCTTAGCAAAGCAACTAATGCTCACGCTCACAACTGAAGGAGAAATAATATGCCACAACACCTAAAAACACCTTGGAACACAGTGGAGTGGAAAGGGCAGGGACTTTAAATAATGATGCTTGGGCTTGTATCCACTTCTACTACCTGTTAGTGTGTAAATGGCAGTGTCTTTATTTGTACATTGGGGATGTTAATACTATCTTTGTAGGTAGGTTTAATATATGGATTAAATGGAATACTATATAGAAAATGCCTATCAAAATTCTCAAATAGGTGCCAATAAATATTAGTATCTATAAATGCAATCATTATTATTATTATTGTGAATAAAAATACCATTGCTTGATTTTATCAATCCTTAGCAAAACTTCATACTTGTAAGCCTGTTTTATCTCTGTGGATGGGCTTCTGAATTCCCTTCCTTGAGAAGTATTTTAAAGCAAGGCAAACAGTCAGCTGAAGTAAGGAATAGATGATGAATGAGGTTAAAAAAAAAATCACTTATTTTAAAATTAAATAAATGTTTGTGGAGTACCTGGTGTATTCAAAGCCCTGTGTTAAGTGCTAGGAATACTATTTTAAGCCAGTCAGACTAGATTTCTGACTTTATGGAATTTATGTCCTCGTGAAAGAGATGGAAAATAAGCTAGTAAAGAAACAAAAAGAAAGAAATGTCAGGGACTGTGAAGAGAACAGATAATGTGATAGGGAACCTGGAGGGGTCTATGTGTGTGGGTTACCCTTTGGATGGGGTGATTAGAGATGCTTCTCTGAGAAACTGACCTTTGAGCTGAGACCTGAAATGTGAGGAGCCAGTTGCTTGAAGAGCTGGGAGGGGAGCGTTCTAGGCCAGTGCCAAGGCCTAAGGTGAGGGAGAACTGGTGTGTTTGGGGAACTAAAAAGAGGCCGGTATAGTTTATTTCCTTCATTATTTTGTCTTACATTTCCTGGTCTTTGGGAATATAAAAAAAGGGGAACTGTGTAAACTGAGAAAAGGTGCAGTAAACACCCTGCAAATAATTCTGCATTCAGCATATATATTCTTAACAGAGTTGATAGCTATAATGAATTATAAATTTTGAGAATTATAGTAGAGGTATATACTGACCTAGAAATGCCTCTGTTCAGGGTGATAAATATCTTAAACATGAGAGATTTGCTGGTCCTCAGGAAGTAAATGTTCTCTGTAGCATAGGACTCTAGTTAAGATGAGTAAAAAAGCTGATTGTAGAGCTGTGATTTCATTTAGGAACCCCTTTTCTTTTTTATTTTTTTGAGTAGGTTAATTGCAGCAGTTTCCTCATTTTATTTCTTGGTACTTTATCACCCATCAAAATTTTAAAAAACTTTTCCCTAATTGGCCAATGTTCTTATTTTTTTCTTTCTTTTTTCTTAACCTTTAAAGCATCTCGTTTTTTTTCTGACCGAAAGGTATCTGCCGCTGATTATTTCAGTCGCTCCAATCGTAGGGGAAGTGTTGTCTCTGAGGTGGATGACATCAGTATCCCAGATTTGTCCAGCGTGAGTGTATTGCATGGGGTGGTTGGTTATGTTGTCCCAGGCTTGTGACTAACAGCTAATATGTTAGCTATTTTATAATAAAAGTGGGAACTTGATTTATTGTCTTAAGAAATATTTGTTTGGGCCGGGCGTGGTGGCTCACACTTGTAATCCCAGCACTTTGAGAGACCAGAACAGGCAGATCACCTGAGGTCAGGAGTTCAAGACCAGCCTGGCCAACGTGGTGAAACTCTGTCTCTATTAAAAATACAAAAAAAAATTAGCTGGGTGTGGGGGCGCACACCTGTAATCCCAGCTACTCTGGAGGCTGAGGCAGGAATATCGCTTGAACCTAGGAGGTGGAGGTTGCAGTGAGTCGAGACCACACCACTGCACTGTATCCTGGGCAACAGAGTGAGACTCCATCTCAAAAAAAAAAAAAAAAGAATTGTTTGAACACGTTAAAATCAAACACATTTGCTCTGTTTTGGAATGTATTTATTAATATGTCCTTTTTTAAAAAAAAACTTTTTCCCCCTCTGTGGAAAAATCTCCACATAGAACCCATCAGCATCTGCAACAATTATCAATATTTTGCCAATTTTGTTTCATTGATTTCTTCCCCCTTCCCTCCTTTTTTTCCCTGAGTTATTCTAAAGCAAATCCCATGTCATGTCATTTCCCAATAAATAGTTCAATATGTATCTGTAACTGAACATTTTTTCAGATCTCTTATATCATTATCATCACTAATGAAATAAGTAATTCCTTAGTATCATCTAATACCTAGCCCTTATTCAGACATTCCTTATTAGTTAAAAAAAGTATTTTCCTTTTTGATTTTAGTGAATCTATAAAGTGATAGGTAGACTTAGAAAGTTGAATAATGAAATATAGCACTTAGTAAAGTGTCACTAATTTGTACTAACCAGGAACAATCTGAATATATTTTAAATATTTGGATTATGGCATTGTTCTGAAGAAGTGTGCCTATCCATTGCTCCCACATTCATCAGGAACTGAATTTAGGAAAGGATTGTCCTTGGGGCATTTGTCTTAATGAATGAACTCCAGCCAACAACTTAGGATCTACCTGCTCATCTCAAAATAACAGCCTGATTATCTCTCTGACGCTTCTCCTCTCTTGCTGGCATTAGTGTTGTTTTGCCCATGGACCAAGGCTATACTGATTGTACTGATTGTCAAGCACTTTGGAGGGGGTGAGAGGTGGCATTTTTCTTTCTTTCTTCTTCTTCTTCTTCTTTTTTTTTTTTTTTCTTGGTGACAGGGTTGAGACCTATCGCCCAGGCCGGAGTGCAGCAGTGCGATCACGGCTCACTGCAACTTCAACCTCCTGGGCTCAAGTGATCCTCCCACCTCAACCTCCCAAGTAGCTGGGACTACAAGCGTGTGTCATCACACCCAGCTAATTTTTATATTTTTTGTAGAGCTAGGGTTTTGCTGTCTTGTCCAGGCTGGTCTCGAATTCCTGACCTCAATCAATCCACCTGCCTCAGCCTCCCAAAGTGTTGGGATTACAGGCGTGAGCCATCACTTCTGGCCAACATTTCTTTCTTTTTTTTTTTTTTGAGACGGAGTCTCACTCTGTCACCTAGGCTGGCATGCAGTGGCACGATCTTGGCTTACTGCAACCCCCGCCCTCTGAGTTCAAGTGATTCTCCTGCCTCAGCCTCCCGAGTAGCTGGGATTACAGGCGTCTGCCACCACGCCTGGCTAATTTTTTTTATTTTTAGTAGAGACAGGGTTTCACCATCTTGGCCAGGTTGGTCTTGAACTCCTGACCTCATGGTCCACCCACCTCAGCCTCCCAAAGTGCTGAGATTACATACATGAGCCACCGCGCCCAGCCAACATTTCTTAATAGAAATGTTAGACAGTAGTTTTAAATGAAGAAATAATTATTTATAATTAGCATTTCACTGATCGTATTTAAATAGCTATTTCTGAACTGTTTTAATTCTAGAAGATAATTTTATGTGTGGTTCTTAAGCATTCCAGATCATTGGTTCTCAAATCTGGCTATGCAACAGTATCATCTTGGTGTGGGTCTAATCAATAACTCTCTCTGCATACAAAGTTAGAAGACTGGTTTCCAAGTCATTCCCCTGAAATATTGCCCTTTATATTAAATTGCCTAGTAATCCCCTTTTTTCCCCCATAAGTATGGACAATTAAACTTACTGTTTACATCTGTTCTCTTAAAAACTGAATTCTGTCAGCCTCTTAATTTATAATATCTGAATTAATAGTTATGTCTTCCTTATATTTATTTTGTGATGATTTACTTTAGTACTTACATATAAGTGAAAGTGCTGACAGTTTAAAAAATCTCCCCCTGCCCCTACTAGTTAACTGTAACTCTTTAACATAAGGAAAAAGTTCTCTAGAACAGGGATTTACAAATCTGGCTAACCCCTGTTATTTTATAGTCTGCAAGCCACTGGTTTATTTATATGTATTTGTGTATACACACACAGACACACACATGTGTATACATATATGTATGTATATGTATATATATACACATGTATGTATGTATACATGTATATATGTATGTGTATATATATATACGCATACATACATATATTTTTTTTAAAGAGACAGGGTCTCGCTCTGTCTCGCAGGCTGGAGTGCAGTGGAGCCATCATAGCTCACTGCAGCCTCAAACTCTTGGGCTCAAGTGATCTTCCTGCCTCAGTCTCTCAAAGCGCTGGGATTACAGGTGATTTGTATATTTTTAAATGGTTACATATCAGTACCTTATCCTTAATTTTGCCTCCTGGCAAAGCCTACAGTATTTTCTGGGCCTCTCTCTGGAGCAAATAACTTTCTCTAGTAGTATTTCTTTTTAAGGGTATGCTGTAGTCCAACTCATCTTGTAGAGGAATACAAAGGGGACTTGATGTTGATAGACCTCCCTCCCCTCCCACTTTCAAAAAACGGTGACCTGGAAATATTTCAACATGAAATATTATGATTTTTAAATGCTGGCAATGAATTCAGAATTTTAAAAGACATTTTCTGGTTACCTCGTTGTGTACTAAATATGTTTGTAGGCTAATAGTTTATAACTTCTGAGCTAGGAGGTGCTGAGAAAGGGTGCCAGGTCATGATTCTGCAAGCCTATATAATATTTCTGGGGGTTCTAGCCTCTTATTTTCTTCTACATTGGCTTTATTTCTGTTTTGTAAGTCAGGCTACAATAAAGCAAACAAATGTAAATGTTTTTTAAGCAAAACTGAAATTTTGCTGATTGTTAATAATTAAACCCATTTCTAAATGGAATCCTTAGCCAGTTTTGCTTTAGGAAATTGTTAAAATTGATTGATGTCTTCCCTTCTGTGGTTGTGGAAATCAGATATTTTTTCAAACAATTTTTGAGTAGCATTATCAAGTTAGTATATATATAAATTAGAAATTAACAAAAGATCAAGACCCAATGACTGCATTGAAGAAACTACACTGTAAATACTTTATTAAACTACAGTTTTACACCTTAATTTATTAAATATGATTAAATTTTATTCTGTTTAAAAAGCTTTTTTCTGGATCTGGCAGACTCTGGATCATCATTATGAACATTAGCTTGTTACTGCATTGCAGCCATGTAGAACTCTTGGCTGTTGGATCCTATTGGGCTTTTAGAATACCAAGTTTCAGCTAGGTTTTTGACTAAATGGAAGATAGCACACAAGATAGTACAAGTCTAAGAAGTGAGAACTTGCCAAGTTAGTGTAGCCAAAATAAGAGAACTATGGCATGGTTGCTTTGGGTAATTTTTGCTGGCTTGACAATCTCCGAGGTTTGGTGCATGATCAGTTTGGGTTGCGACAATTGGGATCTCTCAGAAGATGGTGAAAGCAATAGAGTCACCATTGTGATGGATTAGTTCAGTGATGCAACCTCTGAAATATAAGATTATTCCATGGACAGTCTGTTAAAAACTGGATGATTTTGGAGGTCATTTTTGTGAGAAGTGGGTATGAGGAAGGATTTCAAATAAGCTTAGAAGACTTTTAATTTTGAATGCTGTGTGCTTTTCTCTTGAACACATTAGCAGAAAAGAGTTGGAAAATACTCAGGAAGATAAGGCAGTTTATTCAAATATAATATTTCTTTCATCTTGAAGAATAATACATTAAATATTGGGCAATGCAGTATAGATGTGTAAAAGGATTATTCCTTTTTATGGCAATAATTGGCAATATAGTATTTAAAAACAAATTTCAGGCCAGGCATGGTGGCTCATGCCTGTAATCCCAGCACTTTGGGAGGCTGAGGTGGGCAGATCACTTGAGGTCAGGAGTTCGAGACCAGCCTGGCCAACATGGTGAAACCCCATCTCTTCTAAAAATACAAAAAAAAATTAGCCGGGCGTGATGGCGGGTGCCTGTAATCCCAGTTACTTAGGAGGCTGAGGCAAGGAGACTAGCTTGAACCTGGGAGGCAGAGGGTGCAGTGAGCCAAGATAGCACCATTGCACTCCAGCCTGGGTGACAGAGTGAGACCCTGTCTCAAAAAAAAAAAAAAAAAAGAAAAAAAAATTAAAGTTAAAAAAAGCAGCGTGGCACATGTATACATATGTAACAAACCTGCACGTTGTACACATGTACCCTAGAACTTAAAGTATAGTAAAAAAAAAAAACATTTCAATCGCTGTCATTACCTGCTTTGAAACATTTATATGTTGTTTTAAAAACTAAAATGAACTAAAATTAGTTTCTTTTCTTTTTTTTTTTTTTTTTTTGAGACGGAGTCTCGCTCTGTCGCCCAGGCTGGAGTGCAGTGGCGCGATCTCGGCTCACTGCAAGCTCCGCCTCCCGGGTTCACGCCATTCTCCTGCCTCAGCCTCCCGAGTAGCTGGGACTACAGGCACCCGCTACCACGCCCGGCTAATTTTTTGTATTTTTAGTAGAGACGGGGTTTCACCGTGTTAGCCAGGATGGTCTCGATCTCCTGACCTCGTGATCCGCCCGCCTCGGCCTCCCAAAGTGCTGGGATTACAGGCGTGAGCCACCGCGCCCGGCCCTAAAATTAGTTTCTTTTTCAGAGTTTTTACAGCAAGAAGTAACAAAGAGTTAAATGTCTAAAAATAGTGTTTATATTACTGATGTAATACTATCATCATAATAAAGAATATTTATAAACATAAGTGTGGGTAATAAAAAGAACACTAAAAACTTTCAGATATGTGGAAGTTAGGGTGAAGTGTTCTGAGTAGAGCCAGAAATGATGTTTCATGTTTTAATAATTAACTGAGAAGGTTTTCAGATCTCTTCTCTAGATTGGGCCTAGAAGGTTTGTGTAGGAGTTGGAGTTATTTTCATTTAGTTACATCCCTATGTGCCTTTTTTCTCCTGGTGATAATTGGAATAGCATATATATTCAGGTAAACAATATGAACACTGAATTGAAAATTTACAAAACTAAGGGTTGGATTCAGCTCTGCAACCTTCAACAAAATCTGTCACCTCTGAATTTCTTTTTCCTTAGCTATAAAACTCAGGGTTTGGACTAGACTTTTAAGGTACCTCCCTTCTTGAAATACTGTCTGAAACAACCTTAAGGCCTATCTACAGAAGATAGGTTAATTTAATTGTGGCAAGTTGAGATAACAGGCTACTATGAAGCTGTTTAAAATAAATGAGAGAAGTCTATTAGTATAGATGGGGTATGATTTATTCATTCATCCAACAAATTTTGAGCCCTTCTCTATGCCAGACACTATTCTTGATACTAGGAGTACAGAAAAGAACATACTGATATAGAGCTTACATTATAGAAAGAGAGCAGACAATAAATAAATGGATAAATACCGTAGTGTCAGGGAGTGATAAATGCTATGAAGAAAGATGAAGTAATTTCTCAAATCTCTGAGACTTGGTAAGGGGAAAAAGAAGATGTAGAACATATATGGGACACTTACTAGAATTTTTTGAAGACTTTGTGGTTGGTTGCTATTAGAGACTGGTGGTCAGGGTATGGCATGGTAGGGAGAGAGCCCTACTCATACTCTTTTGTGCTGTTTGATTTTTTTTTTTTTTTTTTTTTGGTCATGTGCATGTATTACTGAGAAAACAAAAAATCCTTGATGTGGGGGAAAATATTTTGGTGACATATTTAACATGCTTTAATCTGAACTTTTTTGGCTGAGTGTACTAGTCTTTATCTGTGTGTCCTGTGTCCTAATAATGTTTAGAAGTAAAAGTTTTTCGCTTTTGGTTTTATCAGACTTTTCTTTTTGATATGTACAAGCTTTTTTTGTATTAACATTTGCAGTGCTAAGACTTTATATGTAGCCTTCTTTAATGTGTTTTAAATACCTTAAACAGAAAATTTACCCAAAAGTTCTAAACTTTTGAGTAAACATAGATTTCTTACTCAGTGTCTTCCTTAGGATAAAAATTAAAGTTGCTGACATTTTATCTTATGTTAAACTGGAATTTTAATTTCATTTTTAATATGTTTATTTTTAGGCTTCAAACATCATTGAACTTGGAAAACTCAAGATCACTTTTTTCCTCCTTAAAAAAGTCAACTTGCTAAGCATCTTTACTGATTTTTATCTTTGTTCTTTTCTAGTTGGATGAAAAATCTGACAAACAGTATGCTGAAAATTATACAAGAGTAAGTATGTAAATTCCTAAGGGAAATTCTCAAGGTCAATTAAACTTGCTATCTGTAACTTGTTCATTATTTATTTTACAACAATTGGTCTGATGTAGCTGCTCTTCCTCCCTTCATCTATTTCCTGTCCTTGACCCTCCAAAATTCCTTCGGAGTTAAATCATGTGAGGCCCTGGGAAGAGAAGAGGCACTGCATTTTATTTCCTTGAATGTCACCTATTTAGCTTTTGGCTGCTCTTTTGATTTTCATTCCTCTAGAAATTGATCCTGAGAAGAAGCCAGTAAACACTGAAAATGAAGTTTCTTTAGGAATGGTGGTGACAAACTCTGAGATATTTTTTCCTTTTATATATATAAATTGTTTCTTGAAGTAAAGTAACTCCTTTCTAGAATTTGCTTTGTGTTAAAGTCTCTTTCTTCTGAAAGTATTATTAGAAAGTCAGGGAGATGATTTATCAAGATGAATTTTATGCTATACCCAAGAAAGATAAATTAACTCTGTCCAGTAGAAATGTAATGCGAGCCACAAATGCAAACTTATATGTAAGTTTAAATTTTCTGGTAGCCACATTTAAAAAGTAAAAAGCAGGTAAAATTAATTTAGGTGATACATTTTATTTAATCCAAATATCCAAACTATTTCAACATATAACCAATATAAAATTACTAGGCCAGACTAGGTAGCTCATGCCTGTAATCCCAACACTTTGGGAGGCCAAGGCAGGTGGATCACTTGAGGTCAGGAGTTCGAGACCAGCCTGACCAACACGGTAAAACCCTGTCTCTGCTAAAAATGCAAAAAAAATATTAGCCAGTCATGGTTTTGCGTGCCTGTTGTCCCAGCTACTCCTCAGTCTGGGAGGCTGAGGCATTAGAATTGCCTGAACCCAGGAGGTAGAGGTTGCAGTGAGCCAAGATTGTGCCACTGCACTCCAGCCTGGGCAACAGCGAGACTCCACCTCAAAAAAAAAATAATAAAAATAATAAATATAAAATTATTAATGAGATGTATTTCATTCTTTTTTCTACACTAAGCCTTCAAAATCTGGTATGTATCCTATATGCAACTCTCAATTTGGACTAACCACATTTCAAGTGCTCAGTAGCTGCATGTGGCTAATCGCAAGTATATTGGACAGCACAGATTCATGCAGTTTATTAATCAATAGCATAATCTCACGTTTAAATGAATTTTGGGAAGAACAGTCTACATTCATAGTGATATCCAGTGTTGCTACTCTCTGCTGCAAATAGTATCTTCACCTTTATCAACTCAACTGAGTATTAGAGAAAGAAGAGATTGATAAGCAGTTCAGAAATTAAAAAGGGGAAGGGCTGATTAGCATATCAGTTATAAAATTCTAAAACTGCTTTAAGTTAATCTGATGTGCTCACTTCAGTATTGTTTACAGGATAGCAAAGATAAACTTAGAAAATAACCCTCATAAAAACGATTTTCTTTTTGGTTATTATGAATTATAGATTTTTATAAGGTATTTGTGTCATGAAATTTTGCTTAGTATGCTTGGGCCCTTCTCTGTATACCTGGATACCTGCAAAGCCAATCTAAATTGACCATTGATTACACATGGTAACTTCTTCATCTGAAACCCACATCTTCCCCCAACCACCCTGCCCTGTTTTTAGTTTCCACAGCAAACATATTTTTAAAGAAATGAGACTTAGAAGGGTCATATTTCTCTTTCTAGCCTTCATCTCGAAATTCTGCCTCAGCAACAACCCCTCTAAGTGGAAACTCATCCAGACGAGGAAGTGGGGACACCAGCAGCTTAGTAGATCCAGACACTTCATTAAGTGAATTGCGGGTAAACTGAAGTTTTTGGTTTTCTTTTTAAAAGCAGTTTTTTGACTTGGTAATATACTGGAACTTTTAACCTTTAATGTGACTTAGTAGAAAGAAGGAATATGATTTCTTTTTAAAAAATAAATACAGTCCAAAAGTGTGACTCAAGTGTTTCAGAGCTTGAAAGGAAGGAGATTAGATAGTTCTTTTTTCTGTCCTCTTTCCTGTAAATTTGATGGTGTTGGAATTTCTGCTAATTTACAAATGCCAAAAAAAAACCACTTTGTAATGTATGTAAAAGTAATTCTCTCAGAAACAACTGGCCATGTTTTAAATGGAAAATATGTGGGTGTACAAAGAACTAGATTGTGGGAATTATTAGTCTTTTGAGCCTTGATGGTATTCAGCTGCTTGAATATAGTTATCTCTCTGTTTTTCATAGTAATAGAAGTGTAATAATATTTGGGTAACAGAAATACCTGAGATAATGAAAAGCTTATTTGACTCATTAAGTCTCCATCCTTATTAACCCCTTTACTTGGAAAAAGAGAACTTTAAAAAATATATATTTTATTTGCTGAACCTGCTGTTTGTGAGGCAGGGGATAGTGAGAGAAATTGCATACGTTTGTTCATTCAAGATTTATTGAGCACTTGGCCTTGGAGATTTAAGAGGCAAAATACGTTCTGGCCTTCAGGATTTCCCTTTTTCGTAGGGAAGACAAACTGATACAAACCAATAAAACCAGGTAGTGTTATACAATGGTAGTAGCAAGAATGGGGCTGTTAAGGTAATTCAAGAAAGCATCATTTAAATTGGACTAGGAGAAGAGGTAACAAAAGGCTTTTCAGAAAAGACAAACTCTGAGCTAAAGTTTGAAGGAAAAATAAAAATTAACCAAGGAAAGTAATTGAAGGGGGAAGGCTTTCTCAAAGAGATGCATTCAGAGAACCCAGAAAGCTACCTGTATAGCAAAGTTGCCAGAGGGTGGCATGAGAAGTGAAGAATAGTAGCGTGTAAGAGAGAAGGCTGGAAAAGTAGTGAGGGGCCAAATCACAAAGCATCTTGTATGCTAGCCTGAAAGGAATTCAGTTTTACCCTGACAACTGTGGGATATTAAATAGGAGAGCAATACTATCTGCTTTGCATTCTTAAAAAATAACTTTGATCACAGTCAGAGGAAGCATTGCAGGCCAGAAGTTCAGTAACCCTGTGGTTCAACAGTGAGGATGAGGTGAGCAAGTCAAAACTGCAAGGGGAGAAAATATGAGAAACTTGCTCTGGAGTGAATACGAGAGACTGGGAATTGGTTGGGCAATTGGTAGGGAGAGAGAAATTTAAGAAAAGGTTTTTAGCTTTCTTTTAAAGGTGAGAGTGATTATTATTTTCTTTGGTTGGGTTGAACCAGTAGAGAGAGGAGGAAGGTTGAGGAAGGAGAGAGGGGTAACTGACAGATCAAAATACCTGAGTGGGTGAGAGGAGAGTCCAGGACTCAGATGGATGAGCTTGCCTGGACTGGAGGTCCCCTCTTCACTGGAGGGGAGGTAGAGGACAGGTGGTGACTAAGATTGTAGGTAGGGGCTAGTCTGAGTGCAGTAATGTTTACAAGTAATTGATCACAAGCGGTTACAGATTTATTTGTTCCTTCTCCACCTTCATTGCTTCACTTGACTAGCCTTAAAAAAAAATTTGTCACCCATGTAATCCCAGGACTTTGGGAGGCCAAGGCAGGTGGATCACGAGGTCAGGAGTTGGAGACCAGCCTGGCCAACATAGTGAAACCCCGTCTCTACTAAAAATACAAAAAATTAGCTGGGCGTGGTGGTAGCCACCTGTAATCACAGCTACTTGGGAGGCTGAGGCAGGAGAATTGCTTGAACCCGGGAGGCAGAGGTTGCAGTGAGCCAAGATCGTGCCTCTGCACTCCAGCCTGGGCAACAGTGCGAGAATCCATCTCAAAAAAAAAATAAATTGTCGGTAGGGTTGGAAAAGGAGTCTTACTTGTGAAAATGGGTTGGGGGGTTAGGGGAGGATAGAGAGGCTTGCAACAGCGGCAGAGAAGGAGAGCACCTAGGCCAGCATGGCCATTGGTTTGAAGGTGACAGTATTAATTGAGCTCTTACCAGCTCTTACTATGTACCAGACATAAGTGCCAGGGTGGAAAGTTGAATAAGATAAACTCTTGCCTTTAGCTACTGCATTCTAATGGGACAAAAGGATATGAGAGGACAAGGCCTTCCAGCCTTAGACTTAGCTTTCTTTTGTCATACTACTTGTTGCTTGTTTTTTCTTCCTTGACAGAATGACCTTCTTGAAGGAAGTGTTATTTTTGTATCCTACCATCTGCCTCCTAAATAGGTCCTTCATAAATGTGAATTGAATGAATCGATAAGTAAAAGACAGTCAAACCTACTGGAGAGGCAATGAAGGAGGCAGGGAAAATATAATACCAAAAATGTGTATAATCAGCCTTTAATAATTGATCCTGCTTGTAATTGCAGAATTGTATTTAGGGCCCTGTGCAGTTATTTCGGACATAAATCCAGCATTCAGAATAGACCTTATATAACAAGGTCAGATACAGGGAAACAGTATTTTCCATTTAAAATTTGACCTGTTTCACTTTTCTTATAAGGATTATAGTAACATTTGGAGCAAGTGCTTTTCTCATCATTTAAATGGTATCCTCAGGATAGAATATCTCATTTGACATTCTGTTCAAAATGTTTAACTTCCCTCCCTTTACTCCCTTTCTCTCAAGTTAATTGTGGCCAGTAACCAAGTCATTGAAAGAAAACTTTGTTCATATTCATTTATTATATTTTTAAAAAACTTTTGCATGAATCATTAAAATTTGCCACCTCTTATTAATTTACTGTATATTTTACTAGTTCTAGGTGAAGCATTGTGCTAAAAAAATTTTAAGTGATTTATAAAATATTAAAAGTTGTATGATTTTAAATATTATAATTTATATAGCTTTTTCCTCCATATATAGCCCTGTCCCCATTTGCTACACTGTTATTAACAGAATTTAATGCCAAGAAAATATTTAACATTAGATTGATTACTCTAGACCTTCCCCCAGTCCCACTGTCCCCTGACCTATTTGCCCTTTTCAGTGGTTGGGAGTGGGAGTTATGTTTTTGTACTTTGATTTCTCTGCTTTTAGTCTGGAATATACAAAAGTGAGTCACATTTCATCTGAATCCTTTGCGATTTAAGATACGTTTGTGCATGGTTTTATGCAATGGTTCATTCCTATGTCCTGCAGGATATCTATGACCTTAAGGACCAGATACAGGATGTAGAAGGGAGATACATGCAGGGGCTTAAAGAACTAAAGGTATCAGGGCCCATTCTGCAGCCCAAGCATGCTCTGTATGCAGAAGTGTTGGCAATGGTGGCTTTGCAAGTTCTGTTAACCAACTGCACATAGCTTTACTAACAGTGTTTGTCTTTCAAGCATGTGCTTAACCTGCAGTGCATAGGAATGGTGAACTTTCAATCTCTGCTTATGTTTAAATGTGTAGTACAGTTTTTGAATATTCCGCAGAAGATATCATTTACAGTTTTTTTTTTCTTTTTTCTTTTTCTTGTACAGACAGGATCTTACTGTGTTGCCCAGGCTGGTCTCAAATTCCTGGGCTCAAGCCATCCTCCTGCCTTGGCCTCTCAAAGTGCTGGGATTACAGGCGTGAGCCACCTCGCCCAGCCTCCTTTACAGTTTTAAAACCTTGTAAAATACATGCATATCTATGGTGTCTTAGCCATACAAAATTAAATTGGTCAAACACCTAAAAAAATACTAAGAATATTTTTATTGAGAATTAGACCTCAAAATTTCTTCCATGCTAAATGAAAAAGTGTTGCATATTTCTGTTACCAAACTCAGTCAGTATTAAATGTGGGAGGAAGTAGCAACTGAGACACCATTATTATAAATATCCCCCCTGGAGGAAGGAACATGAAGGCATGAGGCCTATATTTTCTTTTGGCTTGGATTTTTTTAACCTATAGGTCAAAAAAGATGACACAGATCTAGTGCCTTAAAGAATTTGGAGGTAAATGTAAATGGTCTTTATCTTTTCCCAGAAAGGATCACTGACATTTTTCAATATAAATGTGTGAGGCAGACAGTTTGGTTGTAAATAGCATTTGGTTATCATGCTCTTCTTTTCCTCACATGTCATTCTGAAGTTCAAGCCTCCTGTTATGAAGAAACCAGAAGTTTATTTGAACACATGTATGTCCTGATTTGAAATCAAAATACACACTACAGGGTAGGCACGGTGGCTCACGCCTGTAATCCCAGCACTTTGGGAGGCCGAGGTGGGCGGATGACCTGAGGTCAGGAGTTTGAGACCAGCCTGGCCAACATGGTGAAACCCTGTCTCTACTAAAAATACAAAAAATTCACCAGGCATGGTGGCAGGCGCCTGTAATCCAAGCTACTTGGGAGGCTGAGGCAGGAGAATTGCTTGAACCTGGGAGGTGGAGGTTGCAGTGAGCTGAGATGGTGCCATTTCACTCCAGCCTGGGTGACGGAGCGAGACTCTGTCTCAAAACAAACAAACAAACAAACAAAGTGAAATACACACTACACCTCTAAAAAAGCATAAAGCAAGACATTTAGAAGGGTGACTCAGGATATATCCAAAGGACAAAGCATGGATTTCATGGGCAAGGGTTTTGTCATCTTCCCTGGCATGATTTGAAGTAGCGCCACTATCAGCCAAACTCTTCATGCAAGTGATATGGTCCGTGAGAAACAGAGTAAGACTCAGGACCCAAAAAGGTGAGAAGTCCAATGGGAAGTGCCCATGAGGGAAGCCTGCAAGTTGCTGATAGGGCAGCATGAGTTTGTCGGTAAATATCAGAAGAATTACAGAAATAGTTGATGTTCTCATTTAATCTTACTCCTTTAATCTTCAGGATTTAATCTCTCTTTTAAGGTTTTAGAGATACGACTTTTGAAATTATCTTGGATCAAACAAATCGGTACATTAAATAAATATATTAAAGTCACATGTGTAACAGTGTATCAGGAAAGCAATCATGTGATTCAGGGGCATTCTTACTAGCATTTTATTTAAAAAGTTTTTTCCTTTCATGTTAGATCTACCATTTATTGCATTCTTTGAAGAATACAAAAGAACAGATTAGATTTGAGATTTGAACAGATGAGATCCCTTGTCCTAATTCATGCCAGAATATAATTGAACTTGACTTCAGATTACGTTTATCCTTGACACTTGAAGTGGAAAAAAACCCATAAAAATAAAGAAAAGATTGTCTGATTGGTGACCAAGCATGGTGGTATGATGTATCCTATTGAAAAAGGATGTTGGCTCATTGCTTGTGACATTACTGTTATTATGTTTGCCTTTGGGATGCTCTCAACCACTCTCCCCTCCATCCTTTTATCAGGAAAGTTTATTATTACTAATACAGCATTTGCCCATGCTGTGCTAGTATATATGTGTATATATGTGTATATATATTCATGTGTACTATTACCCAGAAAATGCAGTAAAATATTAATTGTAAAATTAGGTGATCTATTTCATGAAAGATTAATGATTTTGTAAGTCAAAGGACTAAACCCATTAACCCATTTTAAAAACTATTAAAATTAATACTTTATTAAATTTAAGTACAGAGTTATAGCAATAAATAACAATAGTAAATCTATAGTGACTGAAAACTTTCCAAGATGTATTGAAAAAAGGCAAGCTATAGAACAAAATGTAGAGTATATAATTTGTATTAAAAATATATATGAAGTCAAGGGTATATATTTTATACTGTAAACAAATAGGAAATGGCCTGAAAGATAATCTACCAAACCAATAGCGCTTGTGCCTCTGGAGGGCGCGTGGTCAAGGAAGACTTTTGCTTTATCTGTATTATTTATTTTTACCTCCAATGAAAATCTTATGTTTTACTTAGGTACTTTTTTTAAAATTAAAATTTTATTTTTTTATTAAAAAATTTTTTTTAGAGACAAGTTCTCTTGCTCTGTCACTCAAGCTGGAGTGTAGTGACACAATCATAGCTCATTGCCACCTTGAACTCCTGGACTCAAGCGATCCTAAGCCTGCTGGGACTATAGGGGTGCACCACCATGCCTGGCTGATGTTTTAATTTTTTATAGATACGGAGTCTTGCTATGCTGCCCAGGATGGTCTTGAACTCCTGGGCTCAAGCAGTTCTCCCGCTTGGCCTCTCAAAGCATTGGGATGACGGACATTAGCCACCATGCTTGACCCCTTCGCTTTTTTTTTTTTTTTTTTTAATGCAGTCTCACCATGTTGCTCAGGCTCATCTACAACTCCTGGGCTCAAGCAATCCTCCCACCTCTGCCTCCCAAAGTGCTGGGATTACAGGTGTGAGCCACCATGCCTGGCCAATGTTCTTTTTAAATATTGCCCATGCCTTTAATTCTTAGAAGGACAGTAAGAATAAGGAGAGAAATAGCTTTAACTTCGGTAATCCCAGAAAGAACTGTCAAGAGTTAATAGACTGTAGGGGTAAGTCTTGCCATCAGCTGTAAATTGACTGATGTTTGAAGTGACTGAGAATAAAACAATGAAGGTATCATGTCCCTGAATTCAGATAGCTCACAATCTGGTTGACAATTTTGGTCATAGGGTTGTGAAGGCTTGTTCTAGAAGTATATGGGCATAGGTAATCAATGCTTAAACATTAACACAGTGGCTTCAGCACTTTGGTGTGTGTCATAATCACCTGGAGCTTTTAATAAATATAGATTGCTAGACTTTACCCTCAGATTTTCTATTCATTGGGTCTGGGATGGCATTGGAAATTTGCATTTTTACCCAGTTCCCAGGAGATGCTGTTGCTGCTGATCTGGAACCCACACTTTGAAAATCGGTGACTTAGAAGCATTCAAGGCTGGGCACGGTGGCTTACGCCTATAATCACAGCACTATGGGGAGGCTGAGGTGGGTGGATCACCTGAGGTCAGGAGGTCAAGACCAGCCTGGCCAACATGGTGAAACCCTGTTTCTACTAAAAATACAAAAACTAGCCAGGCATGGTGGCAGGAGCCTATAATCCCAACTTCTCAGGAGGCTGAGGCAGGAGAATCACTTGAACCCGGGAGGCTGAGGTTGCAGTGAGCTGAGATTGTGCCATTGCACTCCAGGTTGGGTTACACAGTGAGACTCCGTCTCAAAAAAAAAAAAAAAGAAGCATTTAAGTAAAACCAATTCCAAATGGGTATCACTATGTGAGTGAGATTAAGATCACTAAAATACCTGACACTTCTGTTTAAAACAGTCTTTTGTGGTCTAGTGTTTAAAGGAAGATTACATTGGATACATTTATGTCTTATTTATTGTATTATATATTTTGTGCATGCATCTAGTACTTGAGCTATCTTAAATTCTGGTGTTCATGTGGTTTTATATGGCACTGAGTTGTGATGACTGTTTTTCTGCTATTAGCCTCTCAGATGGATGAGAATTATTTAAAGTCTGCAGTATAGTAAGATACATTTAGATATATTTAGAGCACTGTATAATTGACTTTGCTTATATTCTTTGTTTTGGTTAAATTTGTTTCTAATCGTAGTTTAAATCTTCCCTGACAACTTAATTCTGGTTTATGAAGCATTATTAAAAGTGTGTGTGGCCAGGCGTGGTGACTCATACCTGCAATCCAGTTTTGGAGGCCAAAGTGGGTGGATCACTTGAGCCCAGGAGTTTGAGATCAACCCGGGCAACATGGTGAAACCTTGTCTCTACAAAAAATTAGCGAGGTGTGGTAGTACGTGCCTGTGGTCCCAGTTACTCGGGAGGCTGACGTGGGAGGATCACCTGAGTCTGGGGAGGTCGAAGCTGCAGTTAGCTGAGATTGTGCCACAGTGGTCCAGCCTGGGTGACAGAGTGAGACCCCGTCTCCAAGAAAAAAAAAAAAAAAAGTGTGTGTATGTATGTATGTATATATTTTTATTTAGATATAATTCACATTCCATAAGAATTTACCCATTTAAAATATATAATTCAGTAGTTTTTAGCATACTCACAGAGTTGTGCAACTAGCACCACAACCCATCTTTAGAACATTTTCATCAGCCAGAAAAGAAACCCCAATCACTAACTTTCTGTCTCTGTAGATTCGCCTATTCTGGAGATTTTATACAAATGGAATCATACAATATGTGGTCTTTTGTGATTGGCTTTCATTTAGCATAATATATTCAATATTCACCCATGTCATGTTATCTGTCAGTCTTTTTTTAATGGCTAGATAGTATTCTACTGTATGGATTTGCTGCATTTTGTTAATCCATTTGTCAGTTGATAGGCATTTGGGTTGTTTATACTTTTCTGTCTATTATGAATAATGCTGCTGTGAACATTTGTGTGCAAGTTTTTGTGTAGACATATCTTTTCAATTCTCTTTGGTAGATTGCTAGGAATAGAATTGCTGGCTCATGTGGTAACACTATATTTAACATTTTGAGGAATTGTCAAACTGTTTTCCAAAGTAGCTGCACCATTTTATGTTCCTACCAGCAATATATGGGAGATGTAGTTTCTCCACATCCTTACTAACACTTGTCTTCTGTATTTTTGATTATAGATTATAGCCATCCTAGTGAGTGTGGTGGTATCTTATTGTGGTTTTGATGTGCATTTTCCTAATGACTAATGATGTTGAGCGTGTTTTCATGTGCTTATTTGCCATTTGCATATCCTCTTTGGAGAAATATCCAGGTCCTTGCCCATTTTTAAATTGATTTGTGTGTCCTTTATTGTTGAGTTGTAAGAGTTGTTTATATATTATTCTGCATATAAGTCCCTTATCAGATATAAGATTTATAAATATTTTCTCCCATTCTGTGGGTTGTCTTTTTACTTTCTTGATCATATCATTTGCAGCATAAAGGTTTTACATTTGGGCCAGGCGCAGTGGCTCATACCTGTAATCCCAGCACTTTGGGAGGCGGGGGTGGGCAGATCATGAGGTCAGGAGTTCGAGACCAGTCTGGCCAACATAGTGAAACCCCATCTCTACTAAAAAATACAAAAAATTAGCCGGGAGTGGTGATGTGTGCCTGTAATTCCAGCTACGCGGGAGGCTGAGGCAGGAGAATCGTGTGAACCCGGGAGGTGGAGGTTGCAGTGAGCCGAGATCGCGCCATTGCACTCCAGCCCGGGCAATAATGTGAGACTCCATCTCAAAAAAAAAAAAGTTTTATATTTGAATGAAGTCTTTTTTTTTGGTTTATAATGCTTTTTGTTTGTTTGTTTGTTTTTGAGACAGGGTCTCACTCTGTTACCCAGGCTGGGGTACAGTGGCATGATCTTGGCTCACTGCAACCTCTGCCTCCTGGGTTCAAGCAATTCTCCTGCCTCAGCCTCCTGAGTAGCTGGGATTACAGGCACCCACCACCATGCCCGGCTAATTTTTGTATTTTTGGTAGAGATAGGGTTTTACCATGTTGGTCAAGCTGGTCTTGAACTCCTGACCTCAAGTGATCCACCTGCCTCAGCCTCCCAAAGTACCAGGATTACAGGCATGAGGCACCGCACCCGGCTGGTTTATAGTGCTTTTGGTGTATCTGAAAAACCATTGCCTATCCCAACTTCATGAAGATTTGTCCATATTTTCTTTGAAGCGTTTTATTGTTTTAGCTCTTACATTTACATCTATGGCTTATGCTGAGTTAATTTTTGTGTATGGTGTGAGGTAGGAGTCCAACTTCATTCTTTTGTTTGTGGGTATCCACTTGTCCCAATACCATTTATTCTTTTCCCATTGAGTTACATGGACCCCTTTGTCCAAATTAACTGATTGTAAATGTAAGTTCTGGGCTGTTAGTTCCATTTCATTGATAAACATTTGTGCTAGTATTTTTAAAATTTATTTCCATAAATGATTACTTTTCCTGTGTGAAACATTTTTTTTTAGCTTTAAAAAAGTCATTAGGCAGTAGTAATTACCAAAGTAGATATAGTTACACACAAAAAAACATGTAAGCTATTTTAGGCAGAAAATTTTGAGATATATAACATTTCAGGCATTTTGTGGTACCTTTTTTTTTTTTTACTTCAAAACTGTGACACTAGATCAGACTCTCTTATTTTGTTTTGTTTTATTGATAGAGATAGGGTCTCGCTCTGTCACCCAGGCTGGAGTGCGGTGGCACAATCTCTGCTTACTGCAGCCCTGACCTCCTGGGCTCAATCGGTCCTCCCACCTAGCATCCCAAGTAGCTGGGGCTACAGGTGTGCGCCACTGTGTCTGGCTAATTTTTGTACTTTTTTTTTTACAGAGACAGGGTTTTGTCATGTTGCCCAGGCTTGTCTTGAGCTCCTGGGCTCAAGCAGTCTACCCCCTTGGCCTCCCAAAGTGCTGGGATTACAGAGATGAGCCACTGTGCCTGGCCAAGCTCTTTTTTTAATATTCATTTTTGTGTTGCTTATTTAAACATGATTGAAATTTGGATAATTGCTAGAAAAAATATTTACCTTTATATTGGCATTTTTATGCAGAACAGGAAAGTACTAAAAACAACTGTCTAGAAAGTGGCAAAATTCAAATGCGTCTGAAGTTCACCTATGTAAAGAGGGGCTGTATTCTGTGGTATCACTGCGTTCTGAACACCAGTCTGTTATTAAAATTATAAGAGTAAAATTTCTGAAAATATTGATGATTCTTCATTTTATGACTCTTACAGATATATGTTGTTGCAATTCTTTTCATCTTTCAGAGGCTATGTTGCTGCTTAATTTTGTTTTCTTGGGGAACAGAGAGCACATATTGTTCTTATAAAGGCATTATCGGCTTATTATTGTCTTCCTGTTTCACATGCATGTTACTAAACAAGGAGTTCCCCAAACCGCTTGTATTTTATGAAAATGCATCTTTATGTGTTTGTGGCAGTGCTATAATTTCCTGTTATATTGCATGTATTCAATTAACATATTTTAGATATCAGACTGATGACTTAACTCTCATTTAGGAATCTTTGTCTGAAGTGGAAGAAAAATACAAGAAAGCCATGGTTTCCAATGCACAGTTAGACAATGAGAAGAACAATTTGATCTACCAAGTAGACACACTCAAGGATGTTATTGAAGAGCAGGAGGAACAGATGGCAGAATTTTATAGAGAAAATGAAGAAAAATCAAAGGTAATGCTTATCTTGTATTTTCTCTTGGGGCAGAAAATAAAAGCCTGCCACTTACAAAGTGATGGAAGATTGCAGCATACTTATTTAGGAATGATGTTTCAGTCAAAACTGAATGACCCAAGGAAATTGACACAACACCATGAGATATCAGGCCCTGAATGACTTTTTTTTTATTTAAAAAAATATTTTCTTGAGGAAAAGCTTATGTCTTCTGTTAAGTTTCTGAAAATAGAATACAACTCAAGTTTTATCTTCATTTTCTATCTCTTAATTGGGACTGTAATTACAGTGTTACTTATTTCTTCTGGTTACAAGTGACTGGAACTCCCGCAAAGCTCCAAAGACTCTCAATAGGATGATTCATTTTTTTTCTATGAACTTCTGAACGGTTCAAGAGAATCCATTTTCTAAATAATTGGATAGAAGTCTTTAATCAGTTATTTAAAATCAGCAATTTGGAGATGTGGGTCAGAAACTGAAAGATGTTTTCTTTAGAGGTTTATAAGCTGTAATGTTAAAATGTACAGATGGAGAATATAACGCATTGTCCAAGGCCCAGATTTGCTCTTTGACAACTGCAGAAAACAAATTGGATTCTTTTAAAAGCATATGTTTTAGACTTTTTGAAGGGTTGATGTCAGTTCAAGCAGAGGTCAAATGGGTATTATTGCCAGAAATGGATTGCTACTACATTGCCAATATAAAAAATCCAGAAAATAATTTAGGAAGTGCATATTGATAAATTGTTAGAAACAGCAATCTGAATTTGCACATAATAAAGGGAGAGAAGCTGTTTATATAACCTGTAGGAGACCAACATTATTACTGTAGTCTTTATAGGAATTTCTTTCCTTGAGGACTAGAAATGCCCATTCCAGCCTGTTTTGGTCACATTCAAAAAGTGTTAGGAAGTGTTTGCCAGGCGTTTGGAGGAGAGGGATGAATAGACCAGAGCACAGAGGATTTTTAAGGCAGTGATACTATTCTGTATCATATTATAATGGTGGATACATGTTATTATGGATACATGTATGGATACATTTGTCCAAAACCATAGAATGTACACCACCAAGAGTGAACCCTAATGTAAACTCTGGACTTTGGGTGATAGTGATCTGTCAATGTTGGTTCAGTGATAGAACGAAATGTACCACTCTATTGTGGGTTGTTTATAATAGGGTAGACTGTGCGTGTGTGGGGACAGGGAGTATATGAAAACTCTCTGTACTTTAAACATAATTTTACTGTGAATCTTAAACTGCTCTAAAATTGTTTATTTAGGATTGGTATTTGGATGGTGAAAAAGAGGCTTCTAGTTGTTTTCATATTGGACTGACAGTGGCCCATTGAAGAGCATTATATATGCTAGATATGTATATCTTTGATTCTTCTTATATATCCCATAGGCCATTTTTGGAGATTCTGAGCCATCATGCTTTTCCTAGAGCCTCTGGACTCCTTTTTTTGCTGTCCCACACATTTTTTCTTATCTGTCTTTGGCTCTTTGTTTCTAGCAGACTAGAGTAAAAATCTCATGCTAAGTATTTAAGGGTCATTACTAAAATGAATTATCTTTCCATCATCTCAAATATCCTTCAGCATTTTTAAAAATAAAGAAAACCCTTATAATTAGCTATTTTAACCAACTTAGTTTTTCCCTCCATCATTTTAGAAGGTAATAGAGTTATTTTGGTACGCATAGAGTTGTTTTCTTAATCTTGTCCTTTTTTTTTTTTTTTTTTCTTTTGGAGACAAGGTCTCACTCTGTAGCCCGGGCTGGAGTGGAGTAGCGCAAGTATAGCTCACTGCAGCCTCTGTCTCCAGGCTCAAGTGATCCTCCCACCTCAGCCTCCTGAGTAGCTGGGACTACAGGCATGTACCACCACGCCTGGCTAATTAAAGACAAATTTTTTTTTATAGAAACGGTTTCACCATGTTGCCCAGGCTGGTCTCGAACTCCTGGGCTCAAGCAATCCACCCACCTCAGCTTCCCACAGTGCTGAGATTACAGTTGTGAGCCACCGTGCCAGGCCTTGTACTTTTCAAACCTAAAATGTATTGGTTTTTTTTCATACCCTGGAAATTTGCTTCACGTACTGTGATGCAGAACACTTTGTGACAGTATCTCTCTCTAACATACCTTTACTCCGAGCTCTCTTGTTCTAAACAACTATTGCTTTATAAAGTAGAATGTTTATATTCAGAGATACACAAAGAGGTCAGGCATTCTGGTGTATTTCATTACAGAAGCAGGTAGTGAGAGTAGAGAAGGACCATTCCATAATAATTATACAGTATTAATAAAAATTTTCAAAATGTCTTTGGTGCCTCCTCCTGGAATTACAATAACTATTTTGTTTTATATTTTAATTTAATTTAATTTTATTGTTTTTACAGACAGGGTCTTGCTCTGCTCCCCAGGCTGGAGTGCAGTGGCACGATCATAGCCCACTGTAACTTTGATCTCCTATGCTTAAGTAATCTGGAGTAGCTAGAACTGTAGGCACATGCCACCATGCCTGGCTGTTTTTTAAAAATCTTTTTGTGGAGATGGGGCCTTGCTGTATTGCCCAATCCTCCTTCTTTGACCTCCCAAAGTGTTGGGATTACAGGCATGAGCCACTTTGCCCAGCCCATTGTTTCTCTTTTAAAGCATAATCAAAAGACCATTTCACACCTGTAAAATTAACAATAATTCATATTATATATCTAATCAATGTTAAAATTTCAGTAGTTTCAAAATGTCATAAATGATTTTTCTTTTTTACACTTAAAAAAATCGGGATCCAGGTAAGTTTCACACCTTAGAATGAGTTGATAAATCTTTTAAGTCTCTTTTCATGTATAGGTCCTCTTTCATGTTTTTTCTCCTTATAATATATATGTTGAAGAAACTGGGTTGCTTAATATTTCCCAGTCTTACAAGTTTTTCCGTTTTCGTCCCCATGGTATCTTTACCATGTTTCCCTTTCCTCTGTATTCTCTGTAAATAGGTAGTTAGGCATAGAGGCTTTATCAAATATAACTTCAGTTTTTTTTTGAAAGTCTGCTTCATAGATGATGCAGTTGTCTTCCTTCAGGAGGCCCAGATGTGTGGCTGACTGTTAGGCTGTATGTGTGTGCTTAGATCCTTTAATTGACTAGGGGCTGCAAAATGGGATGTTCTGATTTTATCATTACCAATTTATTTTATTTTATGTTATTTTATTTATTTATTTTTTATTTTATTTATTTTATTTTTTTAGACGAGTTTTGCTCTTGTTGCCCAGGGTGGAGTGCAATGGCGCAATCTCGGCTCACTGCAACCTCTGCCTCCCGGGTTCAAGTGATTCTCCTGCCTCAGCCTTCTGAGTAGCTGGGATTACAGGCATGGACCACTACGCCTGGCTAATTTTGTATTTTTAGTAGAGATGGGGTTTCACTTTGTTGGTCAGGCTGGTCCCGAACTCCTGACCTCAGGTGATCCACCCACCTCGGCCTCCCAAAGTGCTGGGATTACAGGTGTGAGCCACTGTGCCCGGCCTATTTAATGTTATTTTTAAGCTGCTTTATTGAGATATAATTCAAATAACATACAAATCATCCATTTAAAGTGTACAATTCAGTGGTTTTTAGTATATTCACATATATGTGTAACCTTCATCACAGTTACTTTTAGTATGTTTTCATTACCTCAGAAAGAAACCATATACCCTTTAGTATCATCTTCCTTTCCCCCAAACCCCTCAGTCTTAAGTAACCACTAATCTACTTTCTATCTATAGAGTTCCCTATTCTAGACTCATATGAAAGGAGTCATATAATACATGGTCTTTTGTGACTGGCTTCTTTCGCTTAGCGTGATGTTTTCAAGGTTCATCCATGTTGTACCATGTATCAATACTTAATTCCTTTTTATAGCCTATTAATATTCCATTTTTTGGGGTATGCTACATTTTGTTTACCCATTTGTGCATTGATTGACATTTGGGTTGTTTATACTTTTTCCTGTTAAGAATAATGCTGCCATAAACATTTGTATACAGGTTGTTTTTTGGACATAAGTTTTCTTTTTCTTTTTTATTCTAAGAGATGGGGCCTTGCTATGTTGCCCAGGCTGGTAACTCCTGGCCTCAAGCAATCTTCCTGCCTCGGCCTCCCAAAGTGTTGGAATTACAGGCATGAGCCACTGCTCATGGTCTGGATATATGCTTTCCTTTTTCTTAAGTATATACTTGGGAGTGGAATTGCTGATTCATACGATAAATCTGTGTTTAACCATTTGAACAGTGCCAGACTGTTTTCCGAAGTGGCTGCACCATTTTATATTCTCACACTAGCAGTGTATGCAGGTTTTGATTTCCCCACATCCTCACCAACACTTGTTATCTGTCCTTTTTATTCTAGCCATCCTAATAGGTGTGGTTTTGATGTGCATCTCCCTGGTGACTAATGATTTTGAACATATTTTCATGGGCTTATTGGCTATTTGCATATCTTCCTTGGCAAAATGTCTATTCAGATCCTTTGTCCATTTTAAAATTGGATTTTGCCTTATTATTATTGACTTGTAAGGTTTATATATTCTAGATATAAGAATTTTATCAGATATATTATTCGCAAATATTTTCTCCCTTTATGAGTTTTCAAAAAAAGGAATTGGTTGTGACCAATTACTTTTCTCTTAAAATATCAATATGAAGTCATAAATTCAAGCATTTGATGTCTTCAGTTGCATTGCAGCTTTTATTCTTTTTGATGATAAAATTGTCCCATCTTTGGCTAATGTGAACCTCTTGAGGTTGATTCTCAAGTACTTCTGGTGAGTCTAATTGTTTTTGATAGCTTCTTTGCTTTCTGGCAGAAGATGTCCCAGTCTCATCTTGTACATTTTCTGCCCCAGACCTGGAATCAGCCATTTGTCCAAGGAGCCCTAGTTCTGTTTTAGTATGAGAGCTAGAGATGCTCATTGCCACCAAGTAGGTCAGTGTTTATGGGTCTTTTCAGTGGATAAATTTGGGAAATATGTGTGTGAAGTTTTTTTTTTGTTTTTAACGACAAAATACATTATGAGTTCATGCAGATAGTTCCAGTTCACATGCAGGACTCTAGGGTTATTTAACCTCTTCTGTCTTACATCTGTATCTTTGTTTGTTTCCCCTACACTACAATTCCTAGTTCTCAAAGTTTCTAGGGATGATAGTAATTATGTTACGTTCTGTTCTCTTTGCTTTATCCGAAGTTGCCTAGAATAGCAATACCAACATTAACACCAACAATTTAATTACTGAGAATAGTTAAAAGATTTTTATTTTGTTTGTTTTGCTTGGCTGTTATTTTTGCCACTAGTCTGTGTGTGGCCAAACTATTGTTTTTAGAAGTTACTTGAAATAGTTTCTTTCTGCGCTTCTAACTGGATGTATAGTTAGGTTCACTGCATTTTATTTTCAATATTTGGAATTACTTTTAAAATTATTTTTATTTTAAAAAATTTAATTATCATTAAAAAACATGATAAATTTATTATCTTAACCATTTTAAAGTGTAGAGTTCAGTAGTGTGAAGCATATTCACATTAGTGTACATCAGATCTCCAGAAATTTTTCATCTTTCAAAACTAAAACTCTGTACCCATTAAACAATTACCCATTTCTCCCTACCACCAGCCCTTGGCAACTACCATCCTACTTTCTGTCTCTGTGAGTTTGGCTACTCTGTGTACCAAACTCATAAGTAAGTAGAATCATATAATAATATATCTTTTCTTGACTGGTTTACTTCATTTAGCATAATGTCCTAAGGCTCATCCATGTTGTAGCGTGTGACAAGAGTTTCTTTTTTAAAGCTGAATAATATTCCACTGTATATATACCACATTTTGCTTATGCATTCATCTATCAATGGCCACTTGAATTGTTTCCACTAGGAATTGCTTTTTAAATTTAATTTTGTTTTACAATTTTGTAACTATCTAGAATAGTTACATAGATCTGGAGTCAAGTTAACAAAGAAAATATATTTGAAGAAGTTAATCTTCTATCCCTGTCTCTTTGTCTCTATTTTCTCCTTCCTTTAGGGAATTTAAAATTTTAATGGTTTATCTTTCCATGTTTTAAATCCAAGAAGATAAATTAGGTAGCCATTTTTAATCTAAAAAGATATATATGTATATATAATCATTCAAAATATATGTACAAATATATGTATTTCTTACTCTTCTTAGAAAATGGTAGCATATTGTTAATATAAATGCTGTCGTGCATCTAGATTTTATCACCTTATGAATGTCGTATAGAGATATCTTGCTCATTCTTTTTCACCACTGCATAATTATTCCACAGTATGGATGTACCACACTTTATTCTACCAGTTCCCTATATTAATAGACATTCAAGTTTGTCATGTTTTGCTGTTAAAAATAGTCCTGTAGAAATAACATACTGCATAGGTCTTTTTGCATTTTTGCCAATGTATCTATAATGAAGAGTGAGATTGCTGGGTCGAAAGGTATGTAGTTTTGCAGATACTGCTGTAGTCTCCTTTGTAAGCATTATACCATTTGCATTCTCACCAAAATGTATGAGGGCCTATTTCTTTCCCCATAGTTCTGTTCTGGAATATGTTGTCAAGTTTTTGAACTTTTGCTAGTATTTTGTTTGTTTCCGTTTCTCTTAGTATGAGTATCTTTTCATATTCAGAGCTATTTCTATTTCTTTTTCTGTAAACTGTCCGTTTCCGTAGCTTATTATTCTATGCAGTTAGTGCTTTCTTTCTTTCTAGTTTTTGTTTGTTTGTTTGTTTTTTAAGACAGAGTTTCGCTCCTGTTGCCCAGGCTGGAGTGCAATGGCGCAATCTCGGCTCACCACAATCTCCGCCTCCCAGGTTCAAGCAATTCTCCTGCCTCAGCCTCCCGAGTACCTGGGATTACAGGCATGCACCACCACGCCTGACTAATTTTGTATTTTTAGTAGAGACAGGGTTTCTCTATGTTGGTCAGGCTGGTCTCGAACTCCCGACCTCAGGTGATCCGCCCACCTCGGCCTCCCAAAGTGCTGGGATTGCAGGCGTGAGCCACCGTGCCTGGCCTAGTTTTAGAGATTCTCTGCCATTCAAAAGTTTTATTTATTTATGTATTTATTTTTTGGAGACAGAGTCTCACTCCGTCGTCAGGCTGGAGTGCAATGGCACCATCATGGCTCACTATAGCCTTGACCTCCCCAGGCTCAGGTGGTCCTCCCACCTCAGCCTCCAGAGTACCTGGGACTACAGGCACACGCCACCAACCCTGGCTAATTTTTGAATTTTTTTTATAGAGATGGGGTTTTGCCATGTTGCCCAGGCAGGGTCTTGAATTCTTCGGCTCAAGGGATCTGCCTGCTTCAGCCTCCCAGAGTGCTGGGATTACAGGCATGAGCTACCACGCCCAGCCCAAAATTTTGATTTTTATGTAGTCTAATTTATTGTACCATTACCTCATTGCTTGTGGATTTTTGAGTCATTTTTTCAGTAAAGATTGCCCCACTCCTTGGTTACTTTTATTCCTGTACAGTTTGTTCTCCCTTCCCTTCCCTCTTCCCCCATTCACTCCCTGGCTTTCTTTCCTTATGTAAATCTCTGATTGATTTGGAATTTGTCCTGGTGTGTGGTATGAGGTATAGTTCCAATTTTATCTTTTTCCAAATGGATATCCAGTTATCCCAACATTACTAATTTAAAAGTCTTTCCTTCTCATTGATTTGAGATGCTCTTATTTTTATTGTTTTTAAATATATTTGTATATTTAAGTGGGTTTTTCCTGAATTCTCTATTCTGCTCCCTTGGTCTATATTCATGTGCCATAACAACATTGTTTTAATTGTAGAAGCTTTATAATATGTTTTAATACCTAGTAAGGCCGGCTTTCTTCTTTTTCAGTATGTATTTTTTTGGCTACTTTTTCTTGTGTTTTTCTTTCAAATCAACTTGCTCTGATGATGATAAAAGAAAAACCTGATGGTATTTTTATTTGTACTACATTAAATGTATAGATTAATTTAGGGAGAACTGGCATTTTTATAATGTTGTGAGACTTTTAATCCAAGAAGACGGTATGCCTTTCCATTTATTCAATCCTATTTCTCTGTCTTTTGGGAATGCTTTATATAATTTTCCTCATATAGGTTTTTGATATATTTTGTAAGTTTACATGTATGTTTTTTATTTAATATTGATTTTATTTTGATATTGCATTTATTATTCCTTCTTTGAATTTTATTTGTATATGAATGTCATTGAATTGTATATGTTCATTTTATAACCTGTTACTTTACTAAATTATCTTTTGTTTTTAATAATTTTGCCATTGATTAGTTCAGGTTTTCCTGATAATTATACAAGATGGAATTTTAAAATTTTCTTAACTTTTCTATAGAATACACAATTTTTCTAAGTTATTATGAATCAGGAGTTTGGGCATGTTTCTGGAGGTCATACTTAACCTCTGTGTTGTATTGTATATGTTCAAATTTCTTGTGTGCCATGACCTGTGTAAATGATATTATTTGTTTAATAACAGGAGTTAGAAAGGCAGAAACATATGTGTAGTGTGCTGCAGCATAAGATGGAAGAACTTAAAGAAGGCCTGCGGCAAAGAGATGAGCTTATTGAGGTATGTACATGAACTGTGGGAATACTTAATTTTGAAAAAAAATGAGTTGAATGGGATGAGGATGTGTTGGGAGGGAAGGAGAGTTAAGATGCATCAGAGTTTGTCTCTTTATATTTGACTGTACACTAAAAATTTTCAAACATAAACCAGATCATGCTTAAAAATTAATACTATAAATCCTATAAACATTACCCCACTTTGGTAGCAGAAATTTTTGTGTCTTTTATTCCTAAGCACACTGTTTCCTACAGATATCTTAGGAAATGGGCAAAAGGAAAAATTATAGAATAACATTATTCTTTGGAATTAGTGAATGCCATCTTTCGGGACATGATTCTTGGGGAATAAGTTTGATTTTCACTCAGGTAAATACATTTCTCAGGTGGCTAAATGAAAAAAGAAGAAACATCAAGATACGTTCTGTACAAAAAGGTAAAGATGGCTAGTCTGAAGGTTCAGGTTTCTGCAAGCGAAGGGACTCTGCCACATTGCTGGCAACATCTTAGGAAGGGAATGAAGCATAGTCTACCAAGAACTCTTTGAAAACATTAGTCATCCTTGCAGGCCTGCTACATTGCATGCATCTTTTTTCTTTAAATGTGGTTTTCCCTCCTGAGACGATGTTTTTAGATAAATATGGAAATAAGTTTGAAGGGGGATCCTGCCCACTATCTAGGTGTGGCTATCAAAGGCATCTAATGTTAAGTTAGTGTTGACACGCCAGAGATGTCAGGAAGCATAGATTGTTAATGATCCCAGGAGAGAGATCTCACAACCACACTTGTCCACATTCCTGGCTACTCAGACCTTAGCCTTTCTTTTTCTCTCCCTCTTTCTCTCTTTCCCCTCGGACCTACCTCTTAATATGTCTCTCTACAAATGATTTTTAAAAACCATTTAATAGAGAAAAAGAAATGACTTTAAATTTGAAGATGTGTTAATTTTTGTCATCATTAAGAATAATTGGACATACTCAGAATTTGTGGATTTCAAGTGCAGATACAGATAACCTTTTGGATCTATCAGATTACATGTGAAGTTAATTTTCTTGGTTTTTCTCCATATAAGGTAGGAAGCATATTTTCCAGAATCTGTATCCTGCTGGTATTTTAAAATAATGTGAAATTCTTTCCCTTTTTGTTCTTTTATCTTTTTGTGCCAAAATGCCAACCACATAAAATAATAAACCTGCTTTGGGGGCTGCTTCTCAAATTCAATAGCTTAAGTTAGGATTGGTAAAGTGTTCTAGTAATTAATTGTAATTGCATTTAAGAAGAATATAATGCTTGATTTCTATAGTTCATCACTGTGGCTTCTTTAAAAGCTTAGGGTGCTAGGTATACAAACTTTGAGAACTATAGTTTTAGATGCTTTTTACATCTAGAATGAACATCTTTTAGATGTTAGTATCTATGGTTATGCTGAAAAACTTTAAATATTACAAATAATGTTTTTTGGTCTTTGGAATTGAAAATTCCATGGTAAAGTACCTAATGTATGAGTAGGGAAAGGAGGACATAATAATTTACCAATAATGCATAAGAAGAAAACCTGTTAAGCACCATTGCCTAATTAGAAAGGTCATTTAAGGATTGTTAAATGCTAAATTTAAATGTTTCAAAATAATATAATTTTAAAATAATACAAAATTCATGGTGTTCTTGCTGCCATAGATTTTGCTAACAGAAATTCAAAATGATCAGTTCTGCTTAAAAAATAAAATTCAAAACTGCTTGTTCTCTAAGATGAAAGATCATTTGTTCATAAGCAAACCTAAATTTCCCTCTCTAGGAATGTAAGTTCTTGTTTGGTAAAAAGGCAGTTATCAAAGAAAGAATATACATATGGAGCTGTATGTACACAGAAATTCTAGCTGGCTTGCTGCCACGTAGCTGTGGTTGGAACAGTTATTCCTGGTTCCTTTGCTTACTTTTGTAGGGGCAAGCCAATAAGAATCTTGTGGCCAAGACTGTGAATGTCATCTTTTCTTTTGGCAGACCAATTTTGCTTTTCCTGTTCATCACAGACTTTCCTTTTTGGTTAAGTTTCTTTATCGGCTTTATTTTTGTTTCCTCCCTCAAACCTCCTCTCCCTTTTCTTTCTGCTCTTTTATTACTTCTCTTCCCCTCTTCCTCTGCAGGAGAAGCAGCGCATGCAGCAGAAAATAGACACCATGACAAAAGAGGTGTTTGACCTCCAGGAGACACTTCTTTGGAAAGATAAAAAAATTGGGGTATGAAATGAAATTGGGCTTTGGTTAGAAGCTCATTGATGAGGATTACAGTAGAATTTAACCTAGAGATTGAAAAAACCTGTCCTTTTGATTCTTCTTGAGCATTTACACAGTATGAAAAATGAGTCAGTAGGAGACAGAGACTTCCATAGGAAAACCTGACGTTGTGCCTGGAAGAACTCTTCTTTTCAGCAAACACTAGGCTTGTAAAATGTATAAGTAGGAACTTTTCTTTAAAGGAAGTTTCTCTGTATTCCCTTAGGATTCTTTTTTTTTTTTTTTTTTTTTTTGAGACGGAGTCTCACTCTGTTGCCCAGGCTGGAGTGCAGTGGCATGATCTCGGCTCACTACAACCTCTGCCTCCTGGGTTCAAGTGATTCTCCTGCCTCAGCCTCCCGAGTAGCTGGGATTACAGGCACACACAACCATGCCCAGCTAATTTTTTGTCTTTTTATTAGAGATGGGGTTTCACCATGTTAGCCAGGCTGGTCTCCAACTCCTGACCTCAGGTAATCCACCCACCTTGGCCTCCCAAAGTGCTAGGATTATAGGCGTGAGCCACCATGCCTGGCCTCCCTTCAGATTCTTATCCAGAAACAGCCACAGGCATTCAATTCAAACTCTGTGGTTAACTTGATATCCTTACATTACAGGAATTTGGATAAGAAGAGGGTAGTGGTGGGGAGAAAGTTATTAGCATCCTATAAATCCTTGGTGTATAAAATAGGAAGAGATTAAAATCAATTCAATTACAGAAATAGATAGGAATGTAAGACTTTCTAGGGTGGCTGTCTGTAATTATAACCACAGAACTCCCCCAAGTAAGGGCCCAGATAAATGAAATGTCTTCATTGCTGTTTTGCTAAGCCTTGCAGGTAGATTCCATGTACACCAAAAGCTGGAAAAAATTCCCTCCAGTTCATCTCATGTGGCCTTTGATTGGCAGTCCCATCACCTGGCTGAGCTCTCTGTTCTACAGTAGGGGAACCACTTAGCCATAGTTGCCAGAGGCTTACCTTGTCAGGGAAGGGCAGAGGAAATAGAACATGTAAGAAAAGTCTTGTTCTGCTTAAGGTTAGGGGGAGTAGGGAATAGTTGTTAAAGATCCCTGAGAACATCTCTTGAGAGACAGGCCTGGATATGAAATCCTGTGGATTATACCCTCAGAATGTTGTTAGGAACATTCTGAAGCCCAACCAGTAGTCAGCAGGATCCAGTCTTTTTCATCACTTCAAGGACCTCTCTCATTAATATACACATGGGAAGATTACATTACCTCTTAAGAGTTTGTAGGCTCATGCCTGGAATCCTAGCACTTTGGGAAGCCAAGGCTCGAGGATCGCTTGAGGCCAGAGGATTGCTTGAGGTCAGGAGCTTGAGACCAGCTTGGGCAACATAGTGAGACCCACCCTGTCTCTGCAAAAGAATTTTAAAATTTGCAGAGCATGCACCTGCCCCAGCTACTTAGGAGGCTGAGGTGGGAGGATCACTGGAGCCCACACGATGGAGGCTGCAGTGAGCTGTGATCGTGCCATGGCACTCCAGCCTAAGCAATAGAGTGATACCCTTTCTTTAAAAAAGTTTGTAGACCAAAAATTTAAAGAACAAAAGCTACTTTATAGATAATTCTCTGACTTTCAAATTGCTGAGTATTAAAAATTCCATCTAAACCTAGAAAAGCCTTCTGGGGAATAAATCAATAATTCTGTTAGGTGTTTTGAAACTATGGTTTTAAAATTGAAATTTGAAATTGAAAAGTGAAATTTGATTGTTGAACCATTGCTTTGATTTAAATTTTTGCTTGGGAAATATAAGAGGTGAAAAAACATGTGGGGCAAAGTAGGTAATTTAAAATTTTTAGTTAAAATCTGGTCACTGTCTAGAATGGGCTTCTTTTAGGACTTCACATAATTTTCTTTAACACAGATCTGTAGGCCCAGGATTTCTAGCTTGTATGAGTGCCTTAGTATTTTAAACTGATAATCTTGGACCAGCCATAGAAACCCCTCAGATGTCTCAGTTTAAAATATAAATTATTTGGCTTTTAATTGGAATTATTTTATTTTAGTATTCTTTTTTTGAGATGGAATCTCTCTCTCTCCCCAAGGCTGGAGTATAGTGGCACGATCTCAGCTCACTGCAACCTCCTGGGTTCAAGCAATTCTCCTGCCTCAGCCTCCTGAGTAGCTGGGACTACAGGTGTGCACCACCACGTCCGGCTAATTTTTGTATTTTTAGTAGAGATGGGGTTTCACCATGTTGGCCAGGCTGGTCTCGAACTCCTGACCTCAAGTGATCCACCCACCTCGGCCTTCCAAAGTGGTGGTACTACAGGCATGAGCCACTGTGCCCGGCCAGAATTTTAGATTTACATGCAGTTGTAAGAAATTAAAACAGGGCTGGGCATGGTGGCTTATGCCTTTAATCCCAGCACTTTGGGAGGCCAAAGAGGGTGGATCCCTTGAGGTCAAGAGTTCGAGACCAGCCTGACCAACATGGTAAAACGCTGTCTCTACTGAAAATACAAAAATTAGCCAGGCATGGTGGCGCACACCTGTAATCCCAGCTACTTGGGAGGCTGAGGCATGAGAATCACTTGAATCCGGGAGGCCAAGGTTGCAGTGAGCTGAGATCATGTCACTGCAGTCCAGCCTGGGCAACAGACCAAAACCCTGTTTCAAAAAAAAAAAAAAAAGAGGAAATTTAACAGAGATCCTATATATTCTTTGCTCAATCTTCCCCAAATGTAACATCTTACAAAACTATAGTACAATATCACAACCAGGATATTGCCCTTGATATGGTGAAGATACAGAGCATTTCCATCAATATAAGGGATTTCTCCTCCTCTTGCCTTTTTATAGTCATAGCCTTTATCTCCCCTTCCCCTCCCAAGCCCTAAGAACCACTAATCTTTTCTTCATTTGTGTAGTTTTGCTCTTTTAAGAATGTTATAAAAATGGAATTATATAGTATATGTTAACCTTTTGGAATTATCCCTTTTCACTCTGTATAAGTCCCTCAAGATTCTTCCAAGTTATTGAATCACGAGTTGACTCTTTTTTAATTTGAAAAATTGTGCTAAAGTACAAATAACATAAAATTTACCATTTTAACTATTTTTAAGTGTACAGTTCAGTGGCATTGAGTACATTCATGTTGTTGTGCTACTGTCACCACCATAGAACTTTTTAGTCTTCCCCAGCTGAAATCTTTACCCATTAAACAACTCCCCATTCAGTCCCTTCTCCCAAACCCCTGGTGGAATGGCAACTACCATTCCACCTTCGGTCTCTGTGAATTTGACTACTCTAGGTACTTCATGTAAGTGGAATCATACAGTATCTGATTTATTTCACTTGGCATAATGCCCTCAAGGTTCATGTTGCAGCATATGTCAGAATGTCCATCCCTTTTAAGGCTGAATCATATTCCATTGTATGTATATACCACATTCTTCTGTTGATATATCAACACATCTACCTTTTGGCCATTGTGAATAATGCTGCTGTGAACATGGGTATTCAAATAACTCTTCAAGACTCTGCCTTCAGTTGTTTTCGGTATGTACCCAGAAGTGGAATTGCTGGATCATATAGTAATTCTGTGTTTAATTTTTTTGAGTAACAGTTATACTGTGTTCTGTAGCAGATGTACCATTTTACATTCCCACCACTAGTGAACAAGGGTTCCAATTTCTCCATGTCCTTGCCAACATTTGTTATCATTATAATACAAGGGCAGTGGTCCTCCCTTGACTTTTAAGACACATTTTCAGTATGGTCAGTAACTACTTGTCTCTAGCTTCATTTTTAAGATTTACATTTAGTAACTTAATGAAGAAATATGTGCATTATTCCCAGGTTAAAGTTCAGTTCATTAGTGGTCTTGCCTCTAGCTCCACTGCAGTTCTAAACACCAGGAGCCCATGTATAGAATAGGTGCGTATGAAGAACTTGCGTATCTCTATAGCCCAGCATAAACTCACTTCCATTCTGACCAAAGATATTTGTTCCCCAGTACAATTATGTGGAGAATTAACCCCTTGCCCAAAAGTTCAGCCCATTATACACATCCTTTTGGCTTCCGGATGGTAGGATTTGAGGTTAGGTCAGGGATAAAGAATTATTTTGAACTCTACAAGCGTGTACTTTTTACCCTAAAAAAAATCTACTGTAGGAGCTATTGTTGCACACAAGCACAAGGGTAGTGGTTATATGGTCAGGTAATACGGAGGGTTTTAGATCCAGCTTGAATACATTTGATCCAATTATAAGGTATTTTAGTAGTCTTCAAACTTTGTGGTGAAGTGGGTGAATTTACAGGATGTATTTTATTTTCTCATCTATAATTATGGGAAGAGGAAATTAAAAAGTCCGAAGGTAAAAATAAAACCCAGTGCAATAAGATGTGGAAGAAGAGCAAATGTCATGTATATCATTTGCTAGAATTCCTAGTTTCAAATTGGCCTGTTCCTCAGAGGTCTTTTTTATTCAGTGTTGTTTATGTAGAGCATGTTGTGACAGTGATCATTTACCCACTTATATGTGGTGATACATGACATAACTATGCATGCAGATACCAGTAACCAAAAATACCTAATCCATAAAGTGACACTCAACACATGGGAAAGTATTGTTGTGCTTTGTTTTCCCAATGTTTCATTTATTATTAATTATTAACATAATGGAGTGTTAACACTAGCTAGATGGTGCTAGAAATGCACATTGTTAATTCACAGGCAGACTTGAGACACATCATATAGTGTGAATGTAAATTGTTGAAAAGAAGTCAGATATTGACATTGCAGTTTGGATAAGTAAAGAGTAGGATTTGCCGTATGGACTCCTTTCCTAGCATCATCTGGGCTAACAATAAGGGAATATAATGTGGCCTTCATAGAGCTGTGATATTTAAAAAACTATTTAAGGGCTTTGGAAACAAAAACAACCAGATTCATTTTCTGGTTTTGCCACTTACTGTGACTTTGGGCGAAAAAATATAACCACTGTGAGCCTCAATTTTCTCATCTGTTAAATGGGGATAATACAAGTACCTCACAGGATATGTGGAGGTTTCAAATGTAAAATAATGTATAAGAGAGAAATTATATAAAATAGTGCCTGCCATATAATTTGTGCTATACAAATCATAGTTGCTATCATCCCTTATTTACTTGCTCCCTATTTGGTTGCAAAACAGGATTATAATGATTTTTTGAATTGCCCAGCTATTCAGCTATCAATTTCTCAGCAATTCGCTGTCCCACTTTCAAACCCAGTGAACTGAGAGGAAAGTTACCTGATATAGTTTAACTTCTTGGATTAATGGAAATGCTAACAGAAGACATTAAATATATGAACAAAAATATTTGGGGAAAGGCTTTTTCAAATAGGCCAGTTATCAGATTCCTGCATAGACTACTTACCTTGGGTGTATTTTTAATTCTGGGTTATTTTCTTTTACAATAGATTTTATTTTTTCATAGTAGATTTTATTTTTCATTGATGACCAAAGTATGTTCCTGCTTCTGCATTGTCCTCAGCTGACAGTTGTGAGATTAAGGAAATGGCAGGGAATTTACAAATGAAATCACCAACCTGATTCTCCTGAACTGTCCCTGCTATCTAGGCATTACAGGCAATGCTTTACCTTGATTTATGCCTCTGCCCTTGGGATGGGTGCTATTATCCCTTCTGTTTTTCCAGTGAGGAAACTGAGGCATAGGACAAGTATGTGCCAGAACCCAAAAGCCTGATTCTGAAATCCATGTTCTGTAACTCTTCATAGCTTGGCTGTATTTATTTTGTCAGTGTTTATTTTTGTTTTTCACATTTTGGGAGTATAACAGAAAGCCAAATGAGTCTCAGTTATATTTAATTAAATTGTCAGAAGTTGATCTTTGAATCCTTTTGGAGGTTAACTATTTTGAATTAAGTGGTATTTGAGTATTTTGCCACACTACTTGGAGAAAAATCTACAGCCAGTATTAAATTAAAATACCTATGTATAATAGTTATTTTTATTCCAGAACTATTTTTTTAAAAATCAACTGTATTCTTGAATAAACTAGTTTAGTTAAACATGAAATGTGGGGTTTTTTTTGTTCACCAAATAAAAATTTACTTAGGCAGTCAGTAAGGAAAGCTTTATTTTACTCTGGCTTCTCTCTTTATCTTCCTTTTCCTGTTTTATTTTTTTCATTGACTGGAAAAGATTTATTTCCCTGCTTGATGTGATTAAACATGTTTTGCCAAATTGATGCATGAGAACCAGTTTCTATGAGAACTCTCTTCTGGAGATGTATATCCATGTAACTCTGTATTTCCTCCCATATCTGACTGTTTGTTTCCAATCTTTTGACTGCTTTCTTGCTTTTTATGCCTTTATCTTTGCTTATTTGAATTAGGTACTTCTCTGCTACCTTTCACCTGCTCTTTTTCTGTGCCATTGTTTCCCTTGCTACCTTACCTAAAACCAGGCCCTAGAGAAACAGAAAGAATACATTGCCTGCCTTAGGAATGAGCGAGATATGCTCAGAGAGGAGCTGGCTGACCTGCAGGAGACAGTGAAGACGGGAGAGGTATGTTAGCATTAGCCTGGAATTCAGGTCCCTCACTGTTTTACTCTCTATCTTCCTTCCTTTCATCCTGCCATCTTTCCTAGCCTAAATACAAACTACAGTGTTTATTCTCTAATCCAGATTTGGTAGGTTTAAGCTATTTCTTACACAGAGCTATATTTCATGTAACTGATTCTAACCAGGTTTTACCTGTAGCAAACATGTATTGTTGCAGAGTGACCTCACAGAGCTTCCTGCTTCCATATGGGCCTTTTGTGATGGTGAGTTTTTCCCCCCTGCAGAAACATGGCTTAGTTATAATCCCCGATGGCACTCCCAATGGTGATGTCAGTCATGAACCAGTGGCTGGAGCCATCACTGTTGTGTCTCAGGAAGCTGCTCAGGTCTTGGAGTCAGCAGGAGAAGGGCCATTAGGTAAGATACTGGTTGCTATGTTGACTTGGATTAATGTTACCCTATTGGGTTTTCTGCTTTTTCATATCCCAGCTTGGAAAACAAAAACAGCATAAGGGCTGAGGCTCAAGTAGATCCTTAACCAGAAGAATCTGGGCACATTGGCACATTGTCTTCAGACATCCTTGACCTTGGGAAATCAGCATCTGGGTCACTGTAAGGCAATAAGTGTAACTGTAAGGCCTGTGGATGGAAGTACTATGGGCCTATACACATCGGTTTTTACTTAACTACAAACTTTTCTGCAAAGAGATAGTCTAGTATACCTGTGCTAGGGGAGCAGTAGGCTAGCAGGAGACTTCTCAAGTGTGTTATAAGTTTCTCATCCTTGGAACATCTGGTTTTATGTTCCACTACTTACCCCAGGGTTCTGTACCTCTTTTCCACCACATTTCTTAAGCCAAGAAACAGATGACCAAAAAGATACCAGAGAAGTATGACTTCCAGAGCAGGGCTTCCCAGACTCTTAAAGTCTAAACCTCTTAAATTTAACCCTTTGAGAATCTGACATCTCTCTCCAGGAAACCACAAAGTTGCTGACACCTCTGTCTGAGAAATCAAAGTCGCCCATCCATTGACCCCACAAAGAAATCTACTCTAGAGGAAGAAAAATGGCACAGATAGATACTGTATCATTAGCTCACTTTTATTTAAAAAAAAAACAATCTTTTTTTGTTTTTCATCTTGTTTTCATATATGTGTAAGCTTCTTAGAGGAGTGAGAGATACAAGTGTGAAGCAAACTGAAAAACATTTTGAAAGTTAGTAAGCACATTCTCTAATGTGCATTCCAGAAATGTGATTGTAGGGCACTTTGAATAAAACAGGATGCTGGGTGAGCAAGAGAGATCTGGAGAATGGAACGAGAGTCTGGCTATAGGCAGCCCAGGGTGTTTCCCTGCTGTTTTTTCCCTCGTCTGCAGGTCCAAGCAGGCAGATCTGCTTGGAAGGTGCAGAAGAAACCAAAATCTTTATTTGGCTGTGACCCTGTTTACAGAGGGTAGTGGTTGGCGAGATATCAGCTGCTTTTTTAAGTGAACCATGGTATCTCCTCAGCTGAAGGGGCCTATTTTAATGCAGACTTGGGAAGAGTCAAACCTCCACAGGCTAGGAGTGAGCCCTAATGGTGCTGCCACCAAGCCGCAGATCCACCCATGGATGCCCACATCTTTTTTTTTTTTTTTTTTTTTTTTTTTTGAGACGAAGTCTCACTCGGTCGCCCAGGCAGGATTGTAGTGGCGAGATCTCAGTTCACTGCAACGCACAACCTCTATCTCCCGGGTTCAGACGGCTTCCCGAGTAGCTGGGATTACAGGCGCCTGCCACCACGCTTGGTTAATTTTTGTATTTTTTTAGTAGAGACGTGGTTTCACCATTTTGGCCAGGCTGGTCTTGAACTCCTGACCTCAAGTGATCCACCCAGCTAGGCCTCCCAAAGTGCTGGGATTACAGGCGTGAGCCACCACGCCTGGCCTGGCTGTCCACATCTTGGAGTGGGTCCCCTTCCCTCCCTACTAGCTTTTGGGGACTTTGCTTCTTCCAGCATTATGCTCCTCTCTTTTCTCTTCTCTAGCTTCCTTTGCCCAGTCCTGCTCTTACCCCATCTTCTTTCACATCTTTGGATCTCTCCCGCTAAGGGCTCAGCCTTTAGGAACACACTTGACATTTGAGTTGTCTGTCTACTAGTGAAAGCTTGAAACAAGGAAATGACCTCCTTTGTACTTCAGTTTGTCTTTAAGTGGCAAATCACTGCTGTGGGGAACAAATGTTGGATTTGGTGCCCTGATAAATATCAGTTGTGTGGAAATACTTTTTAGATAGTTAAGAACTTTTCTGTAATGCTATTAACACCTTTATTTCTTTAGATATTCAGAGCTGTAAGTAATTAATTTATCAGATAATATTAGCTGTTTATGAGTTTGAAAAATTTTTAATTGTTTATATACTATATCATCACATATTTAGTTTATGATCTTTTTCATTTGTTTTAGATGTAAGGCTACGAAAACTTGCTGGAGAGAAGGAAGAACTACTGTCACAGGTAAAGGCATTCTTATTGGAGTGTAATATAATTTTAACAAAGTTACATGGTAAAATACTGGCTAATTGAAATGTTCATTAAAAAAATATGCTTCTTTCAAACATCAGTACTCAAGTGAGATATGAAGGACAGATAATTCATATTTTACCTCTTTGTTATTTTCTGTTCTTAAAACATTTTTTTAAGGACACATAGTTTAAGGAGTCATATAGTTTTTTACAAAGCTTGTTATGAACACAGCAGTCCCTTGCCCTGGCTCCTCTGACCTCGCCCCTGACCATTTCTGTTAAATACTTTTAGCTGATTCTTGTGTACTGTCCTTGTATCTCTGTATAACATACTTATGTTGCGTCTTGATTGTTCTGCTTCAGGCATTCTATATTGACATCCTTTTATGGAAGATGAGGATTTAGCTGTTTTTCATCCTTTGTCCCTGCCACACACATACTTATTTTCCACTCTTATATCCTCCTAATAAAGGAACAGTGTAATTCCAGCCTGCTTGTGTCATTAGGACCCTCTAAACACTACTCACACAGTGGAGCCAGGTTGCATTCTAGGATCATCTCCCTCAGAACTATTAGTTTCCTCTAAAGTTAATGTTATGGTTTTTCTTTGTATTTGCTTGGTTTTCTATCATCAATTTAGCCACAGAATCTCCAAGAGTAGATTAATCCCACTCAGTATTTTCAGATGCATCTGGTGTTATTTCAGTTCCAGTTTGTTGAATCTTGGTGCATCTGACTTGTCCCTTTCTAAACTAGTGACTTGCCCTCTCGGTACATAGATGTGGTCACCCTTCATTGGCATCTGGAGATTTTCTTTGCATGTGATTTAGGTTGGGTTCCCTTTTTCCGGTGTCTCATGCCTTTCTCCTTATTTATTCTCTTATTTTGGTACATCTTCCAGTAGCTTCCTGAGAAGAGGGTTTGTGGATTGTTAATTTTTCATGACCTTGCAGGCCTGAAGATGTCTTCATTCTACCCTCTCACTTGATTAAAATAGTTTGGCTGGGTAGAGAATCCTGAGTTGCCATGGTTCTCCTTAAGATTTTTTAAAAGGACATTTCTTCATTGTGCTGTGACTTCGAGCATGGCTGTTGAGTTTTCATGAACATTTTGAGTTCTGATCTTTTCTGATTTGTGATCTATTTTTCTCCTCTTTGTGGAAGCTTGTATCCTATTCTCTTTCTCTCTAGCATTCTGGTGTAATTTGAAGATAGTCATGTGATTTGAAGTTTTCATGTGTGATGCTGGGCCCCTGTCAATTCTAGGAGCTCCCATCCTTTAGTTCTGGGAAAATTTCTTGAATGATTTTGTTACTGATTTTTTTCCCCTCCCATATGCTGTGTTCTCTATTTTGGAACTCCTATTCAGTCATTCAACAAATGTTGAGTGAGATTCTACTATTTAGCATGCACTATTCTAGGCACTGGGATATTTCAGTGAATAAATTAGTTCAGAAAAAAAAAATTCCTGCCTGAGAGGCATTCTAGTAAGAAGACATCAGACAATATTATATGATATGTTAGAAGGTTTGTGTGAATGCATTTATTATATGTGTTTCTCTGGCTACTTACAGCAGCATAGGGGCAGGCATGGAGTGGGTAGAGAGCTAGATTTTACTAGGACAGTATTAATGGGGCAGGAGAGGTGAGGGAGTATGTAAGAAAATGATTATAATGATGGACCTTGAAATTAAACTGGATGAAGAGGATTCGGGAGATATTCAGGAACACATCAAGGTATAGTAGAAAGAAGATGTAATCTGTAGATTAGTGGTACCAGTGTGGTTGAAGGGTTGTTGGAATTCGGGTCTAGAGAGAATGACCTAGAAAGATGAGGAATAGTGGTTAGAGAGAGGATACATGGAACTAAATTGTGTAGGGATTACAATTGTCTAATGGTGAGATCTGGTATATGACTGTGGGAGTGAGTAGCTGAGGGCAAGAAGGGATAGATAGCAAGATCCTTGGAAGGGAGGTGGGTTAGTCCATTTTTTGCTTTGCTATAAAGGAATACCTGAGGCTGGGTAATTTATAAAGAAAAGATGTTTGACTGGGCACAGCAGCTCATGCCTGTAATCCCAACACTTCTGGAGGCTGAGGCAGGTGGTTGAGGTCAGGAGTTGAGACCAGCCTGGCCAACATGGTGAAACCCCAACTCTACTAAAAATATACAAAAATTAGCCGGGCATGGTGGTGGGTGCCTGTAGTCCCAGCTACTTGGGAGGCTGACGCAGGAGGGAGGTGGAGGCTGCAGTGAGCCAAGATTGCGCCACTGCACTCCAGCCTTGGGTGGCAGAGTGAGACTTTGTCTCAAAAAAAAAAAAAAGGAAAAAAAAAAAAAGAAAAAGAAAAGAGGTTTAAACTGGCTCATGGTTCTGCAAGCTGTAGAGGAAGTATGGTGTCAGCATCTGCTCAGCTTCTGAGCTCAGTTTCCTGAGGCCTCAGGCCAGGCTGGTCTTGAACTCCTGACCTTAGGTGATCCACCCACCTCGGCCTCCCAAAGTGCTGGGATTACAGGCATGAGCCACCGCGCCCAGCCAGCCTCAGGAAACTTCTCATCACGGCGGAAGGTGAAGGGGGAACAGGCACGTCATATGTCAAGCGGAAGCCAGAGAGAGTGGGGAGGTAACATACACTCTTAAACAACCAGATCTTGTGTGAACTACCAGAGTGAGAACTCACTCATCACCAAGGGAATGGTGCAAAGCTATTCATGAGGGATCTGCCCCATGACCCAGATGCCTCCTGCCAGGCCCCACCTTCAGCACTGGGGAATACATTTCAACATGAGATTTGGAGGGGACAGACATCCAAACCATAAGAGGAGATATACCAGAAATTGAGAGATCATTTGTAAGGGAGATCCTCTACTTAGATGTACATTGAAATTGCCAAAAATTAAGACAGGAATAGTCTAGAGGGAGTGCAAGTTGGGAGCTATTTAATAAATGGTGATGAAGGAATGGGATTTTGGCAATGATAAGTAGTTAGTGTATATAATTTGAAGAGACGAGATTAAGACCTGGGACTTTTAGGGAAGATGGAGGGAAAATACCAGCAAGGAAAGCAAGAGGACACCTATTCCATTTCTAGATTCAGTGGTAGGAAGCTGTGGAAGTACAAAAAAAAAAAAGGGGCCGGGCATGGTGGCTCATGTCTGTAATCCCAGCACTTGGGGAGGCCAAGGTGGGTGGATGACTTGAGGTCAGGAGTTCAAGACCAGCCTGGCCAACGTGACGAAACCCCATCTACTAAAAATACAAAAATTAGACGTGGTGGCATGCACCTGGAATCCCAGCTACTCGGGGGGCTGAGGCAGGAAAATCGCTTGAACCCGGGAGGCGGAGGTTGCAGTGAGCTGAGATCATGCCACTGCACTCCAGTCTGGGCCACAGAGCGAGACTCTCAAACAAACAAACAAACAAACAAACAAAACAAAACAAAACAAAAACAGTGTTTGAGAGAGCTGCAGAAGCAGCAGGAGAGGGTTATCAGAGCACGAGGGTAAAGGGGGGATGCTCAGAAAAGACTGAGGACAGAGTGTGTTTGCTGATGATGGACTGATAATTCTAGAGGGCACAGTGGAAAAGTTTCAGGCATTGGGAAAGGTTAGGAGATGAAGGTTAGTGGTCGTACAGACCCTTGTGAGGAAGAGTGCAGAGGAAGGATATGACCCTTTGTGAGATGCACATAAATAGGAATGATGGAGATAATGAGATTTGTCCTGGTTCCCTCAAGGCAGCTAATGATGGTGACCCTGTGTGTTGAAAGGGCAGAGATGTCTGGGAAGTATAGAGTTAGTCCCAATATAGAGCTTACCCTTTTCCCATTGGGGAGTGGCAAACTTAATCTTAGTGCAGAGGCCTCCCTTTGACCCCTGTTGGTGGAGTTAAGGACAGCTGGGGAAGCCATCTCTATGTATCCAATTATTATTATTATTATTATTATTATTATTTTTTTTTTTTTTTTGAGACAGAGTCTCGCTCTGTCACCAGGCTGGAGTGCAGTGATGTGATCTCCGCTCACTGCAACCTCCACCTACCAGGTTCAAATGATTCTCCTGCCTCAGCCTCCGGAGTAGTTGGGACTACAGGCGCGTGCCACCATGCCCCACTAATTTTTGTAGTTTTAGTAGAGATGGGGTTTCACCATTTTGGCCAGGATGGTCTCGATCTCTTGACCTTGTGATCCGCCCGCCTCAGCTTCCCAAAGTGCTGGGATTACAGGCGTGAGCCACCGTGCCCAGCCCCAATTATTTTTACATACAGGATGTTTTCTAAGTAAGAAAATTTAACCTATGTCTAAAAGTAAACAACAAAAAACTGCTCATGGAATCTTCCATTTTAAGAAATAATCTCTTGAATATACCCTATCAGTTAACTGTTTATATTTTTGTTTTATTTTTTTTAGAGATGAGGTCTCACTGTGTTGCCCAGGTCGGTCTCAAACTCCTGGGCTCATGTGATCCTCATGCCTCAGCCTCCCAAGTAGCCTGATACATAGGTACATGCCACTGTGCCTGGCTAGAATTTTCCATTTTAAATAAAAGTAACAAAAAATACCCCAAAGATGTACTGTTCCATAAGCAGACACAAATTTAAAATATGGCTATTTTCTACTGGGACACCTGGTCCTGGGGCTTGCTCTTTTCGATGTTTGTTCATAGCTTATCTTTAGCACCTAGGACGATGTGTGTCTCCTATTAGGCACTCAAGAAAATAGGTTTTGAATGAATGTGGCTGATACGATAAGGGTCTGCTTTGTTCTATGATGTGACCATAGAATAAGCATCGGCTTCATTTGAGAGATTGGATCTTGCTGATGAACCTTTATTTTCATTTCAGATTAGAAAACTGAAGCTTCAGTTAGAGGAGGAACGACAGAAATGCTCCAGGAATGATGGCACAGTGGGTGACCTGGCAGGACTGCAGAATGGCTCAGACTTGCAGTTCATCGAAATGCAGAGTAGGTACCAGGGGATAGGCCAGTCCCAGTCTGTATACAGACTGTGTCCCAGGGGTGGGTTTGTCAGCAGGTTGCTGGTATCTTGTAATATACTTTTCTTTTTTTTGAGATGGGAGTCTCACTCTGTCACCCAGGTCAGAGTGCAGTGGTGCAATCTCCGTTCACTGCAGCCTCTGCCTCCTGGGTTCAAGTAATTCTCCTGCCTCAACCTCCTGAGTAGCTGGGATTATAGGCGCCTCCCACCATGCCCGGCTAGTTTTTTATGTTTTTAGCAGAGACAGAGTTTCACCATAGTTACCAGGCTGGTCTCAAACTCCTGGCCTCAGGTGATCTGCCCACCTCAGCCTCCCAGAGTGCTGGGATTACAGGCGTGAGCCACTGCGCCTGGCCGTTAATATGCTTTTCTTAAGAAGAGCTATGCTGCAAAAATTGGTTAGTCCTTGGCTAGTCCAGAAAAACAGTCCTAGTCAGCAATATAGCTGAATAGAGGCTCCACTAGCCTGTGTGCTTCAGGGGATAATGAGGTTTATTGCTCTTACCCTTTCTGGATAAAGTGATTTCTAGGAACTTTTTGCACACAGTGAAATGCCTTTTGACAACCTGGCACTGTCCTTTTCCACATCCATTTGTCATCTTTAAGCTCCCATACAGCAAGCACCCTTCCCCATTAAAGTTTTTTCTCTGGAATTTGTCTTGGATAATTGGACGAATCTATTTGGAACTACTTCACACTAAATTGAGTAGTTTCAGAATTTTCCTAGAAGTATTTTGTTAATCCAATTTTATCTTTATTAGATGAAATTTAAAATAAGTCCACAAAATAAAGTCTATTCTATTCATTTTACCCGAATTATTCCAGTTTTTCTCATTTTCTACTTTTGACCTCATAATAAAATGATCACTGTAGTCACACTAATTCCCATAGTAGGAAGATTTCAGCAGGAATTTGTAGTTAGCCTTTGTTAGTGATTATGTGTAATTCTCGGACAGAGGAGATTTTTATTTTTCCAATAAGAATAGTGACTTTTCTGATAACTAATATTAAAATCTTGTTTATTCCATGGACTTTTCATCTAAACCTTCTGAGATAGGCTGCCAAGAAAAGACATCTTGGGGCCAGGCGTGGTGGCCCACACCCATAATCCCAGCATTTGGAGAGGCTGAGGTGGTGGATTGCTTGAGCTCAGAAGTTTGAGACCAGCCTGGGCAATGTGGTGAAAACCCGTCTCTTCAAAAAAAAAAAAAGAGAGAAAAGACTTTTTGGGTTAAGGCTTATTAATACTAACTTTTGATATTGGTATTATCTTTTCTGTTGGACGTCAGTTAGGACACTTGTGACATTTCCTGGTGAATATTTTGTTCAAGAATGTCATTTTGGTGTTGGCGGTAGATGAGAACAGGGACATGGGAAAAGGCAGGCTGACTAGTTAGGAAGCTACTACAGTGGTGAGCCTGAACCAGTTCAGTAGCTGTCAGCAGTCTTAGAGAGAGGGTAGGGAATAGATCTGAGAGATTGTCCTTAAGCAGCAAATTTAAAAGGAAACAGATTTAGGGGGAATGGGCTGGCATTTATGTGTGAATACTTCCTAGAGTAGGTAGGTTGTTGTATAGCCGGTATTTGCAGAAGGTAAAGTACCCAGGCAGAAGGTGTAGAACAAAGTGAGCTTTGCAGGACTGTGGGAAAGCTGGCAAAGACAAAAGCAAGCAGCTACCCTGGACCAGAAGGCCAGGAGTGGAGCAACTCTTGGTTCTGGATGGTGCCTTGCCTATTATGAGAGTGTTTTGGAATGGGATTTCAAAACACACATGAAGTTACTGAGATAAGAGACTTAAACTTTTGAAAACAGGAAGGGAAAGGTGGTTTGGAGAGTGAGAAGGAAGAAGTACATTTGGATAATCAATAGATTGCTGAGTATAACAATTTAAAAATCAGATCCTGAAGCTTGTTTTAGGGCTCAGAAATAGGAATACTTCTCTTTCACTACCAGATATGGCTTTTGGGGAGATGGTAACCCTGTTCCTTTTAAGGTGACAGTAATTGTCCAATTAGAAAAACCTCTCACCACTTTAGGAGGCTGAGGTGGGCGGATCACGAGGTCAGGAGATCGAGACCATCCTGGCTAACATGGTGAAACCCCGTCTCTACTAAAAATACAAAAATTTAGCCAGGCGTGGTGGCGGGTGCCTGTAGTCCCAGCTACTCAGGAGGCTGAGGCAGGAGAATGGCGTGAACTTGGGTGATGGAGCTTGCAGTGAGCCGAGATCGCACCACTGCACTCCAGCCTGGGCGACAGAGCGAGACTCCATCTCAAAAAAAAAAAAGAAAAACCTCTCACATTGAAGACTGTATAAGTAATTGTAACCTTGGTCATGTGGAAATGTAGAAAAGTTCTTAAGTTAGATAATCTGAATATTTCCTGTGGTATGTTAGATTTGGTTTATCTTTTGCAAATCTTATTACTGTAATCATGCCAGAGACTGATTTTTGCTAAACTTGGATTCTTGGAGGGATTTTAAAAGTCCCCTGCCATCATTTCTAAACTTTTCATTTTAAGTGATTTACTTCCTAGGTCAGATGTTCATCTAGTAACTTATAGCTCTACCCATAACACATTATCACATTACTGAACAGCATTTATTCCAACATATATTTATTTAGGCATACACTGTGTGCACTTGGCTAGGTACATAGGTAGATTTAGGAAGGCCAAGACAGGGCCCCTCTCCTTGCTTACACATACGATGTTTAAAAAGCATGACAAATGTCATAAAAATGCAAATAAAATACAGCAAGGGAAGGACTTATAATTAAGGGGAGTCATGAAAGAGGTGAAAATTGAGCTTGGCCTTGAAGCAAGTCAGAGGTGGGAGAAAAGGACCCTTACAGTACTGGATAGCAGAAGCAAAACCTGGGAGATGGGAAGGCATGGGGCCACGTTCAGGGAACTAGAGGGCCCAGTCCCGTGGGCATGGAGGCTCCACAAGGTTACACACAGGGTTGGTAGGGGCTGCTGCTGAATTGGCAGGGCTCCTTTCTCAAGCCCTGCTCACACATATCATAGGGTAAAGAATTTTCTTCTAACTCTTGCTGCAAGGGATACTGTAGTAACATATATGCTAGAGCATCTTGTAGTATATACAGTCCAGAACCTGGGCTGCTGAAGATGCTGTGGTTGTTGTGTGTGCATTTGTATTTTGTAATTTTTTTTTGGCAGGGGGACGGATTATCGCTCTGTTGCCAGGCTGGAGTGCAGTGGCGCGATCTTAGCTCACTGCAACCTCTGCCTCCTGGGTTCAAGTGATTCTCCTGCCTCAGCTTCCCGAGTAGCTGGGACTACAGGCCTGTGCCACCACGCCCAGCTAATTTTTATATTTTTAGTAGAGACAGGGTTTCACCATGTTGGCCAGGATGGTCTCCTCTATCTCTTGACCTCATGATCCACCCACCTCGGCCTCCCAAAATGGTGGGATTACAGGCGTGAGTCACCGCGCCCAGCCCTGTATTTTGTAATCTTAAGACTGCATGGTCCTCTCTGTGCCACAAAGGTACTGCCTGATGGCTCATACTGTCATCTCTGACAGGTGAAGATAATTCATTGTCTTCTTCTGTTCTAGGAGATGCCAATAGACAAATTAGCGAATACAAATTTAAGCTTTCAAAAGCAGAACAGGATATAACTACCTTGGAGCAAAGTGTAAGTACTTCTATATGGTACTAAGTTATTTAAATGTCCTTCCTGCATCTAAGTGGCTAACAACCCATGAGTGCCTGGGTTGCCTTTGCAGTTGGATCAATAATAGTTCTGTATTAAAATAGAAAAGCCAGCAGAGAGCACTTGTTGGGACATTTTAGCCTTCTGTTTTCTCTAAAACCATAGGAAACTATAGCTATCATTGTTTTTGTAGATATTTCAAGAGAATTCAAGATCATCATTTGTAATAAAATCCCTTACACATTCCAAAAAGTGTAAGAACTTTTCCATTTAGTGTCTCTTCCTATATTGCTTTGGCACTTAAACAATATGGTCATAATAAAACTTAGCATGGGAAATTGGCCCTAAAATGACTCTACAGCTGTAATCCTCTCTGGGGACATTTCTTGATTTATAAATAGCAACTGAGTTCTGAGAGGACTTATGAGTCACCCTTAGGGGACTTGTTAGTGTTAGATTACTTGGCATTTATAATGACATTGTATTTCCATCCTGGCTACCAAAAAGTGGTGACTTCTAGTGCCCAGTACTAGAGGCCTATGTTCTCATACTTACAGATTAGCCGGCTTGAGGGACAGGTTCTGAGATATAAAACTGCTGCTGAGAATGCTGAGAAAGTTGAAGATGAATTGAAAGCAGAAAAACGGAAGCTACAACGAGAGGTACTTCTTTTAATATGTTTCTTGGAGAATACATTCCTAAAAAGAAAAAATCTTCTGGAAATAATTCTTAGCTGTGTAAGAAATTTGATACTTAAGGAAACAGCAGTGGAGTCACTTAACTAATTTGTGCTGGTTTTTGACCTGCATAGTGACTGCCATTTACTTTTATGTTTTGGTCAATTAGATACTAAGTAAAAAGATAGTTTGTATTTTTGCTTCAGATCAGGTCTATTTCTCCAACTTCTATATATCCTTTCTGTGATTAAAACAAATAAACAATCCTCAGTATCATCATTTAACACCTCTAACTGATAGAAAAAATGAGGTTGTGGGTCCTGTGCAAGGCCATCACAGTTAGCAGTGCTTTCATTTCCCAGGAAGTTGAAAATAGAGTAGCACTGGATGTTGTTTCTGACCACATGTAGTGACTGCATTCTGTCTCCAGTTACGAACAGCACTGGACAAGATTGAGGAGATGGAGATGACCAACAGCCACCTGGCCAAGCGGCTGGAGAAGATGAAGGCCAATAGGACAGCACTTCTGGCCCAGCAGTAGGAAAACCACCCTTCAACCTGGGTGATGCTCCTTGGGGCCCTACCTAGAGGGACTGACTTTTGTCCATTGACACAAACCCCTTTTAGTACTGTTTTGAGTTTTGTCATTAAAACAGCCACCTTTGTATTTTATAATTTATGAGAGAATGAAGTCATTTTGAATCTACATGAATGAACACTTTGGATTTTGTTGTAGTTTGATTCTAGGGTAGAACCAGTCCATGCTGTTTTTATTTTTTATCTCCGTAATTGTAGAATCATGTTTACTCAACATTTTTCCCCAGCTGCCTCAGTAACTGGGCACTCGGAGGCCTTGGCACGGGTTCTGGAGGACAGACAGCAATTCTATGAGTGCTTACTGAGATACTTGCTGGAGACCTCAGAAAACACAAGTGCCTTCTCCACGGTGCAATTCAGACTTCAGTGATCTCCAGTGGTCAAAAGACATTTACCCTTAATATCAGACAACATTTATATTTTAGTGAAGAAACAAGTTCTCGGGTGGGGAATCTATGTTTCACTCAAATTTATATGTTTGGAGGAAAAAAGCCTTTTTTTGTAAAATATTTAAATTTATATAAGAAAATGTTAGAAAAAAATATGGGGAGTGTATATAAAACTTGCTTTATTGCATGGGGCAGGGGAAGTCCAGGCCTAATACTCTTAAAGTAAGAGTTGGGTCTTTTTTTTCTTCAATACAACTGTGCTGTACCTTGTAAAGTGTTTTATCTGCTGCTTATTTGTGGAATGAAACCTCAAACAAACCCAAAGGGGGAGGGTAGGGCAGGGCAGGCAGATTGGAAATCTGCCTGCAGATTCGAAATCTATTAAATACACCCTTTTGCCAACCACAATTGGCTACTGACATGTTCATTTTGTTATAGGAGACTTTAAAACAAATGATGGCAACCACATCCCTCTTCTTTTGTCTCCTTCTCAAGGAAAAACAATCTGGAATGTAGAACTTTTAAAGACTTGAGTTTCATCTTTAGAGGTACCCTGTCCAAGAGGTTTTTTTAAAATCATGGAGTGCAACTACTTTGCAGAATTTATGATTCTCTTTTGCTCTTAGTACCCAGGTGGTTTTATTGAAATGATTATTGTATCTTTAAAGTGCTTACACAGAAAATATATTGGGGGAAAATCTAGTGACTAAAGGCACATAAGATAATAAAACTAGACTTTAAAAAGGTAACTCAAAAGTGAATAAAATCTCTAATATTTGTTCCTTTTTAAATTAGCCCTTCATTTAAAAAATATGGATACCAATCTTCTGAATTGAGATGATTTTCTATACATTTTCTTTCTTTTTCTTTTTTTTTTGAGACAGAGTTTCGCTCAGTCACCCAGGCTGGAGTGCAGTGGCACGATCTCGGCTCACTGCAACCTCTGCCTCCCAGGTTCAGGTGATTCTTCTGCCTCAGCCTCCCGAGGAGCTGGGACTACAGGTGTGCACCACCACACCCGACTGATTTTTGTATTTTTAGTAGAGATGGGGTTTCACCATGTTGGCCAGGCTGGTCTTGAACTCCTGACTTCAAGTGATCCGCCCACCTCAGCCTCCCAAAGTGCTGGGATTAGAGGTGTGGGCCACTGTGCCTGGCCTCTTTTTTTTTTTTTTTTTTTTTGAGAGACAGTCTCGTGCTGTCACCCATGCTGGAGTGCAGTGGTATGATCTTGGCTCACTGCAACCTCTGCCTTCCGGGTTCAAGCTTGATTCTCCTGCCTCAGCCTCCCAAGTAGGTGGGATTACAGGTGCCTGCCACCACACCCTGCTAATTTTTGTATTTTTAGTAGAGTTAGGGTTTCACCATGTTGCCCAGGCTGGTCTTGAACTACTGACCACAAGTGATCTGCCTGCCTCAGCCTCCCAAAGTGTTGGGATTACAGGCGTGAGCCACCATGCCTCAGCCTATACATTTACTAATAGTAGCAAGTTGTGTGGTTGGGGGTGGGTAGAAAGGTGTTCTAAAGTGCAGGTTTGTTCTAGAACTCCATCCCAGCTAAAACCAACATACTGTGTGGCCCAGCTCTTGAAGCTCAGAAAACCCCTCTTCCTCTCCACTCAAGGTCACCCAGCCTGTGCCCCACCTGGGCTCATGGAACCTCACTTCTGAGATGCCCTGGTCTACTTTATGGAGTTCTTATTGTTCAAAACTGACCTTGCCTATTTTGTGGCACAATAAATACGTCTGTAACATTTTGTCTTCCTAGTCTTTCCAAGTGAAATTGCTCCATTTCTTCATAAGATGAGAGTAGTCTGTTCTTTATCACTGAACTTTCTTCACTGAGTCTTGGAATATGGATTTTACCTTAAAACCACAGACATTCTTCCTTTCTGAGCTGAATGCTCCATTTCTCTAAATGTAGGCAAATATTAAGGAAGTTTATTTTGTCACTCACAGTTTAAATTTATATTTTTACATCATCCTTCAAACAAGATTACCTAGAAACTTCTTTATCTTAAGCTATTAGTACTCATAGTCATTAACAAAGTGGGCTAACTTAAACACTCATACTTAATGCCGGCCGCAGTGGCTCATGCCTGTAATCCCAGCACTTACTTTGGGAGGCTGAGGTGGGAGAATCACCTGAGGTCAGGAGTTTGAGACCAGCTTGGCCAGCATCGTGAAACCACATCTCTACTAAAAATACAAAAATTAGCCGGGCGTGGTGGCAGGTGCCTGTAATCCCAGCTACTCAGGAAGCTGAGGCAGGAGAATTGCTTGAACCCGGTAAGCGGAGGTTGCAGTGAGCCAATATCGCGCCACTGCACTCCAGCCTGGGCAACAAAGCAAGACTCCGTCTCACAACAAAAAACAAAAAACTCATTATAGATGAAGTAAGGACTATTTTCTTTCTTCAAGTTTTTTTCCTTAATAATTAGCTTTGGTTATTGTAGACACCAGATGACCAAATCAAGCTTTCTCCATGGTCAGTGCCATCAGAGCCTGTGACATGTTCAAGACCTCTTTTTGGCATCTGAACTGACACAATATATACATAATAAAATTAAATAAGAAATTATGTTAAGACACATCTGACTATTTATTTATAATCAATCCACTGTGTATAAAGGAATACTATCAGAAGGCAAGTGTAAGTCTTAAGTGCTACCAACACTTATGTTGGTACACTTTGTATATCACACTTTGATACAACACTTTGTATCGGAATACAGAGAAAGAAGAACACATCCCACAGTGCATAAATAACCATATTTAACACCTCTCAAAGACTTTGTATAGATCAGGCAGGTTAGCAAGCTGCAGGATATTTCCATCTTCTGTGAAATGTTTAGGAGGCAGAATGTGTGAGCGCAAGGCTTTATAGACAATGTGTTCCACAGTCCACTTCCAGGAGTTTGGAATGGAGCCAGGCACTTCACTCTGGAAAACACATTAGATGTCATAAGCCTCCCTGTTTGCATCCCAACATACACTGGTGTCCTGGCTGATGGGATGTGCACTGGGTCTGGAAAGACTTGGTGTTATCTAGGGCTTTTGAAGTGGATCTTGTAGGCCAGCCTCTCAGGGGATCCCACAGGCCTGAACACAAGAGGATTTTTTGTTTGTTTGTTTATTTAGAGACAAGGTCTTGCTCTGTCACCCAGGCTGAAGGGCAGTGGTGTGATCATAGCTCTACAGCCTCAAACTCCTGGGCTTAAGCCATCTTCCCACCTCAGCCTCCTAAAATGCTGGGATTACAGGTGTGAGCCACTGTTTCCAGCCAACATGAGGTTTTAAAGGGAGGAAAAGAAGCCACTGCTCTGTGGGACTGTCTCCTGTGGAACCTTTGTTTTCATTCAGGGAGAAAATGGTTTTACTGTAGCAGGAGCTAACATCATGTCTGATCCTGACTGATATTTGGATGGCAACTGTAGGAAGTACCTAACTTACCATTAAAATCGGGTCTGAAAGTAGTTCTAATCCCCAGGGGAGGAATGAAAATATTAATGAGGATTATTTTGCCTCATTATTCCTCTCTTTCTTGTAAGCCTTAGCTGTCTCATGTGTAAGAAAATGTTCTTTCTCAACTGTCCTTCCTTTTCTTGAGGTAAAATTTCTAATCAAATGAGATAGTTTCCACACAGTTTGGTAAGTGTGTTGCCTTCTCCACTGGAGTGAGAAATTCCCTAGAGGCTTTGGCCAACAGGACTAAATCTCTGCCCTCCCACCTACAGACTTGGAATCCTCGAGCATGCCTGACTGGCCTTCAGCCTCCTCATCTGAAACTCGCTCACACTGCTCAGGAGATGACTGTGAGCAATCAGGGGTCATACTCTGATTAAAGTGGGCTACTCTTTGATTCTTAGAATATTTCAACTCTCCCTTCCAACCTCCCCCAAAATATATGTTGATTTGAAAAGCATTATCATCTGACTGGGAAAAGTGACAATGAAACATTAGGAATCCAGGCACCCTTTTTGTGTCAAGCTGACCTGTAAGAGGAGTTATAGAGCCTTGTTTTCCTGGCAGGGCAGTGGTCGGATAAAGAGTAAGGCAAAAGCTAAGAGAGACTGAGGCAACTGACCCAGAATCTGAAGACTGGCTACACACTTCAGAGCTAACAGTGGGAGTATATGGACTCTCCAGCCTTAGACAATCTAACTCAACCTCCCATTTCTCACTGTGATGGCTTGTGTTTTCACATTTGACAATTTCTGAGGTCACTCTGGAGGTATGTTCTACATCAGCAGATGGAAGTAAAAATCATGAATAAAAGCTGACTGTTGTGTTTGAACCTTGTTGGGTACAAAGAAATCCCGAAATTTTAGAGATGGGCAGTTTCATCTCCTAAAGATTGTATGAGGTCCTGTCCTAGTCCTGGGGTGCCAGTGTGCATCACCACTGTACCTGCTGGCCTGAGAGGGTCGACTCCTCAGATATGTACTGCTTCCGGATGGAGTAGAACATAGCGCATTCTTTACTGAGGCTTTCAAAACATTCCTTTTCTTCGTCCCAATTCACCTGGTCCAAAGAATTCAATACCTCAAAATAGGTACGAATTTAAACATTCTCATTCTAAACGGAGATCACAGACTACTTAAAGCTAAAAAACGAAATGTGATACTTTAGGCGTTAAAACTATAAATGGGACTGCTGAATATTGCTGGGGATGAATATTAGTGGGGATGAGAGCAGGCCTTCAGCTATCCCACCCTTATCATCTTTATCATTCCAGATCAAAGGGTGGTCATTTGCCCTTTCCCTCCAGCACACATGCACGTACCGAAATGCTTAGTATCTGCTTGATCACTGACCTCAGTGGCTAGTCGAAGAATGAAGATAGGCAGTCCCTCCAAAGGGGGCACATAGTTGTCAATCAGAAGGGGTAATCCAATCAGGTTCCCTTCCTGCTTGCAGGAAAAAGGACAAGGGAACAAGAAATAATGCTGTCATAGTTTAAACAAATCCCATTTCTCCAGTGCTTTCCCAGGCCTTGTGCTCCTATCTGCCACTCTGGGTGACCACGTTACTTGATTGGGCTGGGCACTGGGGGCAGACCTAAACACTTAAAAAGAGTTTTTCATCCTGACAAACAGCACGGCAGAACAACCTTTTCTTTGGATCTGTTCACGATCCAAAGAACACATCAAGATGGAGAGCCCCAAAAATGAAGGAATAAGAAGAAATGGGAGCAAATGGCATAATCTCATTTATAATGGCCTGCAGGGATTCGGCTCTCCATGTCTGGGTCCTTCACCCTGGGAACAAGAGTAGGCATGCATGGATAGTAGTACAGTTTATGTAACCTAGAAATGCAAATAGGGAGTGGAGAGGATGTCACATATGTCACTTGCTGCTTCTGAGGGGAGGCCTAGTCCTGACCTTGGAATGTTTTTTTTTTTTTTTTTTTTTTGAGACGCAGTCTCGCTGTCGCCTAGGCTAGAGTGCAGTGATGCAATCTCGGCTCACTGCAACTTCTACTTCTTGGGTTTAAGTGATTCTTCTGCCTCAGCCTCCTGAGCAGCTTGGATTACAGGTGCCCGCCACCACGCCTGGCTAATTTTTCTATTTTTTTAGTAGAGACGGGGTTTCATCATGTTGGCCAGCTGGTTTTGAACTCCTGACCCCAAGTTATCTGCCCACCTCAGCCTCCCAAAGTGCTGGGATTACAGTCATGAGCCACCGCACCCGGCTGGAAATTTTATTTGAAGAATACAACAGAAGTATAAGAATGGCTGTCACACCTCATCAATTTCCAAAGAGAAATAGTCTGCAAGCATCTCAGCCTTCTTCTTCAGAAACTCAACAATGTATTCAGCAAGTCCTTCTTTGGGACCATCTTCCTCTGTCCAGCCACTCTCTGGACTATCTAAGGCAAGCATGGCGAGGTCAAAGAGCGGTGCTGGCTCCTAGGAAGAAGCAAGAACATGAAGGAGCAAGCTTTAACGGAGCATCCAAATGAAGCCTGAATTCCCAAGAATCCACTATCAGAATAGCAGGTGAGAAACCACAAATGTAACACTCATCCCCCATATACCCCAAAGGAAGTGCCTGAACAATCCACAACAAAACCCCTTTCCTCCTCTTGTCAATGGCCATTTCAACAGAGAAGATACGACAGATAAAAAGCCTGCTGAAAGGATGGGAAGGGTGAAGCCCTGGGGAGGTACTTTCCTTCTGTGTAGCCTTAAGGACTCAACTTTCGTATTTCTAGAAAACCACAGGCAGATCATTTCTTTCTACTGCCTCATAACTAAAGCTGGGTGGGTGAGGATGGAGAGTAAGTTAAATTGAATGACATTTCAGGTAAATCATCTAATGCAGAAACAAAGGGAAAACTATGCTTAAAATTAAGATGCCTAAGTTATCTTCCATTTCTCCCCTTCTGATAATATGTTACTCATACTTTTACATATGTTATAAACCCACAGTACATTATCTTTTCATAATAGAAGAGTCCATTATCAAAAGGATATAACAATCCTAAATGTTTATGTACCCAATAACAGAGCTTTAAAATATATGGGCTGGGCGCGGTGGCTCATGCCTGTAATCCCAGCACTTTGGGAGGCTAAGCTGGGCGGATCACGAGGTCAGATCAAGACCATCCTTGCTAACATGGTGAAACCCTGTCTCTACTAAAAATACAAAAAATTAGCTGGGCGTGGTGGTGGGCGCCTGTAGTCCCAGCTATTCGGGAGGCTGAGGCAGAAGAATGGCGTGAACCTGGGAGGCGGAGCTTGCAGTGAGCCGAGATCACAGCACTGCACTCCAGCCTGGGCAACAGAGCAAGACTCCATCTCAAAAAAAAAAAAATCATATATATACATATATATGTATATATATATGAAGGCAAAAACTAAGAGAACTGCAAAGAGAACAGACAAATCATAATTATAGTTGGAAGTTTCAATACCCCTTTCTCAATAACAGAACAGGCAGAAAATCAGTAAAGATACAGGAGACTTGGGCATCACTATCAACTTGATATACCTAGAACATTCAACTCAATGAGATCAGAATACAAATTATTTTCAAGTACACATGGAACATTTACCAACACAGACCATATTCTGGGCCATAAAGTTTCAATAAATGTATAAAAAAAGGCAAGTATGTTCTTTGACTGAGATGGAAATAAATTAGAAATCAATAACATATTGTTTTAAAAATCCTCAAGAGATTGGAAACTAAATAACACAGTTCTAAAAAACCTGTAGGTCAAAGAAGAAATCAAAAGGGAAATTAGAAGGTATTTTGAACTGAATGAAAATGAAAACAAACTATCAAAATTTGTGGGATGCTGTTGAAGCAGTGCTTAAGGGATATTTGTAGCACTTAACACCTGTATTAGAAAAGAAGAAAGGTCTCAAATCCGTGACCTCAGCTTCTACCTTAAGAAATGTGAAACAGGCCAGCCACAGTGGCTCACACCTGTAATCCCAGCACTCTGGGAGGCCAAGGCAGGTGGATCACCTGAGGGCAGGAGTTTGAGACCAGCCTGGCCAACACAGTGCAACCCCATCTCTACTAAAAATACAAAAATTAGCTGGTGGTGCATGCCTGTAATCTCAGCTACTTGGGAGGCTTAGAAACAGGAATCGCTTGAACCTGGAAGGCTGAGGTTACAGTGAGCCAAGATCGCACCACTGTACTGCACTCCAGCCTGGGCGACAGAGCAAGACTCTGTCTCAAAAAAAAAAAAAAAAAAAAAAAAGAAATGTGAAACAGAAGACAAATTAAACCAAAATAGGTATAAGAAAGATTAAAAGTCAGAGCAGATATCAATGAAATAGAAAATAGAAAAGAAAAATCTATGAAACCAAAAGTTAGTTCTTTGAGAAGATCAATAAAATTGATAAACCTCTAGCCAGACTGACCAAGTTAAAAAGAAAAGCCTGAAATTACCAATATTAGGAATGAGAGAGGTTATGTCACCAAGAGATCCATAGATAATAAAAGAATAAGAAATATTATAAATAACTTTATGTCAGTAAATTTAAAAATTTAGATTAAATGGGACAAATTTCTTCAAAGAAACAAAATACCAAAGCTTACCTAAGAAGAAACAGATAACCTGAATAGCTCTATACTATTAAAGAAATAGAATTTGCAGTTAAAAACCTTCCCATGAAGAAAATCTCCACGCCCAGATGGCTTCACTGTTGAGTTCTACCAAACATTAAGCAATAATTTTAACATCAATTCTACACAAAACTCTTTCAGAAAATGGAAAAGGAGGGGATACTTACCAACTCATTCTATGAGGCCAGCATTACCCTGATACAAAAACCAAAGACTAAAAGAAAACTATAAACTAGTAACATTCATGAGCACAGATAAAATAATTATAATAAAAATTTTAGCAAATCAAATCCCATAATAAATAAAAAGGATTATATATTATAACCAAGCAGAGTTCATCCCAGGAATGCAAAGATTGGTTTAACATAAGAAAATCAATGTAATTCACTATATTAACAAACTATAAAAGAAAAATCATATGATTATCTCAGTAGGTGCAAAAAAAAGCATTTGAAAAAAATTCAACATCCAATCCTAAATAAAATCTCTAGCAAATAAGGAACAGAGGGAACTTCCTCAACCTCATAATGGGCATCTACAAAAAAACCTATATGGCTAACAGCATACTGAATGTTTTGTAACTTTCCCCTTTCCCCCTTAGATCAGGAAGAAGAGAAGGATTTCCATTCTTACCACTTCGTTTTTCATATGTGTGTGTGTGTGTGTTGCCCAGGCTGGAGTGCAGTGGTGCATTCTTGGCTCACTGCAACCTCTGCCTCCTGGGTTCAAGTGATTCTCATGCCTCAGCCACCCAAGTAGCTGGGATTACAGACGTGGACTGCCACACCCAACTATATTTTGTATTTTTAATAGAGACAGAGTTTCACCATGTTGGCCAGGCTGATCTCAAACTCCTGGCCTCAAGTAACCTGCCCACCATACTCTCCCAAAGTGCTAGGATTAGAGGCATGAGCCACCATGCCTGGCCCATTCTTACCACTTCTATTCAACATTGTATTGGAGGCTCTAGCCAGTGGCAGTCAGTCAAGAGAAAGAAATAAAAGGCAGCCGGGCGCAGTAATTCACGCCTGTAATCCCAGCACTTTGGGAGGCCGAGACAGGCAGATTACCTGAGGTCAGGAGTTCAAGACCAGCTCGGCCACATGGTGAAACCCCATCTCTACTAAAAATACAAAAAAATTAGCCGGGCGTGGTGGCCAGCGCCTGTAATCCCAGCTACTCAGGAGGCTGAGGCAGGAGAATTGCCTGAACCCAGGAGGTGGAGGTTGCAGTAAGCCGAGATCCAGCCACTGCACTCCAGCCTGGGTGACAAGAGCAAAACTCCGTCTTAAAAAAAGAAAGAAAGAAAGAAAAGGTGTTCAGTTTGCACAGCAAGAAGTAAAAGTTTCTTTATTCTCAGAAGACATGATACATATATAGAAAATCTGATAGAATCTACAAAAAATCTACTAGAACTAGTAAGTGAGTTTAACAAGGTTGCAAGATACAGCATCAATGTACAAAACTATACGTATTTCTATATACTAGCAAATAAACAACAGGAAATTGAAGTTTTTTGGCTGGGTGAAGTAACTCATGCCTACAATCCTAGCACTCTGGGAGGCTGAGGCAAGAGTATCACTTGAGGCCATGAGTTTGAGATTAGCCTTGGTAACACAAGACTCCCGTTTCTACGAAAAAAATTTTTTTAAAAAAATTAGCCAGGTGTAGTGGTACACACTTGTATTCCTAGCTACTTGAGCCTAGGAGTTCAAAGCTTCAGTGACCTATGATCATGCCACTGCACTCCAGCCTAGGCAAGAGTGAGACCCCTGTCTCTTAAAAAAAAAAAAAAAAAAAAAAAAAAAATTTGAGGCCAGGCGCAGTGGCTCACACCTGTAATCCCAGCACTTTGGGAAGCCAAGGTGGGCAGATCACCTGAGGTCAGGAGTTCAAGACCAGCCTGGCCAACATGGTGAAACCCCCTCTCTACTATAAATAGTTTAAAAAATTAGCCGGGCGTGGTGGCACATGCCTGTAATCCCAGCTACTTGGGAGGCTGAGGCAGTTTGAGAATCGCTTGAACCCAGGAGGCGGAGGTTGCAGTGAACCAAGATTTTGCCATTGCACTCCAGCCTGGGCAACAGAGCAAGACTCTGTCTCAAAAAAGAAAAGAAAAAAGAAAATTTTTGAAAAATGCCATTTAGCATTAAAAAATGTGAAATACTAAGGGATTTATCTAACAAAAGTTTTTCACCCTAAATTGATCTAGATTCAACATAATCCCAATCAAAATCTCAGCAGGCTTTTTGTAGAGTATATCACATGAAAAAAGTGGATATGAAACCATATAAACAGGTAGTATGATTTTTAACTCAGAACTAAAATTCAGCATTGAAAAAGTTTTTGACAGTTTTCACAAAAGGCATAGAAAAAAAAAAAGTCTTGGAAGAAATGGACTAAAATTGTTGGCAAGGGTTGTGTTTGGACCACAGCTTTAGACAATGTTTATTTTTATCCCTTTCCAAGTATTAAGTGTCAGTAGATATTTATTTTTTTGAGGGAATCTTGCTCTGTTGCCCAGGCTGGAGTGCAGTGGCGTGATCTCAGCTCATTGCAACCTCTGCCTCCTGGGTTCAAATGATTCTCCTGCCTTAGCCTCCTGAGTAGCTGGGATTACAGGCGCCCACCACCATACCCTGCTAATATTTGTAATTTAGTAGAGACAGGGTTTCATCATATTGGTCAGGCTGGTCTTGAACTCCTGACCTCAAATCATCTGCCCGCCTCAGCCTCCCAAAGTGGTGGGATTACAGGCATGAGCCACCGCACCCGGCCGAGTATCAGTAGATATTATTAACTTCTATACTAATAAACATTTGTTTAAGTTGGCTACCAAATGACTATTTTGCTAAAAAGTATAAAACTTCTTATAGATACCTCCATATGCAAATCATACAATACAGCAACTATCCTTAGAAGTTTTAGAAAAATTTAACATACTACAAATAAGATATTAGTGGAGAGCTATTATTTTCAGAAACGATCAGTTGAAATTTCAGAAGTGAAAAGGATCTAAACTTACCGATAACCTGAGAACACCAAAATTGGCAAAATCATAAATGAGTATCTGGTAGAACAGTTCTTCACTGAAAATAAAAATGAAGCAACTTTAAGGAAAAGCTGAATTCATGCTTGAGATACAACCAGTTGGGACAAAATGGGAGAAGTAATCCCTGAAACATGGATGAGACAGAAATAGTTCTGCCTGGCTGTGGAATCTGGTTAACAGTCTAACAAAATCTCTTACCCCTCCAAAGAGCTGGGATTCCCAACGTCTTCAACCAGGGGTCTGACTGGCCAGCCTCTAACAGACAGGTTAGAGCACTAAGACCAAGTCTGGCTTGCTGCCACTCATGTTCTGTCCCTACCTGTCTGGTGCTATAAAAGGTTCCTGACACTCTGCAGTAAGATTTAAAAACTTTTTGTCTGCTTACCTTTCCCCCACTTACAAAGAATCCTATAGATCACTTTTTTTTTTTTACAACTTATTAAGAATTATGTGAAATGTATAGGAAGGGCAGGGAGTCTTCCTAAATAATCAAAAGTAGACCTAAGGCAGGATTATACTATGCTGACATGTAGTTTAGGATGATACACTGGCTGGCAATAGTCCAAAAGCAGCTATGAAGTACACACTATATTGAATTACTTCCAAAAACACAATGGGAATAAAGGCCACATTTATATGGTACTTTATAGTTCTTAAAACACATTGAACCCCATAGACTTGCTTAAAGACTTCTCATCAAAGCAGACAAAGCACCTTCTATGTCTGCATTTTGGTGGGGAAACTGAGGCACCTATTGAGTAGCTGACTTATTCTACATCAGTTAGTAAAGTGCTAAAGGAAGGACTTGAATCCAGATATTGAACTCTGAACCCGGTTCTCTCCCTATGTTTTTCTACCCCCTTACTAGAAAACCATTCACATTTATTAACAGCTGCAAATCTGGGACTGGCCTGGATTGTATCTGTGAGATGAAAGAACATGAATACAACTGTGATCTGGGGCCTTGGAGGTCATTCCCTTAAACATGCTGGAAAAGAAAAAGCAAGGGGAGTAGAATTCCTAACAAATTAAAAAGTGACAGCTCACTATACAAGCCCAAGCATTCTCAAAGCAGACAATGGAACTTGAACAGAGTTGCACCAAACGGGTTTCCAAGCCTAGATGGAATGAGTTCTGAATACATACAAGGAGGTACATGTGCTAACAGGAAGCTTCTGGACTGGGGCAGTTTCAAGGGATGGCGAATAGGTTTCTATCTCATGTACCAACTCCATGCAATGTATAGTGGCTGCCCCACTCACAGGGCCAATAAGCACTCTGAGGCCACAGCAGGGCTTAGAGGGAGAGTCTCACAGTAGATAGGTGATGTCTAGTAGATGCAAGGTGGCAGCATCCTCCCATATGCATTACCTATTTGAGAACAGATTTAACAGAGATGCTAGACTCAACAGGAGCTCATCCGCCAAGGTCCCTGGAAACAATCAATAGAAATGTTGCCAGCCATGCAATAGTCAAATGAAACTGCCGGGGTCACCTTTCCTGTGCTGATCAAGCCCACTGGCTCACTTGGTGGCTGGGGTAGGCCTTTGCTCCATTCTCAAAGCTGGGAGGAAAGAAGGCATCAGGTCTTCTTTCTCTTGCATCACCTACAGTACTCTGTTGCACAGAGCAGATACCAGAATTCTCTAGCAGCACCAAACCCTCACCACCTGGTTCACAACATTTATAGGGCACTGAGCAACTACCAAGGACTAGGCTTCTTGGGTTATTTCTTACCCAAACAAACAAACAAAACCCCTGCATGTTAACTAGTAATACCACAACTTACAGATGAGAAATCTGAGACGTAGTTTAGGAATGTAACTTGTCTACAGTCAAATAAATGGGAAATGGTCGAACTTGGATTTGAAACCACATGTGTCTGACTCCAAAGCCTGTGCCCTCCCAACTACCTCATGCTGCTCTCCTTAGCTTTTGTGCCTGTGCTCCCTGGACCATTGTTGTAGTAGCTCTGCTTGTTCACACACTCAGCTGATTTACCTAAGCTTGGTGGTGTTGAGAAGGTATAACTTGGTTTGATGCTGTGCCAAGGCCCACTGAGGATTCACACAGCCCACGAAGGAGTGGTTATGCAACATCTCCCGGAGAACTGCAAAACAAAAAATAAAACCAAAAAACAGGTAAGTAATAGAATCCTACCAACCCCACTTCATTGACCAAAGCACCAGGCACCAGAACTAGAGACACCAAGTAAGCAAAGAAGCCTGAATTGAGCATCCTGGTGAAAACGAACACAAATGAGGAATAAAATATAACTAATCTTTTAACATGCAACAAGGAATTGCTAAAAGATTAAAGAACACTCAAGGATCAAAATCTAAGACAAAGCAGGAACTCAGAGAGGTAACGAGATCTCTGAGGTCAACTTTATCAAAAAACATTAGAGAAACCTCAGGAATCACAAACATTAGTTTTTACAGGCTCAGAAGGTGGCAAAAGGAGGACAAAATCATGGAATGGTTTGAAATGGAGAGTCTAATAGGAGACCACTTCCCCAACACATTAAGCTGAGACTCCAAGGGCTGCACCCCCAGTGAAAAGGAAAACCATACTACTATGCCCATGCCCACTCCCCTGCCCCTCCAAGGGCAGTAAGCAAAACTGCCACCTCTAGCATTGGTGTTGGAAGAAAACATGACACCCTGTGAATGTGTAATCATAAACTGGTCCTCATATGCTTTTCCAGCCAGGATTCATGCTAAGCAGGTTGCCTGAAAACCTTAAGCGGAGATTTTAATTTAAACTGATATCGGGGCTGACTGTTCCTCCAGTTTCCTAGTAGAATCAAATGCAAATTCTCTCTGCAGAATTTCATTGTCAACCCAGGCTTCAAGTAATTCCCCACAGATAAAGTATGAGGAATTAACAAAAAACAAAAAAAAATGCCCCATGAATTAGAATCCAGAAGAATCCACAGAATGAGATCTGTAAAGGTTTCAGGAATTGGAAAGATTAGCAAATAACATAAAATAAGTATGTTCAGCATGCTCAAGAACTATTAAAACCATGAGTAAGCAGCAGGACACTATCCACTATCTCCTGGGATCAAGATTTCCAAAAGAGCACATAAAGTTTTTAAAAATGAAAAATACAATAATTGAAAAGAAAAATCAAGATAGACTTAAAAAGAGATTTGACAAAGTTAAAAAGCTAATTAACTGGAAGGTAGATCAACAAAATTATCCAGAATGTAGCACAGAAAGATAAAGAAATTGAAAATATGTAAAGATAACTTATGCACATGGGAGATAATAAATACATAACTCATGTTCCAGAAGGAGTCGGAGAGAGGGCAGGAAGAGGACAATATCTGAAGACTTTGAAGACAAAATACCTGAGAATATCCCAGAAGTGATGAAAACTGTCAAGTCTCAGCTAGCAAGCCCAACAAAATCCACACGTGACACACAGGGTTACTACATGGTATTTCTGAAAGGAGATCTTAAAGGTACTCAGAAAGAAAAGAGATTACTCACTAAGTAAATAAAATATAAGACTGGTAGCTGGATTTTCAATAGGTAATAAATATTAAGATTGATAGCTGAATTTTCAAGAGCAAGAGTAGAAATCAGAAAATGATACACTATTACCTTCAATGCACTAAGAAAAAATAATTACCAATCTGGAGTTTTAAACCCAACACAAATACTTTTCAAAATAAGAGTGAATTAGACAAAGCAAAAAAGTTTGCCATGGCTATTGTTTGAATGTCTGTGTCCCCACAAAATTCAAATGTTAAATCCTAACCCCCAAGGTGATACTATTAGGAGGTGGGGCCTTTGGGAGGTGATTAGGTCTTCCCTCATAATTGGGATTAGTGGGATTAGCCCTTTTGAAAGAAACTCCAGAGAGCTAGCTATTCCCTTCCACTATGTAAGGATACAGCTAGAAGGTGCCATGTATGAGGAAGCGGGCCTTCACTAGACACTAAATCTGTCGGTGCCTTGATCTTGGACTTCCCAGCTTTTAGAACTCTGAGAAATAAACCTCTATTGTCTTAAGCCTGAAAGGACTAAGCCATCAAAGGCCCCACTAAAGGTTTAGGCAGACCATAAAACATCTACAGGAAAGAATTATGATCAAATAATATGTGGTAAATCCAAACAAACTGACAATAACAAGTATCACAGAACAAGTAGACACAGGCATACCTCTGAGATATTGCAGGTTCAGTTCCAGACTACAGGAATAAAGTCAATATCACAATAAAGCAAGTCATGTGAAATTTTTTGTTTTTCAGTGCATATAAAACTCATGTTTACACCACACTGTAATCTATTAAGTGTGCAAATAGCATTATGTCTAAAATCAATGTAGGTAGCTTAATTTAAAAACACTTTTTTGCTGGCCGGGTGCAGTGGCTCATGCCAATAATACCAGCACTTTGGGAACCCGAGGTGGGCAGATCACCAGAGATCATGAGTTCGAGACGAGCCTGGCCAACATAGTAAAATCCTGCCTCTACTAAAAATACAAAAATTCGCCAGGCGTGGTGGCACATGCCTATAATCCCAGCTACTTGGGAGGCTGAGGCACAAGAGTCACTTGAACCTGGGAGGTGGAGGTTGCAGTGAGCTGAGATTGTGCCACTGCACTCCAGCCTGGGCGACAGAGTGAATCTCTGTCTCCAATAAATAAATAAATAAATAAAATTAAAAAGGTTTTTGCTAAAAAATGGTAACAGTCATCTGAGCTGTCGGCGAATTGTTATCTTTTTGCTGGTGGAGGATCTAGCCCTGATGATGGCTGTTGACTGATCAGGGTGGTGATTGCTGAAGGCTGAGGAAGCTGTTGCAATTTCTTGAAATAAGACAACAGTGAAGTTTGCTGCATCAATTGAATTTTTCCTTTCATGAAAGATTTCTCTGTAGCTTGTCATGTTGTTTGATAGCATTTTACTCACAGTAGAAATTCTTCCAAAACTAGTGTCAATCCACTCAAACCCTGCTGCTGCTTTACCAAGTTTATATAATATTCTAAATCCTTTGTTGCCATTTCAACAATATTAACAGCATCTTCACCAGAATTAAGTTCTTTCTCAAGAAACTACTTTCTATGCTCATCCATAAGAAGCAACTCCTCATCTGTTCAAATTTTATCATGGGATTGCAGCAATTCAGTCATATCCTCAGGCTCCACTTCTAATTCTAATTTTCTTGTGATTTCCACCACATCTGCAGCTACTTCCTCCACTGAAGTCTTGAACCCCTCAAAGTTATCCATGAGGGCTGGATGCAATTTCTTCCAAACTCCTGTTAATGTTGATATTTTGACTTCTTCCCAGGAATCTCGAATGTTTCTCAGAGCATCTAAAATGATGAATTCTTTCCAGAGGTTTTCAATTTACTTGGCTCAGATCCATCAGAAGAATCACTATCTATGGCAGCTAGAGCCCTATGAAATGTATTTCTTAAATAAGACTTGAAAGTCAGTATCACTCCTTGATCCATGGGTTGCAGAATGGATGCTGTGTTAGTGTTCATGTCCTTATATATCTCCATTAGAGATCTAGGGTGACCAGGTACATTGTTAATAAGCAGTAACATTTTGAAAGGAATCTTTTTTTCTGAACAGTAGGTCTCAACAATGGGCTTAAAATATTCAGTAAATCATGTTCTAAAAAGATGCTGTCATCTAGGCTTTGTTGTTCCATTTATAGAGCACAGGCAGAGTAGAGTTAGCATAATTCTTAAGGGCCCTGGGATTTTTGGAATAGCAAATGAGCACTGGCTTCAACTTAAAGTCACCAGATGCATTAGTACCTATTAGAGTCAACCTGTCTTTTGAAGCTTTGAAGCCAGGCAGTGACTTTTCCTCTTTAACTATGTAAGTCATAGACGACACCTTCTAATAGAAGATTGTTTTGTCTACATTGAAAATCTGTTGTTTAGTGTAAGCCACCTTCATCAATTAGATCTTTTGGATAACTTGCTACAGCTTCTACATCAGCACTTGTGGCTTCTTCCCTTAAACCTCATCAATCTCTGCTGGCTTCCAAGTTTTCTTCTGTAGCTTCCTCACCGCTCTCAGTCTTCAAAGAATTGAAGCAAGTTAGGGCTTTACCCTGGATTAGGCTTTGGCTTAAGGGAATGCTGTGACTGATTTGATCTTCTATCCAGACCACTAAAACTTTCTTTATTACAGCAATAAAGCTGTTTTGCTTTACCATTCATGTATAACTTGGCTAACTTGCACAAGAGGCCTAGCTTTCAACCTGTACTGGCTTTTAATATGCCTTTCTCATTAAGCTCTTTCTTTCAGTTTTTTTTTTTGTTTGTTTTGTTTTTGAGACGTAGTCTCACTCTGGTGCCCAGGCTGGAGTGCAATGGCATGATATCGGCTCACTGCAACCTCCACCTCCTGGGTTCAGGTGATTCTCATGCCTCAGCCTCCTGAATAGCCAGGACTACAGGCATCTACCACCAGGCCTGGCTAATTTTTGTATTTTTAATAAAGACGTGTTTCACCATGTTGGCCAGGCTGGTCTTGAACTCTTGACCTCAGGTGATCCACCTGCATTGGCCTCCCAAAGTGCTGGGATTACAGGCTTTTGAAAGGAATCTTTTTTTCTGAGCAGTAGATCTCCACAATGGGCTTAAAATATTCAGTAAATCATGTTCTAAAAAGATGTGCTGTCATCTAGGCTTTGTTGTTCCATTTATAGAGCAGAGGCAGAGTAGAGTTAGCATAATTCTTAAGGGCCCTGGGATTTTTGGAATGGCAAATGAGCATGGGCTCATTTGTGAGCTCAAATGTGAGCCATTGTGCCCAGCCTCTTCCTTTCACTTAAACACTTGTGGACACTGTGGGGTTATTAATTTGCCTAGTTTCCATATTATTGCGTCTCAACGAATAAGGAGGCCTGAGGAGAGTAAGGAAGACATGTGAACACCCAGTCAGTGGAGGGGTCTGAGCACACACATTTATTAATTAAGCTCACTGTCTTATGTGGGCATGGTTTATGCCCACATAAGACAGTGAGCTTAATGGTGCCCCAAACAATTACAATAGTAATGCCAAAGATCAGTGATCACAGATCACCATAACAGATATAGTAATAATGAAAAAGTTGGAAATATTGTGAGAATTACCAAAATTTGACAGAGACACTAAGTGAGCACATGCTGCCATAAAAATGGCAGCTATCGGACTTGCTCTACGAAGGGGCCAATCTATAACTAGTAAAAAATGTAGTATCTGTGAAAATCAATTCCAGGTGGGCTAGAGGCTTAAGTATCAGTCTTTTAGGAAACAATCTAAGAGCATATCTTTAATTATTGCAAAGTTAGGAAGGATTTCTTAAGCTACAAAACCAATCTGTAAAGAAAAATTGATAAAATCTGCCTACATTAAATCTAAGAATTTCTGTTCCTAAAACAAGTATTCATTTTAAAAAGTTACTAAAGGATCCCTAAACTAGGGGAAGATATTTTCATGTAACTCATTACTATCTAGAATATATCAAAAACTCCAAAAATTAATTAGGAAAGACAAAAAAAGAGCCCATCAAATATTGGGTAAAAAACTTGAACAGGTACTTAACAGCTGAGGAAATATACTTATTAATTGATTACTTATTTATTTAGTTATTGCTCTGTTGCCCAGGCTGGAGTGCAGTGGTACAATCTCGGCTCACTGCAACATCTATCTCCCGGGTTCAAGTAAGTCTTGTGCCTCAGCCTCCTGAGTAGCTGGGATTACAGGCATGTGACACCATACCCATCTAATTTTTGTATTTTTAGTAGAGATGGGGTTTTGCCACGTTGGCTGGGCTGGTCTTGAACTCCTGGCCTCAAGTGATCCGCCCACCTTGGCCTCCTAAAGTGCTGGGATTATAGGCATGAGCCAACGCGCCTGGCTGAAATACACTTAACTTTATTTCAACCAAGAAAATGCAAATAAAAACTACCATCAGACACTGTTTCACAATCACCAAACTGGTAAAAATCTGACAATATAATTGTTGGTGATAATTTAAATCAATATGACCCCTCTGGAAAACAATCTGTCATTTTATGACCCAGCAATAACTCTCTTAAATATATGACCTAGAGCTTCTCATCCAGTATGCCAGGCCACCAATCAACTCATATGAGGCTGGGAAGCAGGGTGGCATGTGGGGACACAGAGACTGAGGCCATATGAGTCCTCCAACTGTCCTTTAACAGAAGAATGAATGAACTGTAAATTCATGAAGCAGAATCTATATTATACAGAAAAGGTAAACCAGAGCTATATGTAACAAGATGGATGAATCTTAGGAATATATGTGTAGCTATATATAAATTACAGAAAAATTAAACTTACAGTGTAATTCTACTTTTATAAAATCTAAAGCTTGCAAAAGTAAACAAATTTTTAGGAATACAAATACAGGTAATAAAACTGTAATTAAAACACTATAATAAAAAAAGGAAATAATAATCCCAAAATTTAGAATAGTAATCACCTCTAAGGAAGAAGGGAAGGGAATGGCACAGGGGAGCAGCACATAAGAGCCTCAAAGGTGATGGTGATGTCCTATTTTTTAGGCAGATGCTATTCTCACAAGTGTTCATGTTTTTCTGTAGATGCTACATATATTTCATAAATATGTTTTTAAATTTACCAATGTATATGTTTATGTGTGTTATGCACACATATATATATACTTGTGCATATATCTATGTGTGTGTATATGTTATCTTTTTTTTCATGAAATAAGTAAAAATATCACCAGCAAAAAGGAAGAGTGAGGACAAGAGAGGTTGGAGAAAACGGGGCATGGGTCATAGCACAGCAATAAGCCTATACATTATGTTTTTACTATACTTTTTTTTTAAGCTTTGGCACCACAAGTGAATTCTCATACTATTATAGAAGTTCTGCAATACTATCACCCACTCCATAAAAAAAGGTTTATTTTCTTCATTTTTAGAATAAGTATTCCTCTCTGCTCCCACTGGAACCTCAACGTCTCTACAGGATGTTCTGCGTAGGCGGAAAATGATTATTTTAAAAGCTGGAGAACATCAAATAATAATGAATAACGAGGCACTGGAGGAAAGGGAGAGCAATGTAATCCACTAAAACAGTCAGAGATTTTCCACACAGAATGTTCATGGACTGCTCTGACGCATCCAGAGCTACTGAAGCGCAGCCCTGCCAGCAGGACGGGGAAGGGAGGCGGCAGCACCAAGCACAGGGCTTTTCTTCATTGGGCATTGTGAGGCTTCTTGGACCTCTTCACAGCCTCTTATCAGGACTTAATCAACTTGCATTTCGTCCCTAACCTAAATATGCCCATAGTGCTGTCTGTAGGCATTTCCCTGCCAAAATCGGACAAAATCCATCTGTGCTTCAAAGCCAAACCACATATCTGAGTTCATAACCGAGGCCATGAGTCTCAGCATCTTTTTCTGCAGCAAGGGAAACCAAACCTGAAGAAAGGGCAATCAGTCCTCTAGTTCCTAATGCTCACTTGCAAGGGTAAACGCCCCCATCCCCTGCTGGTTGTCTTCCAGTGGCCACTGTATGCCAGTGCCTTTGCTGCTACCAGAGATGATCAAGACACCCTTCCATCCCTCTCAGGAGATCTCACCCTGGCTTTCTGCTGAACTGGCCTCATATCTCTATTAGAGGATTTCTTTCATTCTACCTAAACAATTCCCATACAACACCATGGTGTTCTTTAAGGCAGGGGTCATAGTTTATCCATTTCACTTCCTACTTCTGAGCTTGGCACATTACACTTTTTACAGAGAAGATACTTGACAAATGTTCACTGAACTGATTTCTTGTTCCAAAAAAACCTGTCATCTAGTGACAAACCATGGATATATACATTCAGACCCAGGACTGTTCACCAAAGAGCAAGAAAATGAAATTAAGTGTGGATATCTGGAGGCAAAAAACGTTAAGGGTATTTTCACTTTAAATGGTACCAAATAGCTTATGACATTTCTTAACCTCATTAATTAACAGATCAAAATTATGGGACTAGCAGTAAGTAAATTCAGTCATTACTAATCCCTGAGATGAGCCTTATTCCATAGAATGCTTGCCTGGATACTGCAACCTGTCAAAATTAACCTTACTTTTTAACTGAAAGTGTGTCCACCATGGATGGGTAAATCCCTAGACTCAAGAGAACTGTCTAACTGAATGTTCAACTTTGATATCCCTTTAAAATAAACATTCTAGGGCTTTACCTCCCAGGCTGCTCCTCTCAATCACTGACTCGCTCCCTTAGCAAATATCTACTGAGTACACATGCCAGGCACTCTGCTCAGCACCGAGGACGAGGTGGTGAGCTCCACAGACATGATCCCTGCACAGACAACACACTGATCAAATAATCATACAGGTGCAACTAAGAAAGCTGTTACAAGGAATGTATCTCTTACTTCTTTCATGGCCTGGAAAACTTCATCAGGGAGTAGCCAGCCTGTTGGTCTGTTAAGGTTAGTGGTCTTCCTCACCAAATCTGAGCCTCAGTCAAATCCCTATACAGCATTCAACTCGAGAATCAGCTTCTCCCAGGCTGGGGCTTTGGATGTCAACCAGATACCAGTGGGTAGGGGCTCATGGCAGAGGTCCCTCCCCTTGAACAGTGCCTTACAGATTATAAAGCACACACACAGTATCTTAAGTGTTCATCACCACAGCCCAGTAAGGGCTGCAGTGAAGCACATTTTACAAAAGCACGAAAATCATGCCCAAAATGGTGAACAAATTTCTGTCTGGCCTCTGAATGGTGTAGGTGGTGGGAGCTTCAGAGGAGTTCTGGCTCCAAAGCAAGAGCACATTCCATTCCCCACAGCACAGATGACTCTGTCTGTAAGACCCTACACCAGCACGTTTGAAAACACCAGCCTCAGTCAATGGAATCAGAATTACATGGCGTGCTTGTCCTGCACGGGCTGTTGACCTGGTTATGCATCTAGCCTTCCTGCATGAAGGCCACAGCCAGTAGCAACCCACCGCCAACAAGGCATGAACCTGGGCCTGTTTTTGATTGCGAGGATGTTGCAATTAGTCTGTCCTCTCCATTTTCCATTCCATTTTCCTCATCTTTAAAATAGAGAAAACGGCATCTGCTCTGCCTCACTCACAAGACTATTATATAATTAAGTGAGATACTGTGTAGGAATACACAATTTTAAATCATTTAGATTTATCATTTTAGCCTCAGTGAGACTCCAAAGCTGACCAAACTTGAGGCAGGTTAGTTTTGTTAATACACTGCACTGAAAACAGTTTGATACTATTCAGAAAGTTATTGACATTGTAACTTTCAACAGCCTGCTATACATGAGGGAGACAAACCCTTAAAGAAAACTCATAAATTCCAAACTGAGGGAGTCTGTCTATCAAAACCACTGTGAGGAAGACTGCTAAATGCATCAAGTAACAGCTCACTTTTATTTAAAAGCATTTTAAAAGTTCCTAGCTTGAAAGCTAACAGTGATGGAAGGGAAGAGCAACTGGAGCAAATCATGGAAATAAAAACCAGAAGCCAATTGGCAGCCACTTCTACAGCTAGCAAAACCTCAGTCACAGGAAGCCTGTATCCTGCCCAAAGGGAGAGACAACCTGTGGGTCTTTTCCCACGTGTAAACAAAGGCCCAAAATGCTAAGAAAAGGGAACAAATGTAGAAAGGCAAGGTGAAGCCTGCCTGAATTTGCTTAGACAAATGGTGACTGAGACCGACAAAATTAAAGAAGCCACTGAATCAAAAGCAGATGGTTTTTTTTTTTTTTTTTTCCTTTTGAGATGGAGTCTCGCTCTGTCGCCCAGGCTGGAGTGCAGTGCCGCAATCTCGACTCACTGCAACCTCTGCCTCCCGTGTTCATGCCATTCTCCTGCCTCAGCCTCCCGAGTAGCTGGGACTATAGGCATCCGCCACCCCGCCCAGCTATTTTTTTCTATTTTTAGTAGAGACAGGGTTTCACTGTGTTAGCCAGGATGATCTCGACTCATGATCCACCCGCCTCGGCCTCCCAAAGTGCTGGGATTACAGGGGTGAACCACTGAGCCCAGCCAAGAAGCAGCTGCTTTAAAAGGTTAGGGACTAGTGGGAAAGGCACAGAATTGCTCCTTGGCTACTCATATCTTTTAAAAATTAAACCAGATCGTCGTATTTTAAGATACACTTTGTAACAGTTTTCAAATTTGACTACTTTAATTAAGAAATGTGTAATAGGCCAGGTGTGGTGGCTCACACCTGTAATCCCAGCACTTTGGAAGACAGAGGTGAGAGCCTAGGAGTTCAAGACCAGCCTGGGAAACATGGCAAAACCCCACCTCTAAGAAAAGAAAAATTAGCTGGGCATGATGGCACATGCCTGTAATTACAGCTACTCAGGAAGCTGAGGTGGGAGGATCACCTAAGCCCAGGGAGGTTGAGGCTGCAGTGGGCCATGATTGCACCACCACACTCCAGCTGGGTGACAAAGTGAGACCCTGTGTCAAAAAAAAAAAAAAAAAAAAAGTATAATAGATGAAAAATAGAAAGGTCACTGCTAAATTCTCAAGTACAGAGCTGCCTACTGGAGCCCTGGACAATGATGTCTACACTTAGACCATTACTCATAGTCTCACTCATAAAGTGGGGTCAGGATTGTTGTTTGGACCAGTTCACTGTTATATATACCTCAATCCCTGAGTCAGTTCATCCCTTGGAGGTGACTAGCCTCACCTTTTAATTCCTAAAACCATTATTTTAGTTTTGAAGTAACAGGGATCAAGATAGTTCTATACTCAGGTATTCTCAAAAGCTATTTCTGACATAGATGATAATGATTTACCACTTTGTCTTCAGAATATAGAAGTGTCAACTCCTTGCTCTGTAACAAGTGTTATTATTTATATTTTATCTCTAATCAGCACGATGATCTTTAAGGGTAAAATTAATTTCATTTTATAGATAAGAAAGAACTGAGGCATAGAAAGGTTAGGTCAGGAGTCTAAGGTCACACAAGAGAGGTGGTAGTGCCAGGATTTGAGCTCATGGCTACCTCCCAAGCCTGTGCACTTTCAGCAACAGGACATGCCATTCAGTACACAAGATAAGAATTTTGCTGACCATTACACTGCTGTTAGCTAAGACAGAAACAAACTGAAAATTGGTGAAATGACTGATTTACTCTGAGTCCTATGGTTTAACAAGAATACCAATTAATGCTAATTAAAATAAACAGAGATTATTTTTCTCCCTTTTCTCCCAATCAAAAATTGTCTTTAAGCTGATGCTATTGTGGGTTAGTAAAGGAAGAGGAGCTTGCCCAGCAAAACTGTAGTGGCCACTCTGACAACATGACTGCTTTCTCCATTTCCAAAACCTTGGCAGTTGAGGCCCTATGCATCCCAGGCAGGCCACAGCGTTTACGTACCCTCATGTCCCCGCTCATTAATTTCTTCCTGGAGACTCAAAACGCTAGTGAGGTTAATGATCCTTCTCCGGGGGGTACAAGCTGCAGTCATTTCCTTTCGGGAATCATCTTCCACCATTTCCACATCAGAGTCTTCCCGATGTCTCTTTCTGCAATGAAGAAAAGGAAGTGCAGATCATTATTATTCTTGTTTTTAAACTTAGCCAAATTTTGTGGGTTGCATTTTGGAGGAGCAAGCAACTTCTCTGTGCTGGTTCTACAGAGCTGTGAATGAACCCCTGTGCTGGCAGAAGGCCAACAAGATCAGTCTGTTCTCTGGTAGACTGCTTATCTGATAACCCTCAGATCCCAGCAGCTGGCCACACAGCCAATGTAGCAGGACTCTGGAGTATAGCTTCATCCCGTAGAGCTGCAGGGCCTTGAGCAAGTGAGCTGAATTTGTGAAGTCTCATTCATTCATTCCTCCATCTATCCATCCATCAGATACTGCTGTATACTAACTACATCCAGCAATGAACAAAACAGATAAGGTACCTGCCCTCACAATGCTTACTTCCTTTTTTTTTTTTTTTTTTTTTTTTGAGAGAGAGTCTCACTATGTCTTCCAGGCTGGAGTGCTGTGGCGTGATCTCAGCTCACTGCAGCCTCTGCCTCCCAGGTTCAAGTGAGTCTCATGTCTCAGCCTCCTGAGTAGCTGGGATTACAGGCAAGAGCCACCATACCCAGCTATTTTTTGTATTTTTAGTAGAGATGGGGTTTCACCATGTTGGCCAGGCTGGTCTCGAACTCCTGACCTCAGGTGATCCACCCGCCTCTGCCCCACAAAGTGCTGGGATTACAGGTGTGAGCCACAGTGCCCGATCCACAATGCTTACTTTCTAGTGGGAGAGTCAAACAGCAACAGAAAAGAGATCATTTTAAGTACCAATAAACACAATGAAGAAAATAAAACAAGGTAGCATAATAGAATGATGGGGAAATGAGAGAAGAAAGAACTTCAGATTCAATGGACAAAGGCCACTGGCAAGAGGTGACTTGCTGGTCTCATACTCCCAACCTCAGGTGATCCGTCCGCCTTGGCCTCCCAGAGTGCTGGGATTACAGATGTAAGCCACCACACCAAGACAAGAGGTAACCAGGGGGTTCCCAGGCTGTAAGAACAGCAAGAGCAAAAGGGTAAAAAGCTCAGTCAGTTCAGATCAGCCACAAGAGCTGTATGGCCAAATCACCACATGGGAGAAGGAAAGTGGAGGGTTGGAGCAAGGGTAGGGTGAGGGATTTAAGTTTTATCCCAAGAACAAAGGAAACCACTGAAACATTCTCAGCAGAAAAGTGATACCACTTGATTTTGGGCTTGAAAATATTTGACTACTCTGTGGTAAATATCACTTAGTTCTGCAAGTGATAAACAAATGTTAATACTTTCCCTGCAGGGATAAGAGCATTAAATGAGATAACGTATGCAAAGTATTTGGCACACCGTAGATGCTCCATAAATATTAGCTTCCTTTATTATTCCCTGGAAAAAAATCTTTTTTTTTCTTTTTTTGAGACAGAGGATCTCACTCTGTCAGCCAGGCTGGAGTGCAGTGGCGTGATCATGGCTCACTGCAGCCCCAACCTCCTGGGCTCAAGTGATCCTTCCACCTGAGCCTCCGGAGTAGCTGAGACTACAGGCATTTGCCACCATGCCTGGCTAGTGTGTGTGTGTGTGTGTTGTGTGTAACTCCTAGACTCAAGTGACCCTTCCACCTTGGCCTCTCGAAGTGCTGGGATTACAGGCCAATGCGCCCGGCTGGAAAAAATTCTTAGAAGTCATCTTGCTAGGCTGACTCAGAAATGAGCAAACTGAAGTAACGTGTCCCAGTTCACACGGCTAACTAGTGCCACGATAGTGCAAGTGCAGCCTTGGGCAAATTCCTTCACCTTGAGCTCCAGGTTTCATACAAGTACACTTTAAATAAAGAATATCTACCTTAGAGATTTCAGTGAGGTAATGTCTTAGAGTACCTGCAGAGTGTACACTGGAAGTACTCAAAATTAAATGACAATCTTTATTATTATTATTATTCCTGCTCCTTTTCTCCAGCTTTCTTTCACCACTAGCTCATGTACTTCAGGGATTTTTGGGGTTCTTGTTTGTTCGTTTGTTTTGAGACGGAGTTTCGCTCTTGTTGCCCAGGCTGGAGTGCAATGGCGCGATCTCGGCTCACTGCAACCTCCGCCTCCCGGGTTCAAGTCATTCTCCTGTCTCAGCCTCCCGAGTAGCGGGGATTACAGGCATGCGCCACCATGTCTGGCTAATTTTGTATTTTTAGTAGAGATGGGGTTTCACCATGTTGGTCAGGCTGGTCTCGAACTCTTGATTTCAGGTGATCCACCTGCCTCAGCCTCCCAAAGTGCTGGGATTATAGGTGTGAGCCACAGCACCCGGCCAGGGAATTTTATAAATTAGATTCAGAACGTGTGTTTTTTTCTGAAAAAAGTGAAAGCAGCTTTAAGTAGGATGAAAAATAATCCTCCAGATATGTTAGGCTTCTCTCTCTAGCCATTTCTGGTGTTGAGGCTCTATCAAAATTCTTTACTAAAAATAAAAGATAAACTTGCTTTTTTTTCTGGTGTGTGTGTTTATTCAATTGAACAACTACTCTACATTCTGAAGTGTTTTTAACTCATGCTTGGAACTGTGGACATTTAAGTTATTTCAAAGGACACTATGGTGGGCGACTTTCAAGTTATGGTCAAAGGCAGACAGTGGACAAGGCCACAGGACCATTCCAGCACCATTCCAGAGGGCAAGTCAGGCAGAGAGAAGATGCAAGTGATTCATGAAAAGCCAAAGTTAGAAGGCAGTTTTATTACACAATAAAGGAGGTAGGCTGTACTTTTCCCAAAAGGCCATACCTGGGGTTGCTGGAAGTAGGTCCTCTCTTCTCTGACATTTCTGAAGTCGCCTTTGTTGTATCCCCCTCCAAGCTCTGATTTTTGGCAGTCACTTCAGCAGGGGCTGGGAGTTCAAGCATCTCCTCATCTTGCTGCCTAGCCCTGCCACTAGAAATATCTGTCTTATCCTCTGTGACAATGGCCTGGGGCTGACTGGACAGGGGTTTGCTCAGAGGCTGCAGAAATGCATCAAGCTTCTGTTCCCGGGAATCTGTACGAACCATCTGGTGGGCATAGACCTTATCACTACTTCCAGAAGTAGAAGACGAGGTCAGACTTGTTGTGGATTTAAGCATCTCCCCAGAGGGGCCAGCAAGTCCTGGTAGCAAAGTCTGTATTAAAAAAAAAAAAAAAAAAAAAATATATATATATATATATATATATATATATATATATATATATATAGTGGAGAGACTCAGAAGAAGAAGTATAGATATACAGGTCCCCAAATGAAGCAGTACTAAGAAAGAAGCTAGTATGAGGTATAATTATCATTGTTATAGAAGCAATTCTGCCCAAAATTTGAAGTATAAAAGGTTTACAGGTATAAAATTCAAGAATTAAGCAAAATCCTTATAATCTTAAAATTATCTCGAAATGGAAGTATCAGTGTAAAATTTTCATATTTTTGTCTTGGGGGGGTGCTGCCAGAAGAAGACTTTTTTTTATTGTGGTAAAATATATATAAAATTTACCGTTTTAACCATTTTTAAATGAGAGCTCAGTGGCATTTACATTGTTGTGCAACCATCACCACCAGCTATCTCTAGAACTTTTTCATCTTCCCCAAACTGAAACTCTGTGCCCATTAAACAATTTCTCACTTCCCCTTCCTCCCAGCTCCTGGCAACAACCATTCAACTGTCCATTTTTAAATATACATATTTCCTAGCTCTGACCACTGGAAAAGCCTAAAAGTAATGACTACTCAGTAGCAATGAGGACTCCCAGATCCCAGATTATAGTCTCTAAATACCATTTCCCACTAAAATGAACTAGAGCTCCTCGGAGAAAAGGCCTATTCCAGGGTTTGGGCTGGGAAAGTATAAAATGTGCCTGCAACATCTTGTCTTGTCAGAAACAAGGAAATTATCAAGACAAATGGAATTCCGTCAAAAGGTAGAGGGCCCTAGCTCCAAGGGCTTGCTTCCATGGGAGTAAGATGGGATAATTTGAGCACCAAAAAGAAAAATGACTACAATTGATTAAAATATGTTGCTCTGTTAACAGCTATGACAAAATACTGAAAGAGCAAAAAACTGAAAGTGAGGAGGGAGGAGATGGAGAGGGAGGGAATAAGAGAAGGAGAAAGAGAAGGGAAAACGTAATTAAACACCACTGGAAATTACTAGGACACCATTCATTCCTTCGAAAATTGCTAGCTAGAGGGATATAATTCGGCATTTGGTCTTACTTTCTAGTAAGAACTGTACTTCAGGACAACCAAATAGCTATTAACAAGGGAAAGTTCTTCTATACCAAAGAATTACAGTCAATACAGAAGAAATGATAAAATCAGAAAAGCATAATCTTGCAATCTAATGAAATAACTGATTCAGGTAATGCTCATCAACAAAAGGTGAAACCATTAAGCTACATGTTGATGGATAAGTTTACAATGAGGGAATCAGGCTGTCACCAGCTGAACCCACTTATGAATCTTATCACCAGAATGATATAACAACACATTATGCTCCTCCTGCTGGGGTATAATAAGAAGTACAGGGCCAATGGAAACAAAAAGGTACAGTGACTTTTCTAACTTCAAAGAGACTTAAAAGATATTTAAGAGTAGTTATGGTAATTTCTGCTTCCCAAAACCCACCAGTAAATTAAAAAATATATATATACACACACACATACACTTAATATACGTAAGTATATATATACACTTAATATTTATTTAATATGTATATATTTTTGTCCAAGGTTCCCAGCTCATAACTCCCATAGTCCTGTTATCGTCTTCTGTTATAATGTTGGGGTGCTTTAGGCCTCAGAAGGTCTTAGGCAACAGAATTTCTCTTACCTTCTCCTGCTTTCCTTTCACTTGCCCAAGGCAGGACTCTAATCTGATTGTGGGTCATAAGACCCTCATTCCATAGGGGTCCTGCCCCATATCCTGGAGGAAAGAATGGCCACAGAGAAGCCAAGAAGAATCTGAACAAACAGGCCTTACTGAGTTTAGACCCCTTTATGTCCAATCATATTTTGACACAGTTGTCCATGTTTCAATCATGCCTGCCTAACGACGTCTCCATAAAAGGCCCAAGAAGACAAGAGTTTGCAGGCTTCCAGAGAGCTGAACACGTCGAAGCTGACAGGAAAATGAACAAGAACTCATCCATCTGCTGGGAGCCAAGTAGATGGGGACAGAAGCTCCTGCGCTCCAGACCCTTCCAGATCTAGCCCTGTGTATCTCTTTATTTGGCTATTTATTGGTATCTTTTTAAATCTTTGTAATAAATCCAGAAAACTAAGTGTTTCCTTGAGTTCTATGAGCCACTCCAGCAAATTAATCAAAAATAAAGTGGGGGGTTGTGGGAACCCCAACTTGAAACTGGTCAGAACTTCTAGAGTCCTGGACTTGTGACTGGTGTCTGAAGCAGGAGACTGGGGGCAGTCTAGGGGACTGCACCCTCAACCTGTGGGATCTAATGCTATCTCCAAGTAGACAGTGTTGGAATTAAATTGGAGGAGACCAGCTGCTGTCCACTCTGGAACTGACTGCTTGTTTAGTGTGTGGGAGAAACCCCCACACAAGTGGTTATAGAAATCTTCTGAGTTGATTGTTGTTATGGTGAAAGATTGGAGGAAAAACACAGCAACCAAATATGATGAGTGGAATCCCCAGGGTTCCTGATTTCCATATCAAATGCATTCACTGCAAACCAGGGCTTCTGATGTACTGGCCATGATCAGTGGAGTACAAGGCACAATCTGAGAAGCAGAAAGATGGTGGTTCCATGGGCCAAAAAGTCAGGAGCCAGTGTGACCTGCTGGTGGCAGGGAGAGAAGGTATTCTGATAACCCTATGAAAACAGGGAGCAGCAAGGAACCCACCAAGCTGGTGTCATGCACCAATGGACAAGGGCAGGCCCTCTGATCCTTCTGAAAACATACTGGTCAGGACTTAAGCAGAGTTCCACTGGAAAAAAAAATGTAATCTAACAAAATGAATCTGACTAACCCAGGATAAGACAAGGAGGCATGCTGAGAGGTTGTTCTCCCCATGGAGCCACAGACTCCATGATCTCTGGCCAACCCCTTGGACCTCAACTGGGACAGAGCAAACGGCAATCACTCTGGGCTAGGCAATGTGCTCTCCATCTTCATTTCACACTTTGGGCCTTTCTTCCCACTCCCCACCAGCCAAACCATTTCCAGGTCCTGGCAAATCTACATACTCAACTATTAGTGAATGGGGCTACTTCCTGTGTCTCAAGTCCCTCACCACTTCTCCCAAATCACTGTAGGCTTCCATCTTGCTCCTCTCCAATCCATTCTGATATTGCAACCAGGGAGCTCTTCATAAAATGCAAATAAGATCCCATCCATTCCCACCAAATTGAAATCTAAACTCTTTAATATCCTGATGAAAACCTCTCTATTTGGCCTGAATTCTGCAGCCTCAACTCCATCACCGCCGCTTGCCCTAACAGATCCATACTCAGACCCCAGCACAGCTTAACCCCAGCTGCACATGACAGTACCTGGGGAGGGTTTTAAACAATCCTGATGCCCAGACCCCACCACCCAAGAATGATTTATTGTTTTAGGGAGGGCCCAGACACTGGAATTTTCTAAAAGTTTCCCAGGTAATTCTAATGGCAGCCAGGGTAGAGAACACTGGACCCACTGCACTCAACTTTCAGATCCTCAAACACATATTCTCTTGCGCCTCCAGCCCTTTATCTTTGCCATTTCCTCTGCCAGAAACACTCTTTTCATTCCCCCTCCCCTTTGGCCCAGCAAATTCCTATTTAGCCTTTGGGTCCCAGCCTCCATGTCTCTTCCCTCCCTTTCCTAACTGCCAAAGTCCAGGACAAGGGCCCCTGCTATATTCTCCCGAGTCTGTTTTTCTCTCCCATGGGATATATTCTCTAGCAGACCATGAGCGCTTCTGTGGAAGGCAGCAACATCTATGCTGCATCCCTGGGCACCCAACACAGTATGTGTCTCAGATAGGAGTCTCAATGCACATGTGCAGAGGGAGGCAGAATAAAAGGATCAGTAAAGGGGCACTGAGCTTAAGTGAGCAATGGGAACAGATATCAAACCAACTAACAGTTACTGGGCATTTCCTGTGTATCATAGTGCTCCAAGAGCCTTACCCACGCTAGACATGTTAACCCACTGGGGGCATGTGTGGCCTCATCTCATCCATGGGCATTATAAGGCATAGGGACTTATGGCCTCTATAAGACCTAGGGCTCATGTTGGTACCAGGAGTCAATCAATAACGGAGGAACAAGGGTTGGTTTCCAGACAGAACTTCTTCCTCCCATCTGCCGCATATCCCTTTCAGGTCTCACCAGTAGGAACCTTTCTCTCTGCATCAACAATCTCCAGATGTGTGGGTTCCAAGGCTGGTGGGGCTGCCCTAACTGGGTTTAATCTCACCGCTTAGTGCCCATGCCACCTCCATCTAGATTCTTTCCAGGTAGGTAACTGTCAGTGTCCTTCCGAGAAGCATTCATCTGCTTGGGAATTTTAAGTTTTCTGTGAAGTAGGGTTTCACAGTTCCAGTTTTTGCTTCTAGGATCCAGCATAATTTAATGGAGAAAATATTTATATTCCTATTTTGTAGTTTCAGTGTGCTTATGATGAACATCTTCACCATGATTAAAGGGCTGCCCACAATCACATCATCTCAGGACCAGGAGTATATTGGAGAACATTTTATCCAACCTGCTTGTCTTATAGATAGGAAAACTGAGAACTCAGGTAAGTGAAGTGACTTAGAATAATAAGCACTTAGAAGCTGTACCAGACACTTTCTGTTCACTGACTGCTTGTAACTGTCCCTGGATTTGGGGATGACACATTCCTTCATTACTGAGGGGGATATGGAGGCCAGGGAAGGCTAGTCACACGGCTGGTAACCCAGGTCTGTCCAACAGTAGAGCCTCCGCTCTTTCCACTCTTCCTGCTGCCTCCCTGGGGCCCAGCCCCTCCACTGCACCCTGTGTAGGTGGGAGTAGCCTCCTCCTGAACATCTCCAGTGAAGACCGCATTGAAGAGGCACCCTATTCTGTTTTCAGACAGCTCGTTTTCCTAGGAAGTTGGTCTAAGGTTCCAGATGGAGGCAAAGTGAGGAAGTGAGCTCAGGCCTTATGACTCTAAGCCTAGGAACAACAGCACAATACCTTTATAACTAGGTTCAAAGAAGAAAATGTTAAAACTATCCAGGTAATACTTGCAAAGAAAGTTCCTAAGTAACAGGCAAAAATCTGGGCTCTCACGTCTGGCAGGGCACATTTCAAAGGCCCCAGAGAAGTAGCTGGATGAGAAGCGCCCTGACCTGGGTGAAGTACATCCTGGAGGAATTGGAGCCCAGGAGCTTGCTCTCGATGTGCTGCTGCACCCGCTCCAGGATGCTCTCCTCGTGCAGGAAGTGAACTTCATGCTTTGTGGGGTGCACATTAACATCCACATTCTGGGGACTGATTTCTAAACTGGCAGGAAAATAAGAGAGAACAATTACCTTAGATAGTGGGAGGGGGAGAAAAAGCCCACATATGGTGTATGTGGTGGCCAGAAGATTTGAGGCCAGATGACACAGTGGTCAAAACCTCAGGATCGAGTCTGAGTGTGTTCAAATATTGGCACTGCTACTTAAGAGCTGTGTAGCTTTGCGTAAGTTACATCATCTTTCTTTGCCTCAGTCTCTTCATTTGTAAAGTGGACATAACAGAATTACCTATCTCACAGGTTTATGGCGGGAATTAAATTCATGCCAAGTGGCCGGGCGTGGTGGCTCATGCCTGTAATCCCAGGTACTCGGGAGGCTGAGGGAGGAGAATTCCTTCAACCAGGGAGTCAGAGGTTGCAGTAAGCCGAGATTGTGCCACTGCACTCCAGCTTGGCGACAGAGCAAGACTCCATCTCAAAAAAAAAAATTAATGCCATGTGCTTTATATGTATCTGCCACATACAATATATGTTAACTGTAATTACTGTCATTTTAGAACTAGTGGAATTCTTTGTGTGACCTTGGGCAAGTCACTTAACTTCTTAGGATCTGTTTTCTCATCTGCAGCCATGAATAAGTCCCCTATTATGTAAAGAAACAATATATACAAGAACACTTTCTATCCATAAAATGTAGTCATAAAAGTCAGTTTAGAGGCTATGCTAGCTATCAATTTATCGCCTCAGCTCTGAGTCCATCTTTCATTGCTTGCTCTGTGATAATGGAGGTTTGCAATGTAAAGCTTTGCCAGTATAAGGCGCTAGAGGGACTCAGCAGGAAGAAAGGGTTTCTATGCCAGGTTAGGGTGCACTCCTATCAGACTTCAAGTTCTTTAGCACAAGTGGCCAGCAGCATGTGCCCTCTTCTCATGGGCAGTTTTCCCCAGCATCCCCTCAGAGTGGTACTGGGGAGTGCCTCATTGACTTTACCTCGCAGCAAGCCAGTTACATTCTCTTGAATAAGGTCTGCATCTCAGTGAGTAGGTGGGGGAGTGTGGTGAGGGGATGGTATCTCAGCCATAGGAGGAAATGGTTGTTCTTTATATCTGCTGTTCCTATCTCTTCACCTCTTACTATCTAATCCCCTATTACTCTAATCTCCTGTTTATAATTCTTTATTCAACTACTCAAAATGTTGCATGGTTTCTATCTCCTGTTTGGACCCTGATTAATATGGAGATGGAACAAGGTGATAACTTGACCAGTTTATTACTTTGCAAGGGAAAACATGAAAACACTTAATCTAAAACTAACTTTAGGCTGGGTGCAGTGGCTGAGGCCTGTAATCCTAACACTTTGGGAGGCCAAAGTGAGAGGATCACCTGAGGTCAGGAGTTGGAGACCAGACTGGCCAACATGGTAAAATCCATCTCTACTACAAATACAAAAATTAGCTGGGCGTGGTGGTGCACGCCTGTAATCCCAGCTACTCGGGAGGCTGAGGCAGGAGAATTGCTTGAACGCGGGAGGTGGAGGTTGCAATGAGATGAGATTGTGCCACTGCACTCCAGCCTGGGTGACAGAGCAAGACTCCATCTCATATAAAAAATAAAATAAAACTACCTTTTACCACAATTTCTATGCTCTCCCCCTTTCAATCAAAATGAAAACAAGGATAATTAGGATATGAAATAGACAAATTAGTAGCAGACCCAGAAATAATAGAAAGAAATCCTCCATAAGTCAGCTCTGGACTATAAACTCCTTTAGAGCAGGGGTACCTCACATTTATTCTGTATTTCAAATACCTACTATGGGGTTTGGTCTATTTAATGCAAGTGCTAAACTATTTACGACTGCTAAATTAATTACATCAACATCTGGGCAATCAACAGTGGATATGTTAAGACAACAACCTCCACAGAACAGAACCCAGTCTTTTTTTTTTTTTTTTGAGATGGAGTCTCGCTCTGTCGCCCAGGCTGGAGTGCAGTGGTACGGTCTCAGCTCACTGCAACCTCCACCTCCCAGGTTCAAGCGATTCTCCTGCCTCAGCTTCCCGAGTAGCTGGGACTACAGGCACCCGCCACCACGCCCAGCTAATTTTTGTATTTTTAGTAGAGACAGGGTTTCGCCACGTTGGCCAGGCTGGTCTCAAACACCTGACCTTGTGATCCACCCACCTCAGCCTCCCAAAGTGCTGGGATTTACAGGTGTGAGCCACTGTGCCTGGCTGATTGTCTTTTATGGAAGATGAACAGTAGCTGTTGTGGCTTCCCAACTGACCCCAGCAGAAGTAATATTTAGAGCCTCTAGAGCACATCTGTTTCCACTCTGCCTACAAGCTATCAGCACCTCCTGATGGGGTGAGGCATGGCATTCCTTTTTTTATTGCTAACGCAGAGCCTGGCATATAGGAGGCTCTTAGTGAGGTTCTGCTAAATTAGTGAATAAATGAAGGAAAACTGTGCCTTGTACCTGTAAGAAGGGACAGAACATCCTTTTGCCAGTGGTGTATGGGATTCACTGATTGTACTATTAGCATGCTCATCTCTTTCAAAGAGGAGAGCCTGACAGAACATCTGTTCCTTGTGAGTCTTGGTTGAGGAGTTTGGTGCTACATTACCTGAGGTACAGGAATGGGTGTGTGTTTTTGGGCAAATAGGCTGCATACACTGTTTCTATGGCTTTTCTCAAGGAAGTTGATTCTACCAGACGATCTAAACAATAAAAAGAAAGCAACCAGTTCAAAACTGTCCTGAGGGGTGAGGTCACAGGTGTACATTCATACAAAGTCATGAAATCACCTCAGGAAAGACATTTCTGTAGTGATATGCACATCACATCCCCAGGAAGAAAGGTGCACCTTTAGCTGTCGCCACTTTCCAGCCCACTATCTTACTATCGGCTTGGAACTGTTTTACTTCAGCCAAGTAATAGAAAACATGATAAGGCAGTACATTCTCCCTCCTCACTTCCCTTTGCCCCCATTAGCTCATGTGGACTAACTGTGCTCTTTCTGGGCACAGTGGGAAATATGACGTCAGCCCTCAGACTTTTCATTCTGCAAATACATACTGCATATCACACACACCAAGTGCTGGGAGACAACATGCTGATAAATAAACTAATTCCAACCCCAAGTGGCCAGCACTATTATACACGTGTGTGTGTGCTAAATAGTGAGCCAACTCTTTCGGTTCTAGGCGCTTCGGGAGCCGCGGCTTAAGGTGTAGACATGGCGAAGTCCAAGAACCACACCACACACAACCAGTCCCGAAAATGGCACAGAAATGGTATCAAGAAACCCCGATCACAAAGATACGAATCTCTTAAGGGGGTGGACCCCAAGTTCCTGAGGAACATGCGCTTTGCCAAGAAGCACAACAAGAAGGGCCTAAAGAAGATGCAGGCCAACAATGCCAAGGCCATGAGTGCACGTGCCGAGGCTATCAAGGCCCTCGTAAAGCCCAAGGAGGTTAAGCCCAAGATCTCAAAGGGTGTCAGCCGCAAGCTCGATCGACTTGCCTACATTGCCCACCCCAAGCTTGGGAAGCGTGCTCGTGCCCGTATTGCCAAGGGGCTCAGGCTGTGCTGGCCAAAGGCCAAGGCCAACGATCAAACCAAGGCCCAGGCTGCAGCTCCACCTTCAGTTCCAGCTCAGGCTCCCAAAGGTGCCCAGGCCCCTACAAAGGCTTCAGAGTAGATATCTCTGCCAACGTGAGGACAGAAGGACTGGTGTGACCCCCTACCCCCGCCCCTGGGCTACCATCTGCATGGGGCTGGTCCTCCTGTGCTATTTGTACAAATAAACCTGAGGCAGGAAAAAAAAAACAAAACAAAACAGTGAGCCGAGAGAGCAACTAACTTTGCTCAGGAAGTTCTGACTGTGGAGTAGCCATACTGAGTTTTCCAGAATTTCAGGCAGTACAAGTGTCAATGCATATTCAAGGTAATTTAGGAAATGAGGCTGGTTTGAAGAGGGTAGAAAGCAATAAAGGCAGAAAAAAATAAGACTAAAATCAGGGGAAGATGTATTTTCAGGAAACAGCTCTCCTTTCTCTCTGAACAGATTTAGATGACCTGCTGATTATCTGTTGTCCTGTGTTGCTGTAGACAAGGATATGTCAAATCTTTTTATTTCCAACAGGAAAAGTGGTTGTGACTTTACCAATGAAGAGACTAACATTCTCTGAGTGCTCACCACATCCATGGCCCCATCATTAATGTCACTGTACTCTGTAACACGTGTCCTGACCACACAGGCCTGGAGCAGGCATGGGCACCTGACAAAAGGACAGCTGGAGCCCCTCTGCTGAGAATTCTGAACTTGAGATGCGCCAAAGGAGTGGTCTTTGTCCCTGCCACCTGAGTGCGCCTGCACAGTGTAGATAAATGAATGGCATGTGTAAGAGCTTGACCTTTCTTTGCTACTGGGAACTTGGTATTGTGAACACACTAGCTAATGATAATGCAGAGGCTGTGGTAAGCAGCCCCAACAGAAACACGGACAGAGGCCAGTCAGGCAGCACCTACAGTGAATTTTTTGTCTGCTTTATAGCCAGCATGTGTGTTACAAAGCAGTTATTCTTCATGGTTAGGAAAAAAACTAATGAAAAACATTTTCTGAGCCTTGATTAAAACAAGCTTTGTTATATATCAGGTGTAAGTCCTTCCTAATAAAATAGGAAAAACCCTGCTAATAGACATCAGTTTAACACAATGTGTTTGTAAAATGACTGGCTCTGTCCTTACTGTTCCTGTATTGCTTTGAACAACTGCTGTAAAACATGCATATTTTGAAACATTTACAGCTGGTTAGCAGTCTAAATGGAAGGAGGGAATATTCCATTTCCAACAGCAAACAAGCAAACAAAACGAAAACTATAAAATTATTATGAAATGCTTTAAAATAAAGATAAGTAACCTACAGGATAAAAATGATGAAAACTGAAAACACGGAAATGGAAAGATTCATCTTATTTCTGGATGGAAAACGAAAAATTCAGACTGTGTTTGGGATTATTTGTTGTTGGTAGGTCACCATCAAAACCTTGTAATAAACAATTAAGTTATAAGGAGCAGAATACAAAATAGCATTTGTTTAGTAAATAACAATCATGTAAACACTATATCAGCAGAGAGACAAAAACTGTAAAGGAATTTGAGAAATATCCTAATTAATTTAGTTAATTCCCTCCCTAATTTTTAGAACTGCTCTTTGTATCATAAAGCTCATTCCTTAAACAGGAAAATCTCAAGTATCTTAGCAATTTCTTTAATGACAATGCCTATACCTAAGGTACCCCTTTTCCGTATCCTGCTGTGCAATTTCAAACAGTGGCCCTTGATCTCTTCCAGCAATGTTCTGGCTAGGGCTTACTTGTAAGGACTCTGACACCATCAGGTGAGGACAGTGTGCTGGCTCACAGGAGCCTGTTATGCCCTCTCCTGGGCTTCCTCTTAGAGGTAAGAACCAGACTCCAACAGTCAACCAGCAATGAGCACATGTGGGAGGGCTGAGCACAGACTTAGGACAAAAATTATACATGCTTCCCAATAAAACCAAACTTTGCCATGAGGTTTCTCCATGTTTAATCAAACCTATGGATCAGAAATTTTTCCATGGTCCCATAAAATTCCCTGTGGGTGTTTCCTGTGAGTGGATTTCCCATGTGGTTCTTTTTAACTTACGGTTGATGAAGAGTAAGAAGATGCACTTCTTCACTGAGTAGTTTGCATTGGATATGTAACCATTCATTTTGAAGGCTAGGGTTTTATCCTCACATCCAATTTCTATCAGTTCTCTATTAGAAAAGAGATTCTGAAGCTTTTGAAAATACTCAAAACTCAAACATTACAAAAGAATCAGAATTTAAAAACACAAGGTTCCTTCCCATAAACTAACTTTGTGAAATGAGGGCCCCGAAGACTTGGTCCATTTGAGGTCCTCCTGTGCCTGTCCATTCATCCATCCATTTGTCTGTTCATCCATTCACCCACCCATCCTCCCATCGATCCACCCACCCACTCACCCACCTACCCTACTCAGTCAGTGTTTTCAAGCACTTGTGCTATGTGCCAGGTACTGCTCTAATTGCTGGAACAGAACAATGAGTCCAAGCTCTGAGACCTTATTTTGCTCAAACTTGAATGTATCTTAGTAACTAAATCCCAAAGATGAGATTCCAAGAACTTATCTCTGCTGAATTACTTGCTATACTGAACAGCACCACAACGTGGTTCTACAATGTGTGTTGTTCCCAGGAGTGTTTACTGGGGAGGGAAGGTTAATAGGCGAATAAGAGGTCCTCAGACAAGCCACACTTATTTCTGTCTGGAGACCTTCCCAAGAACTAGTCCCTCTGTCTGGAAAGCTCTACTCCTAACCTATTGGTACCTAGTTAATTCCTATTTATCCTTCATATTTCAAAAAATATTTCTTCAAAGAACCTTCTCTAATGATCCCTTTCTCTGACCCTACAGTTTTCCATCATGTCCTTTATTTTTCCAGTGAGGCATCTAGCACAATCTGCTAATGAATGGCGTAATTATTTCATGTCTTTCCAACTGCAAAGTCAGCTGAGAGCAGGCATCATTTCTTCTTTGTTCACTAGTATAACCCTACCATATAGCACAATACCCAGGAAAGAGCAGACACTCAATAAGTTTGCCAAATGGCTGGTGGAAGCTTTTTATGCAGTAATGTGTGGAATAAGTGTCTTCAACGGAGGGTACGGCTTGTGGCACTGCCCATACACACTGAACCAGCAAACTCTTTTTTCCCAAAATGCCTCATGAGGCTAGTGTTCTGGAAGCCTGCTTTGGGAAATGCTGCTATAGAGGATTTCTAATCTTGTACAGTCCCTAAGATTTCACAACAACTAATTCTGATCTTAAAATCTAGTTAAAGAAGCTCTGAAAAGTTACACTGTAAACAGAGCTCTCCCTTCGCTCTAGGAGCACAGTTTTAAAAAATTAATTCATTAACAATTAGAAAGAAAATAGTGGCTGGGCACGGTGGCTCACACCTGTAATCCCAGCACTTTGGGAGGCCGAGGTGGGTGGATCATGAGGTCAGGAGATCGAGATCATCCTGGCTAACACGGTGAAACCCCGTCTCTACTAAAAAATACAAAAAATTAGCTGGGTGTGGTGACAGGCGCCTGTAGTCCCAGCTACTCGGGAGGCTGAGGCAGGAGAATGGCGTGAACCCGGGAGGCGGAGCTTGCAGTGAGCCAAGTTTGAGCCACTGCACTCCAGCCTGGGCGACAGAGTGAGACTCTGTCTCAAAAAAGAAAAGAAAAGAAAAAGAAAATAGTAAATTAAAAGCAAACTAATTGTTCCTCAGTCAGGTTAGCTCAAAGAATAAATAATCTTCCCTTCAAAGTAGAAACTGGGCTCTGGAATGACTGCTGCTGCTTTTCAGATTTCTGGGAAAAGTGAAGTCAGGAGCTGTCTCATCCATATACCTCCCACATATGGAAGGGTCTCAGTATTTTTCCTCATATTATGACATAGGCACTTTGGGCTTTATAAAGTCCTGAGACCGCTAGGAATCTATGATGGAAATGGTGATTTTTACATGCAGAGGGGAGCAACTATGAGGAATCCATAATGCAAGCACTTTTCCCCACTTATGCTTTTCTTGATAATGAAGACTTAGCGACACGAATCTAGTCTTTAAGGGCAGGAAATATCTTATTTGTCTTTATATCCCTAACTTCTAGCACAAAGCCTGGAATATGAGAGGCAATTGATAAATGTTGAATGATAAATAAGTGAAATCCTAAAGTGATGATAATGGAAATACAAGGAAAAGAAGGGGCATTGGAGGATAAAATAATTCTACTACACTATAAATATTTTCAAGACTAAGACCTTGAAAGAACACATGATTCACGCCACAGAATCTAGGAGATTACATACACCTAGAAAGTGTTGATTACGTGAAATAAGAACTCCATTAACAAATCTGAAGCATAAAACAAACCTGTGTATTTGACTAAAGCAAACTCTTAACACACATAATATCTTGAAAGGTTCCAAAATAATGTGATGGAATGATAAACCAAGATAATAAATGTAAAAGATTTTTTTATATAGGTTATCGACATACCGACTAACAGCATTTCCAAAGATGGAGCGAATATTGTCCACGGTTGAGGCATTGGGTAGTGTCCTAACATCAGCTACTGTCTCTCCTTGCTGATAAACAAACAGCAGAAGACACAAGGATTTATTGTCTCATGGCTGAGACTGAAACATCATAACCTTATCTCCACCAGCAAACTATTAAAAATCCCCTTTTTTCTTTTCATAAAACAAAACCATCCCCCATAAACCAAGAACTTACTTTTTTAACTGAGAAACTAATGCCTGCATTGTGTATTGAATACCTGGAAAAGAAAAACAAGAGTAAGAAAAGAGTTGCCAAAAACACACACTAGATGTCAGAGCCCCCTTTTAGTTAAATAAATTAGTGGAGTTGAGTAATCTAAACAAAGGTACATATAAAGAAAAATATCTCCATACAGCCTATTAATATTTTACCCACAGAAAAATAAACCAGCAGAAACTTCATGGATATAAAAATGCTAAAGGTGACTGAATCAAAACACAGGCTCCTCTCTACTTTTATAGGTTGCTGATAGAATCAAGGATATCACGCCACTATCTCTTTTTTATTTATTTTTATTTATTTTTGAGACAGAGTTTTGCTCTTGTTGCCCAGGCTGGAGTGCAATGGCACAATCTCAGCTCACTGCAACCTCCGCCTCCTGGACTCAAGTGATTCTCCTGCCTCAGCCTCCCGAGTAGCTGGGATTATAGGCGCCTGCCACCAGGCCCAGCTAATTTTTTTTGTATTTTTAGTACAGATGGGGTTTCGCCATGTTGGCCAGGCTGGTATCGAACTCCTGATCTCAGGTGATCCATCCGCCTCGACCTCCCAAAGTGCTGGGATTACAGGCGTGAGCCACCACATTCGGCCCATAATCTCTTCACTTTCAGTTTTATTTTCAGAGTGTCCCAAAGGTCTGGTTTGCCTCAAGGACATCTTGAGAAGCTAGCTCCAACAACCCCTGCTTTTATTCTCTCTCAGAGCCCTCAACATGCCCTCCTTCTCACTGGCTTCTTCCTGCCCCTGGGTCTTATTCTAGTATCTCCCAATCTTTTCTTGGTTGGCGGTTATTTCTCTTTTCTCTACAGAGCTCGTGAACCGAAGGATTGTGTCTAGCAAAATGCATTTATTAAGTAACAATATTTCACTTTACCACACCTAGAATCAAAACAGCCAACTAGAACTCCTTTATTTTTAGGAGGTAATGAATATTCTGACACTGATTGATAGAATTCCAAGAAAAAGGCTGGGCACGGTGGCTCACGCCTGTAATCCCAGCACTTTGGTGGGCCGAGATGGGCGGATCACCTGAGGTCAGGAGTTCGAGACCAGCGTGGACAACATGGTGAAACCCTGTCTCTACTAAAAATACAAAAAAAAAAAAAAAAAAAAATTAGCCGGGTATGGTGGCATGTGCCTGTAATCCCAGCTACTCAGGAGGCTGAGGTAGGAGAACTGCTTCAACCTGGAGATGGAGGTTGTGGTGAGCTGAGATCGCACCACTGCACTCCAGCCTGGGTGACACAGCAAGACTCTGTCTCCAAAAAAAAAAAAAGTATAAAATTCCAAGAAAAAGCAAAGAAACTTGATGTACAAACCTGTCATTTTATTAAGGTGAAATGTTTGACCCACTTTAGATTTTTTTTAGAAATACTGAAAAATGGGCCAGGAGCACTGGCTCATGCCAGTAATCCCAGCACTTTGGGAGGCCAAGGCGGGAGGATCATCTGAGGTCGGGAGTTTGAGACTAGCCTGACCAACATGGAGAAACCCCATCTCTACTAAAAACACAAAATTAGCCGGGCATGGTGGCATATGCCTGTAATCCCAGCTACTTGAGAAGGCTGAGGCAGGCGAATTGCTTGAACCTGGGAAGTAGAGGTTGCGGTGAGCCGAGATCACGCCATTGTACTCCAGCCTGGGCAACAAGAGTGAAACTCTGTCTCAAAAAAAAAAAAAAAAAAAAAAAAGAAATACTGAAAAATGGCCAGGCATGGTGGCTCACGCCTGTAATCCCAGCACTTTAGGAGGCCGAGGCGGGCGGATCACCTGAGGTCAGGAGTTCAAGACCAGCCTGACCAAAATGATTAAACCCCCCTCTCTACTAAAAAAAAAAAAACAAAAAAAAATTGCCGGGCATGGTGGCAAGTGCCTGTAATCCCAGCTACTCGGGAGGCTGAGACAGGAGAATCGCTTGAACCCAGGAGGCAGAGGTTGCAGTGAGCTGAGATCGCACCATTGCACTCCAGCCTGGGCAACAAGAGCGAAATGCCATTTCAAAAAAAAATATATATATATATACACATATACATATATAAATATATATACACATATACATATAAAAATATATACATATACATATATAAATATATACATATACATATATACATATACATATATAAAAATATATATACATATACATATGTATACACACACACACATACATATATACATTAAAAAATAGTTAACATATCCCTATCATAATCAATGATATGTGGGTTCGGAGAGCCTATACTGAAGCCATCTGTACCATCTGTACCAGCAGCGTAAGTCTATCATGGATATAACGTTGTTTTCATCTGTCCTGAATCCCTTCTCCTCCTCCTGGTAACAGCCTCTCATCTTCCTTTGGGAAACTACCTCTATTCCATTCTACTTGATATGCACCCTTAGTAAGACTGCCAATCAAGAAATCTTCTCCCCACAGATATGGGCACATGATCATCGAATGTACTCTGTTAGGAAACTGACTCTAGAGCAAAGTCAGGAAAAGAATGAAAACAACTGGAGTACAGTAATGATGTTAAGTCCCAGAGGCCCCCTGGTTCTTACTCTCTCCAAGGGGCAGCTGCACACACTTCATGTGGTAACTCCTAGCCTTCCACTAAATTTCTTTTTAGCTCAAGTTGGCTAGAGTCATTTTGTTTTGTCTGCCATCAAAGAGCTCTCATTGATCTAAAGACCAACTGCTCTTTCCTGGGGAGATGAGACAAACTGCAAAATTGGTGGCTAAACCTTGACCAGAAACTATCTGTAAGCTAGTTTTACTTTTCACCATCTAGCTCAGCAACTGTTCAATGTATGAGCACTAGAACACATTACTTTGATGACAAATCTCAGAGACCCACTCCCAGATTTTGGACTGTACCTGCCAACAACTTCCAAAATTTTCCCATATTCTTCACTTGGATTTTTTAAAGCTTTTCTCCTCGTGGCTATGTTGTAAAAAAGGTCCTCCACCTGAACAGAAGATCGATTTTTCTTGTAAATTCATAGAAGTACTTGAAAATAAAACCCAAGATGTCCTGGCAAAAGCTAGGTCTTAAGATAGTGAATCCAATTATATTTACCAACAGCACAGTTCTAAGCACTGACTGGGGCCAGGGATAAGACAGCATTAACAGAAGAATTAAAGGACATTTTTCCTGCCTCCCACATTCATTCACTGATTTCTCAACTATGCACTGGGGGCTAGCTTTGTGTCAGAGTCTTTGCTTTGTACAGAAAATATGAAGACAAAGCATGATCCTGCTCAGGAGAGTACATGATTTAGTGGGACACACATGTAAACTGACAAGTATAGTATCACATGGCATTCAAAGATATTTTTCAGGCTGGGTGCAGTGGCTCACGTCTGTAATCCCAGAACTTTGGGAGGCCAAGGTGGGTGGGTCACCTGAGGTCAGGAGTTCGAGACCAGCCTGGCCAACATGGTGAAACCCTGTCTCTACTAAAAATACAAAAATTAGCTGGGCATGGTGACGCATGCCTGTAATCCCAGGTACTCAAGAGGCTGAGGCAGGACAACTGCTTGAACTCAAGAGGTAGTGATTGCAGTGAGCTGAGATCACGCCACTGCACTTCAGCCTGGGCAACAGAGTGAGACTTTGTCTCAAAAAAAAAAAAAAAAGTATTTTTCAAACTAGTAATAATCACAAAATTTCTTAGATCATTTGAAGTTCCTGGAAATCACACGGTGGTCACCGTGGTACAAGATTTTTTTTGTTTGTTTGTTTTTGTTTTTGAGACCCTGTTTCACTCTTGTTGCCCAGGCTGGAGTGCAGTGGCATGATCTCAACTCACCACAACCTCTGCCTCCCGGGTTCAAGCAATTCTCCTGCCTCAGCCTTCCTGAGTAGCTGGGATTACAGGCATGCGCCATCACGCCTGGCTAATTTTGTATTTTTAGTAGAGATGGGGTTTCTCCATGTTGGTCAGGCTGGTCTCGAACTCCCAACCTCAGATGATCCGCCCTCCTCGGCCTCCCAAAGTGCTGAGATTACAGGTGTGAGCTACCGTGCCCAGCCCAAGATCTCTCTTAACATGTATTGCAAAACACACATTCTTTTCTGCCTCCTGCCTGGCTCGTCACATCCAGGATTAGGCAGGTTACAGTGGACTTCAAGAAGATGTGCTCTAGATGGGACTTGGAGTGGAGGGGCGGGATGGATAACATGACAGCGGAGTGCTTTGTGTAATCATAGAAGGGAAAGAGACCAACTTGAGGCACTATACATAGGCAGCATGATGGACTTTCTCCCAGCTAATGATACAGTCATATGTCTCATCAGACACCCTTTAAGTCAAGAGGGCAAGTATTCTTTGCTTCATTTGACAGATGAGAAAACTGGGGTTAAGGGATGTTAAGTGACTTGCCTCTGGACATACAACCATTGAGTGACAAGGCTGGGCTCTAACCCATGCCTTCTGGGGTCAAGCTTAATCTTCTTTCAATGACAACTACCCTGCCATTGATTTTTGCCATCCCAATAAAGAATCTCCTAGCCCTTAAAAAAGACAAGGATGTGGCAGGCTGCCATGCCACAAAAGCCAATAGTCATTTATCTTGCTTAGAGGATATCTTGGGACCTCCATTAACTAGTGCAAATTCATTTTATTATTACCCTGAAAATTCAGAAGCAATTTTATTTTTTATTCCAATATTTATACAAACAAAGCTTCAACAATTTACTCTCCCATGTACCATTCTTACCGTGATCTGGGTCCCTTGATTGCCAGCACATGGTTTAGGAGGGGCTTTCAGTTTTCCATCTGAGTAACTTGCTCTAATGAGAAAATATAACAAATTAATATCCAGTAGAGAGATAGATACTAATCCCAAGGGGAAAAGAGAAAATCATACCAACAATAGATTAAAATATAGCCATATTATATATTATCTTAATTATTTATCATTTTCCTATTTATTTCTCCACTACTTCCATAATCATTTGAATTGGATTTTTTTTTTTTTTGAGACAGAGTTTTGCTCTTGTTTCCCAGGCTGGAGAGCAATGGCACAATCTCAGCTCACTACAACCTCCGCCTACCAGGTTCAAGCGATTCTCCTGCCTCAGCCTCCCAAGTAGCTGAGATTACAGGTGCCCACCACCACACCTGGCTAATTTTGTATTTTTAGTAGAGACGGAGTTTCACCATGTTGGTCAGGCTAGTCTCCAACTCCTGGATACGCCTGCCTTGGCCTCCCAAAGTGCTGGGATTACAGGCATGAGCCACCATACCCAGTCCTTGAATTGGATTTGAAAAACTATCTGTTCTTCCAGCAAATGTTGCTATTTACTTGCTGAGTTCTGAGCTACCAAACAATGGTTTTACCACTGCCTAAGTTAACAGTAAAATTTTTCAGTAATTCTGCAATTATTTATTGAGGAACTACCATGTGTCAGGTCTGTGGAAGCCCTGGTAATAAAGAAAGGTCTTGGGGCTGGGTGCGGTGGCTCATGCCTGTAATCCCAGCGCTTTGGGAGGCCGAGGTGGGTGGATCACGAGGTCAGGAGATCGAGACCATCCTGGCTAACTAACATGGTGAAACCCCGTCTCTACTAAAAATACAAAAAATTAGCTGGGCGTGGTGGCAGGCGCCTGTAGTCCCAGCTACTCGGGAGGCTGAGGCAGGAGAATGGTGTGAACCTGGGAGGCGGAGCTTGCAGTGAGCCAAGATCGCGCACTGCACTCCAGTCTGGGCGACAGAGCGAGACTCTGTCTCAAAAAAAAAAAAAAAGAAAAAAGAAAATTAAATTAATAAAAAAAACAAAGCTCTTGATCTAGTGATAGGTAGACTTTTTACCTAACTGTAGAACAATATGCCAAGTGATCTAGAGAAGGGTCCATTCAGCCTGAGGTGGGAGTGAGGGTGGGTAAAAGCATCCCAGAGAGATGGCAATTCATCTGTTCTTTAGAGAGGAATAGTTTCAGGTGGAGACAGCAGGAAAGACCATCCAGGAAGGCAAAAACAAAAATGAAAGCATAGAGGCTTTAAAATACACGGCAGCTGGGAATAGGTAGAGAGAAGGGGCTGGAAAGGCAGACTGAGAGCACATTAGCAGGGGCTGGTTGCCAAGATAATGACTCTATTTCATCCTGCTATGGAAGGGGAGCCATTTTAGCATGCAGCGGCATACCACAATCTAGGCTATCTAGGAAGGCATTAACTTACAACTCTGTCTTCAGTTAGTGACAGGGGATTCTAATAGTATCAGCCCGTCTAGATCTAGGGCAATTAGAATTCACACAGAGTCAAACGCCCTTAGCATTAATGTTGTGTAATCTGAAATCTCCACCTTCCATTACTTCACACATTTATCTGTTGAGGAAGACTGAGAAACAGACAGAACTATCCTTTGTTGAAGATATTTTCCCTTATTTATTTATTTATTTTAAGGTTGGAGTACAGTGGTGTAATCACAGCTCACTGCAGCCTCAAACTGCTGGGCTCAAGCAATCTTCCCGCCTCCGGAGTAGCTAAGACTACAGATGTGCATCACCATACCCAACTAATTTTTTAAAAATTTTCTGTAGAGACGGGGTCTTGCTCTGTTTCCCAGGCTGGTCTCAAACTCCTGACTTCAAGCAATCCTCCCACTTCAGCCTCCCAAACTCACAGGCAAAGCCACTATACCTAGCCTATTTTCCCTTTTAATCTACAAACAACCTGTGTGATTTTTAAAAATTATCTTTCTTTTGGCATGAATTAGGTATTCCTACCAGTCTTCAACTAGTGAATGGCCAGTGCTTATAAAAACAAAGGTGCAATTTTGTTATTCTGAATCCCATTTTTGTTCTGTTCAAAGGCCATTCAGCTTCTGAAAACTGTGCCAGCATAACAGATAGCCAGCAGCTACTTGTGGGAAGGCAAACTAGCACAGGTATACACAGGTGGTGGGAGCTGGTGGCTCAGGAGCCAGCTAAGGAAACATGAACCTTTAGCATCCCAGCCACAGCCCTCTAATCGGTCCAAAGCAATACCCCAACTGAAGGGCAAAGGGGCAGAAATTACATCAGCAGCTACCATTTACTTAAAATACCTACGTGTAACAGACACCTTGCTAGGCACTTGTAATATGTTAAATCATATCTTTTAAGAATCCATGAAGTAAGAGTATCACCTAATAATCATCCTTGAGGATTATCAATTTATCAATAAGGAGAAAAGAAAACGTACTCAAGATCTCTGCCAAAAAAGGTAACACTGGTGTTGAGACAGGATTACTCTGAGACCTAGGCAAAAAATACATTTCAGGATGAATATATATGAGTAAAAGAAGTCAGCACTATACCTGTATGCACACTTTCCATCAGCTGTTTTCGTTGTAATAGTAACATGAGCCACATGGCTTATGCTGGCCAAAGCCTAAGGAAGAAAAGAAAATAGACTGAAAGAAAAACTCACTGCTGGGTCACCCACTGTCATCTCACCAAAGGGAAAGGTTATCTGAACTGCTGCTTCCATTTTGTATTAATATGTGGCAACGATGAGCACTTTGCTCACTTGCTTTGATGACATGTTGAAAAAGAAATGATCAATCTGTAGCATAATTACTAGAACAAGTGAAAAATACATATTAAAAAGTCCAAAACACACCAAAACATTAATGTGTTAATAAGCAATTGTGTTGAGGTGGTAGAACTATAGGCATGTTTAATAATATTCTCAATGAAGTGTCTCCTAGTAATTTTTAAAACTTGCTTTCAGAAATGGGTAAAGGAATCACTCCAAATAGATAGTGTTTTATATTGTTAATCAAAACTGCTTTATATAAGCAATTATTCATTTAGAAATGTAAATCTGAAATGCAATTAAGACAAAACAAATTTTAAAAACCCATGACCATTTTTCCCCTTTATAACCAAGATTGGTTTCTCAGACCTTTGGAATCTGTATCTTTTTTCACAAGAAGGATACTACAGTATGTAAAGATGTAACTCAGGAACTGTGCTATGATGGGGTCTGTGTGACAGCATCTCAGTAGACAGTAAATACAGCTGTGGCAAGTTCAGTTCATTGAAAGGCACATGGGTCAGGCTCAGAAATCACCAGGTCCTAGCTGGATTTCCCTGGTTTATGTAATTGAGCTAATGTGCATCATTAAAAAATATAAGGCTGGGCGGGGTGGCTCACGCCTGTAATCCCAGCACTTTGGGAGGCCTAGGTGGGTGGATCACCTGAGGTCACAGGAGTTCAAGAACAGCCTGGCCAACATGGTGAAACACCAATTTCTACTAAAAATACAAAAATTTGCTAGCTGTGGTGGCATGTGCCTGTAATCCGAGCTACTTGGGAGGCTGAGGCAGGAGAATCACTTGAACCTCGGAGGCAGAGGTTGCAGTGAGTGAGACTATGCCACTACACTCTAGCCTGGGCAACAGAGTGAGACTCCGTCTCAAAAAAAAAAAAGTAAATGATTTTGAGACCTGTATAAGGAAAGACATGAAAATGCAAAGTAGAACACAACATCACACCAGGAAGATAGAGTACCACTACACATGGCACAGCAGATGGTCCTGCTGCTTCAGAGGCCTCTTCCCCAGCAGTGGAGCCAAGTGGACAGGGGCACAGACTCTGGAGTCAAACTGCCTAGTTTCTAATCCCCACTTTGCCATTTTCTAACTGCGTCCGCTGGCCATGTTTCTATGTAAAACTGGGTAACAGCAGAACCTCTGTAGAGTTACTGTCAGGAGTCAGAGTTAATACAAAGTATACAAAGTGCTGAGAACCACGGCTAGTACACAGAAATCCCTCAATAAATCTTCCTGTATAATTACAGTGAAATAATAGCCACAAAGATAACCTACAGCTAGGCGAAGACTCCAGGAGGCCATGGGCTTGGAAAATGATCCAGGGAACTGCAAGGCCAAAATGAAACTGCCTTCCTAGAGTTTGATCTAAGGTATCCTTAAAATCAGGAGCCGTCTCAGTGTAAACCAAGTCTTGGAAATTGTCCCTTCTTGGAATAATCTAGTGGTCACTGTGAGCAAGACAATACATGAGACCACCCTAGTTTGATGTAAATTGATCTAAATTACAGAGACTGAATCACAGCTGCTTTTCACTTTTTAAAAATTAAAGTAATACATGTATATGATAAAAAAATTCAAACTACTGAAAGGCCAAAAATGAAAAGTAACAGCCTCTTTGACTGCCCAACCCCATCTTCACTTTCATTCCCTTAAAATAACTACTGTAAAGTAGTTTCTCTGGTCCCCTGGAACCTCCATAGAGGAACACAGCCCTGCCAAAACCTTGATTTTAGCCTAGTGACGCCTAGTAAGACCCGTATCTTCTGATCTCCAGAACTGTAGAATAATTAATTTGTATTGTTTAATGCCACTAAGTTTCTGGAAATTTTTTGACAGCAACAGGAAACTAATAGTTTTTAAAATATGTATTCTTTTACCAAGGAATGTTATTTCTATAAATTTATCCTAAGGAAATAATTAAACGAAACACAGTGTACCTATAAGAATACTCATCAGGACCTTAAACAAGGCCAGACGTGGTGGCTCATGCCTGTAACCCCAGCACTTTGCAAGGCCACGGCGGGCAGATCATTCAAGGTCAGGAGTTCAAGACCAGCCTGGCCAACATGGCCAAACCCTGTCTCTACCCAAAATACAAAAATTAGCCGGGCATAGTGGTGCACGCCTGTAATCACAGCTATTCAGGAGGCCGAGGCAGGAGAATAGCTTGAACCCAGAAGGCAGAGGTTGCAGTGAGCTGAGATCATGTCACTGCACTCCAGTCTGGATAACAGAGCAAGACTGTCTCAAAAAAAAAAAAAAAAAAAACAGAACGTTAAACAGGAAAAAATGGCAAAGAGCATAAATGTTCAATAGGAAACCATTTAAACAAACTACAGTACATACATGTAGCCATTAAAACCTAGATAGGACTATATTTACTGGGTAGAAAGATATCCATCAGGAAGTGAGTCACAAAATATAAGATCCTATTTTATCCTTTTATATTTTAATCTGTTTTCTAAATCATATACTCCTATATGTCATATAATTTTACCCACAAATATTTTAGTATGTATCTTAACAGGTAAGGACTCAAAAAAAAAAAACCCATGACAATATTCTTATACCAAGATAATTCATAATTTCTCCTTAATGCCATCAAATAGTCAACCTGTATTCAAACATTTGTCTCAAAAAAATTTTTTTATAGTTTGCTCCATCAGGATTTAGGTAAGATCTATACATTGGACCTGGTTCATATGTCCCTTAAATGTCTTTTAATCTACAGGTTCTTTACTCCTTTCTCTATTCTTTTTTCCCTGCTGTCTATCTGTTGAAGGGAACAAGTCTTTTTCCATGTAGTCTCCCAATCTCAGTATCATTTACCATGCTTCCTTGTCTCCTATATTTTTCATATATTGGTACTTAGATCTAAGTAATGATCAGATTCACATTTGATTTTTTGACAAGAAAACTTCATAGGCGGTACTGGGTACTTCCATCAAGAAACATATATCAGAGGTCTCTGCAGGTAAAATAGTTTATTTATGAACAATTCTCAGTCTTAGAAAGTTAAAGTTCATTAAGTTTGTTCAGATTTGCATACATTTAACAAGTAAAAGGTACCAAACCTTATTTATCTATGTTGAGAAATACATACTAACAAATGACAGACAATGTCATCACAGGAGGATATTTTACACATTTCTTGAATCTTTAGCTTACCTCACCTCGAAAGCCATAGGTAGAAATACTGGCTAAATCCTCAAAGGACTGCAGTTTACTAGTAGTGAACCTTTCACATACAATATCCAGATCTTCTTTCTGTTAGATACCAAAAAGATGAGTAAATAATCATGTTACTCATTTTTCCAAATCTCTTTGAATTCCCATTTTCTTGATTTAATCCAGGAAAAAAAATCCTCTTAGAAGAGTTTTTTTTTCTTTTCTTGTTTTTTTTTTTTTTTTTTTTTTGAGACAGAGTCTTGCTCTGTCACCCAGGCTGAAGTGCAGTGGCGAGATCTCAGCTCACTGCAACCTCCGCCTCCCGGGTTCAAGCAATTCTCATGTCTCAGCCCCCAGAGTGGCTGGGATTACAGGTATGCGCCACCATGCTCGGTTAATTTTTTCTTGTATTTTTAGTAGAGATGGGGCTTCACCATGCTGGCCATGCTGGTCTCGAACTCCTGATCTCAAATGATCTGGCTGCCTTGACCTCCCAAAGCACTGGGATTACAGGCATGAACTACCACACCTGGCCTTAATTTCTTATATTTTTAGTAGAGATGAGGTTTCACCATGTTGCCCAAGCTGGTCTCAAACACATGAGCTCAAGTGATTTACCCACCTCAGCCTCCCGAAGTGCTGGGACTACAGGTGTGAGCCACCATGCCCAGCCTGAGAAGAGCTTTAAAATTAGCAGTAACTTCCTTGTTTGGAATCCAGAATACCACACTGTCCTGGTGTTCCTCCTTTCTTACTAGGTGGCTCCTTCTCAGTCACTGCTGTTTCTGCCTCATGTCCTCACTTGACATCAGAGTCACCCAAGACTCCTTCCTTGGACCTCTTCTCTATCTACACATACTCTCTTGATTATCTCATTCAGTCTCAGGGCTTTTTGTTGTTTGTTTAATTGACAAGCTTCTTTATTAAAAATCTCCAAGGCTGGGTGCAGTGGCTCACACCTATAATCCCAGCACTTTGGGAGGCTGAGACAGGAGGACTGCTTGAGGTCAGGAGTTCAAGACCAGCCTTGGCAACAAAGCAAGGCCCTATTTCTACAAAAACAAAAATAGGCATGGTGGTGTGAACCTACAGTTACTACTTCAGCTGGCTGAGATGACAGAACTGCTTGAGCCCAGGAGTTCAAGGTTACAGTGAGCTATGCTTACACTACTGCACTCCAGTGTGGGCGACAGAGTGAGACCTTGCCTCTAAAAAAGGGGAAAAAAAAATTCTAATTTTTCAATGAACTCAAATTTACAAGAAAAAAACAAACAACCCCATCAAAAAGTGAGTGAAGGATATGAACAGACACTTCTCAAAAGAAGACATTTATGCAGCCAAAAAACACATGAAAAAATGCTCATCATCACTGGCCATCAGAGAAATGCAAATCAAAACCACAATGAGATACCATCTCACACGAGTTAGAATGGCGATCATTAAAAAGTCAGGAAACAACAGCTGCTGGAGAGGATGTGGAGAAATAGGAACACTTTTACACTGTTGGTGGGACTGTAAACTAGTTCAACCATTGTGGAAGTCAGTGTGGCAATTCCTCAGGGATCTAGAACTAGAAATACCATTTGACCCAGCCATCCCATTACTGGGTATATACCCAAAGGATTATAAATCATGCTGCTATAAAGACACATGCACACGTATGTTTACTGCAGCACTATTCGCAATAGCAAAGACTTGGAACCAACCCAAATGTCCAACAATGATAGACTGGATTAAGAAAATGTGGCACATATACACCATGGAATACTATGCAGCCACAAAAAATGATGAGTTCATGTCCTTTGCAGGGACATGGATGAAGCTGGAAACCATCATTCTCAGCAAACTATCACAAGGACAAAAAACCAAACACCGCATGTGCTCACTCATAGGTGGGAATTGAACAATAAGAACACATGGACACAGGAAGGGGAACATCACACACTGGGGACTGTTGTGGGGTGGGGGAGGGGGGAGGGATAGCATTAGGAGAGATACCTAATGCTAAATGACGAGTTAATGGGTGCAGCACACCAACATGGCACATGTATACATATGTAACAAACCTGCCTGTTGTGCACATGTACCCTAAAACTTAAAGTATAATAATAAAATTTTAAAAAATTGCAGTAAAATATATGTAACAGAAAATTTTCCATCTTAACCATTTTTAAATGTACAGTTCTGCGCCATTAACTATATTCACACTGCTGTGTTAACTATCATCATGATCCATCTCCAGAATTTTTTCATCTTCCCCAAACAGAAACTCTGTACCCAATAAACAATAATTTCCATTCTCCTCGCTCCCCCGGCCCTGGGCAACCTCCACTCTACTGTCTCTATGAATGTGACTACTCTAGGAACCTCATAAGAGGAATCATACAATATTTGTCCTTTAGTGACCAACTTATTTAACTTAACATGATGTCTTCAAGGTTCGTATATGTTGCAACATGTGTCAACATTTTATTTCTATTTAAGGCTGAAATTATTCCATTTTGTTTATCCATTCATCCACTGATGGACACTTAGGTTGCTTTCACCTTTTGGCTACTGTAAATAATGCTGCCATGAATATGAGCGTACAAATATCTGCTTGCATCCCTTCTTTGGGGAATAACTCAGAAGTGGAATTACTGGATTATATAATTATGTTTAATTTTTTGAGGAATCACCACAGCATTTTCCACAGCACCCTGCACTATTTTACATTCCCTCTAGCAATACACAAGAATTCCAATCTCTACATCCTTGCAAACACTTGTTTTTGTTTTTGATAACAGCCATCCTAATAGGTGTGAAGTGGTATCTCATTGTGGTTTTCATTCATTTTCCTAATGACCAATAATGTTGAGCATCTTTTCAGGTGAGTCTCAAGGCTTTTTTTTTTTTTGATGGAGTTTCGCTCTTGTTGCCCAAGCTGGAGTGCAACAGTGTGATCTCGGCTCATCGCAACCTCCACCTCCCAGGTTCAAGCGATTCTCCTGCCTCAGCCTCCCGAGTAGCTGGGATTACAGGCATGTGCCACCACGCCCGGCTAATTATATATTTTTAGTAGAGATGGGGTTTCTCCATGTTGGTCAGGCTGGTCTCGAACTCCCGACCTCAGGTGATCTGCCCGCCTTGGCCTCCCAAAGTGCTGGGATTACAGGTGTGAGCCACCATGCCCATCCTTCTCGTGGCTTTTAATACCATTAAAATGCAGACAACTACCAAATATTCATCCCTAAATCTCTACCCTGCACTCCAAACTCACATAAACATCCAACTAACAGGCATCTTAAATTGAACATGCCCCAAAATGAACTTCTGATCTCTCTGAAAATCTGCTTCTTTCATAGTCTTTCCCATCTTAGTAAATGGCAACTCCTTCCATTTAGCAGACCAAAACCTTGAAATCATTCCTGATTCCTCTTTCTCTTCATACCCTATATCAGCAAATTCTGAGAACTTTGCCTCCATAATTAACCCAGAATCTCACTGCTTCTTACATCTCTACTGTGACCAAGCAGTTTGCAGGACAGACTGCTTCTGCCCTGTCCTGCTATTTTCCACACAGAAAGACAAAGGATTAAAAAAAAAACAACTCACCACACCACGTAACCTCTGCTTAAAACCCTCTAACAGTATCCCACCATATTCAGAAAAAAAGCTAAAGATTTTACCTTGGCCCACAAGGATTTACATGTTTTCACTCAGACCTCATCTCCTATTACTCTTTCCTTTTCAGCCTCTAGACAAACTGGCCTCCTTGATAGTCCTTTAACATGTCAGGTATGCTTCCATTTAATAGTCTTTGCGTATATTGTTCTGTATGCCAAGAATACCTTTAAATAGCCTCACAACTTGCTCCTTGACTTCCACCGGTCTCTCAAATATCACATCCACATTGAAGCCTTCCTGAACTACTCAATTTAATTGCAACCTTTCTGGCTTGCACACTCCTATCTTCCTCCCTGCTTTAGTTTTCTCCACAGCACTTAATGCTATCTAATATAATATTTATTATACCCATTTTGTCTCCCACCACTATAATGTAAGCATCAGAAGAGAATAGATTTTAATCTATTTTATTCACTGACACATCCCCTGAACAGTGCCCAGCAAATAATAGGTACTCAATAAATATTTATTGTTGGTGTTGAATTTTTCAGTGAAAAAATCCCATCTGCAAAAGCCTAGTTTCCAGAACAGAGAAAGGTCCTGACTCTTCCATGAAGCGCACAAACATCCTGCTACTTTGAGGTTTTACTTACCCTGATCCCGGTGCCATTGTCTTGGATCTGAATCAACTTCAGGCCTCCCTCTTTAACAATCACTTGAATACTTGTGGATTTTGCATCTAAACTGGCAAATCAAACAGAAAATAATTTATCAGTCTGCAACTACTCTAATGTACATATTTTAATATGAGCCAAGCAATGATAACAAACTCCAAATACAAACAATAGTGCCTCATTAACGTGTTTTTCCTTTGTCTTACAGGCTCATACACTGTATGAGTTTACATATTGTGTGAGAGAGAGGGAAGAGACGGGCAGAGCAACCATCATTTCTAATAGGACATTCAGCACTATTTCTGTTCCTCTAGGAAAGACAGCAAGTGAAGTTAAAAATAGATTTCTTTTGGCAGATGTCTCTTCTCAACTAATTTTACTTTTACCTGAACTTTATTCAGCCTCAGGTTCCTAAGTGACTCTAATAAAATGTCACTAAATAATGTCACTAAAAAATAAAATTCTGAATGATTTTCTCTACTATTCCCTTTTATATTTACGATGGAGGGGGAAAAAAAGTAATGCAGAAAATTAATAAATCTTTAGGAAGTCAATAAATTTTCTGGCCAGGCGCAATGGCTCACACCCATAATCCCAGCACTTTGGGAGGCCAAGGCGGGTGGATCACCTGAGGTCAGGAGTTTGAGACCAGCCTGACCAACATGGAGAAACCCCATTTGTACTAAAAATACAAAATTAGCCAGGCATGGTGACGCATGCCTGTAATCCCAGCTACTCAGGAGGCTAAGGCAGGAGAATCACTTGAACCCAGGAGGCGGAGGTTGCAGTGAGCTGAGATCGCGCCATTGAACTCCAACCTGGGCAACAAGGGCAAAACTCTGTCTCAAAAAAAAAAAAAAACCCCCCAAAAAAAGAAGTCAATAAATTTTTTGTGCTTTCAAAGAGTAGCCTACAAGCACAGACCAACTGCTAGAGAAAATAAATTTTCTAGCAGGGGCTGCATGAGAAAGAGTTATCTATTCCCCACACAGACAGTTCTTTATTCAGAAATAAGATAATAGGCTGGGCACGGGGGCTCACGCCTGTAATCCCAACACTTGGGGAGGCTGAGGTGGGCGGATCACCTGAGGTCAGGAGTTCAAGACCAGCCAGGCCAACATGGCGAAACCCCGTCTCTACTAAAAATAAAAAAATTAGCCGGGTGTGGTCATGCACGCCTGTACTCCCAGCTACTTGGGAGGCTGAGGCAGGAAGATCGCTTGAAACCAGGAGGCAGAGGTTGCCCTGAGCCAAGATCACGCCACTGCACTTCCGCCTGGGCAAAAGAGTAAGACTTCATCTTAAAAAAAAAAGAAAGAAGACAATAAGTTACTTAAATATTATAGACATTTCTCATGAGCCCCTGTATTGAAGTTGTATTAGTCATCTCAACTTACATATTAAAAAGAGTATAACAGGACTCCATATAAAAATCTCCACTTGAGCCGGGCGCGGTGGCTCATGCTTGTAATCCCAGCACTTTGGGAGGCCAAGGCGGGCGGATCACCTGAGGTCAGGAAATCGAGACCATCCTGGCTAACATGGTGAAACCCTGTCTCTATTAAAAATACAAAAAACTGCAGGGCGCGGTGGCTCACGCCTGTAATCCCAGCACTTTGGAAGGCTGAGGCAGGCGGTTCACCTGAGATCGGGAGTTTTGACACCAGCCTGACCAACATGGAGAAATCCCATCTCTACTAAAAATACAAAATTAGCCAGGTGTGGTGGCACATGCCTATAGTCCTAGCTACTCGGGAGGCTGAGGCAGGAGAATCTCCCTTGAACCTGTGAGGAGGAGGCTGCAGTCAGCTGAGATCGCGCCACTGCACTCCAGCCTGGGTGACAAAGTGAGACTCTGTCTAAAAAAAAAAAAAAAATCTCCACTTAAGTAATTAATTACAAGCCACCAGCTAGTATGTTTAGTTTTGTTTTACAGTATTCTGGCACAGTACAATAACAGGCCCAGTTGTCCTGTCAATTCATTCTAACACAGTAGAAACAAAAGCCAGTCTGCCATTGCTTCTGTTACTACTATTACAAGTGAAAAGGAAAAAACATCCCCAGGTTCCTTGCTCCTTCTTTCATCTACCTTCCAATTCTCTTCCTTTCCTTCAGTGGTCCTTTCTACCCACTGTTCTCTCAGTCCCATTGCCCTGAATAGTTTATACTTTCACAATAAATCCCTCTAGAAACCTACCACTCCAAACTGAAGCATTCTTTTTTCTATTAACGTACGGACTTCACTAACAACTGATTTTAACAAAATAATCTGACATAACGTTTAGGTGTATTTTGGGCTTGTCTTTTTGGAAGTTTATAGTCTGCACTCACTTTTCCTTCCACATGTTTCAAATCTCTTCCCTCCACATTTTTTGTCACAGTTATAAGCTTCAAAATCCAAGGATGACCCATAAAATCTGGTATCTTCGAAGTGCGTCCTCCGAAATAAAGGACAGGAAAACACTAAGAGGGGTCACTAATTTAACAATAGGGTAATCAGAAGTCAAGCCCAAAGTGCATCAGCCTGTCCTAAAACTACAAACGATTTGTTTTGAAAGAAACTCAAAATGAATTGTGCCTTTGGATGTGAACAGATGATTTCTGGAATGAATGAAAAGCAAGAAAACAGTAACACAGTATCCTCTGAAAAAAGGTTTTTCTCCCCATCTTAAGCTTTTATACATCTTTTAACTTCGCATGTTCTGCATACATAATTTTAAATTAAGTGGCTTCCTTACTTAGTTAACGGTACCATTAAGACAACACTACGTATATTCCTCCACTTACACTCCAAACAACCCTTAAAAGGTTTCGGGGGAGAGCGGTAAAGAAACACACGGTTTGCGGAAAGGGAGAATGCCTGACTGGCACGTCAGGGAACCCCGCGGCCTCCGCCGTTGTGGGCATGCGCTGTACATGCCTCTGCCCGGGCAAAGAGGCGTGTCCGCGCCATTGAGTGACGCGGCCCGTTAAGTCGTAGCCCTTAAGTGAGCCCGGCTCGACTCCCTCCGTACCAGTTCTCAATCATCTCTTTGATAGCATTAGCTGGCCGCTGGATAACTTCCCCCGCCGCGATGCGGTTCACCACTGTCTCGTCCAGCCGCCGAATAACCCCTGCCACGAACGACATTTTGGCGCCAGAAGAGCCAAGGAAACGTCTAGATGCTCAACGGAAGTGCCTTCAGCCAATCACCTCAGTGCCTCGTGCTCACGTTCTTCCTTCAGCTGTAGCTTACGCCATCCAGCCCCACCCTTCAGCGGCAGCTATTGATTGGACAGCTTGAATGCCAGTCAAATTTCTCAACTCTGTGGGTTGCTGGGTCTCTTCGTCCCTCCCTCAAGCGGCTACTGCCCGCTACCTAGAAGGATATGCGCTTGCGCGTTAGAGAGATCACTGTCCGCTCTTCCTATTGGTTCGTTTTTAGGAGCTCGGGGACTAGGAAATATCCAGCCAATAGGAGCAGAGATGCTGGAACCGGGCTTGTGTGCCTCTGCTGAGGTGATCTGGCGCAGAGCGGAGGAGGTGCTTGGCGCTTCTCAGGCTCCTCCTCTCCCCTTGCGGCCTTTCTAACGTTGGCCCTGCTCTTGTGGCCTCCCGCAGAATGTGGATGACGCCCAAAAGAAGCAAGATGGAAGTCGACGAGGCTCTAGTTTTCCGGCCCGAGTGGACCCAGCGTTATTTGGTGGTGGAGCCTCCGGAGGGCGATGGGGCCCTGTGCCTGGTCTGTCGCCGCCTCATCGTAGCTACCCGCGAACGCGACGTCAGGCGCCACTACGAGGCTGAGCACGAATACTACGAGCGGTATGTGGCGGACGGCGAGCGCGCGGCCCTGGTGGAGCGTCTGCGTCAGGGCGACTTGCCCGTGGCCTCCTTCACTCCTGAAGAGAGAGCTGCTCGTGCAGGCCTCGGGCTCTGCCGCCTCTTGGCCTTGAAGGGTCGCGGCTGGGGTGAGGGGGACTTTGTATACCAGTGCATGGAGGTGTTGCTGAGAGAGGTACTGCCCGAGCATGTAAGCGTCCTGCAAGGCGTTGACTTATCTCCAGAGATCACAAGGCAGAGGATCCTGAGCATTGACAGGAATCTACGCAACCAGCTTTTTAACCGAGCCAGGGATTTTAAAGCCTATTCTCTTGCCTTGGACGACCAGGCTTTTGTGGCCTATGAGAACTACCTCCTGGTCTTTATCCGCGGTGTAGGCCCTGAGTTGGAGGTGCAAGAAGATCTTCTGACCATAATCAACCTGACTCATCATTTCAGTGTTGGTGCGCTCATGTCGGCAATCCTAGAGGCCCTGCAGACAGCAGGGCTTAGCTTGCAGAGAATGGTTGGACTGACCACGACCCATACTTTGAGGATGATTGGTGAGAACTCAGGACTCGTCTCATACATGAGAGAAAAGGCCGTAAGCCCCAACTGTTGGAATGTCATTCATTATTCAGGATTTCTTCACTTGGAACTGTTGAGCTCCTATGATGTAGATGTTAATCAGATCATAAATACCATATCCGAATGGATAGTTTTGATTAAGACCAGAGGCGTTAGGCGACCTGAATTTCAGACTTTACTAACGGAATCTGAATCAGAGCATGGTGAAAGGGTTAATGGACGATGTCTGAACAATTGGCTTAGGAGAGGGAAAACTTTAAAACTAATATTCTCTCTAAGAAAAGAAATGGAAGCGTTCTTGGTTTCAGTAGGGGCAACAACAGTCCACTTCTCAGACAAACAATGGCTTTGTGACTTTGGCTTCTTGGTGGACATTATGGAACACCTTCGAGAACTCAGTGAAGAATTACGAGTTAGTAAAGTCTTTGCTGCTGCTGCCTTTGACCATATTTGTACTTTCGAAGTTAAGCTGAATTTATTTCAAAGACATATTGAGGAAAAAAATCTAACAGACTTTCCTGCCCTCAGAGAAGTTGTTGATGAGCTAAAACAGCAAAATAAGGAAGATCAAAAAATATTTGATCCTGATAGGTATCAAATGGTGATCTGTCGTCTCCAAAAAGAATTTGAGAGACATTTTAAGGACCTCAGGTTCATTAAAAAGGACTTAGAACTTTTTTCAAATCCATTTAACTTTAAACCTGAATATGCACCTATTTCAGTGAGGGTGGAGCTAACAAAACTTCAGGCAAACACTAATCTTTGGAATGAATACAGAATCAAAGACTTGGGGCAGTTTTATGCTGGATTGTCTGCTGAATCCTACCCAATTATCAAAGGGGTTGCCTGTAAGGTGGCATCCTTGTTTGATAGTAACCAAATCTGTGAAAAGGCTTTTTCATATTTGACTCGAAACCAACACACTTTGAGTCAGCCATTAACAGATGAGCATCTCCAAGCCCTGTTTCGGGTTGCCACAACTGAAATGGAGCCCGGTTGGGATGATCTTGTGAGAGAAAGAAATGAATCTAATCCATAAGGCTTTGTAGTACAAGATTGAAAAACTCAACAAGAATTTAATTCTAAAAGCAAAAACTGGTTTGAGTTTTCAAGTTTACTAATTTGGATTGTGAGAAAGTACCAAGTACCAGCCGTCCAAACTGATCACAATTAAAATTCTGACAGTTGCCTTTTTTTTCATCTCAAATGGCAGCATGGGACTGAAACATGAGAATGCCACCTTTTTTAAAACTTAGTTTAGTGACAAAGTCATTGTCTTTTATGATATAGTTAATTTTAAAGAGATTTAGTATTAATGTGAGTTGAATTTGCAGTCTGTTTTTTAGGTGTTCTGAAGATAAATGCCAAAAATTTCAGCTCTTATTTTAATGGAGTGTTAAAATTCTGATTCATATAGTCTTAAATTATCAACTCCTTAAATGTGCTTTTGAACCAATTTGCAGAAACTCACATAGCAAGTTCATAAGTTTCCAAAAAGGAAGCCCATACATAACAGTGGAGGTGTTTTGTCTAACTATCAAAATGTTTGAGACTTTTTTTTTAAACATTTCTGAGTTCGAAGGTAATATTGACAGATTTCTTCCCTCTTCCCTCCCCATCACCCACCTCAGTGATACCACATTACTGATAGAGGAAGTCATTAGAATCATTTTTAAGTTGCAATTTGGAGATAAGACTAATTATTGGGGGTTTTCCTTGGATTTTTTTTTTTTTTAATAACTGCGGGCTATTTTATCAGCTTGCCTATTAAAGGACTATGGTAAGTATAGAATCTTAATGGTTGCCAGTTAGTAATTCTTTTTTTTTTTTTTTACTGTAGACACAAGTTTGGCCCTATCAAAAACGATGAGGAAAAAAGATTGCACTCCAGGATTAGGAGGTGTGAGATATTTTAGCTTTTTTGTCTTATCTGCGTGGGTATTGCTGCTTTATTTTAAAAAATCCTGCCTACAGTAAACACTTTGTTTTAAAATGATACAGTATCAGATTTTGTTAGATGCTAGAAATGGATTTATTCTAAAATTTGGAACTGTTGTACACATTCTATATTTAAGATAGCACATAAGTAGAAATATTTAAAAGCAGTCTTATTCACAGATTGCAGTAATTCTGTATTTCTATTAAGATAATCTGCTTTGTGCCAAAACAGTAATTTCCAAACTTCTGTTCACCATGAAAAGGCAATCTTAAAGTTCATTATGTAAAACTAATTATAAACAGGACCCAATTTATATTCATAGATCCTCTCAAGTATTATACAATTTAAAAACTCATGTTCCAAAGTCCTGTCTTAACTATTGAAACACCTTAATCTGTGGTTACTAATCCAGCAAATTCAAGGAACCAGGCTATAACTAAGAATTTAGGTGGAATTGAGGTCTGGGCAATTAAAATAAATGGCATAAGAGCCTAAAAACCAAAGTTGTGCCAGTGGCTTTCAACTAGAGGCAGTAACCTGTCCTTCCAGAGGATGCTGAGAAATGTGTAGGGGCACTTTTTTGGTTGTCATATTTACTAGGGGCTTCTGTTGGCATTTAAGCCTAAAGACACTCACCCCTGCAGTGCATGGGACAGCCTGGCACAATGAAGAATTAGCCCTCCCAAAATGTAGATTATTTTATTTCAAGGGATAGGGCAGATTACCATTAGAAGCAAAAATAAAAGTACAAGCTGGGCAAACTGACAGAATACTAGATAGGAGAGACTAATTCCAACCTTCTAAATTTGGCTAGTAAAGTGCAATAAAGGCATTGATAAGTTCTGTTAGCTCACAATAGCACTTGTAAATCAGGAATTAATAATTGAATCAGATTTAAGGGCTCTGTCCTGTTATACATATTTAAGGCAGAAAAAAAGTTACATGTCGATTAGGTACTTATCAAGAATGGTCAAGCTGAGATTTTGGTTAATAGAGTAAGCTTACATATCTAGAGAAACAACATAGTGGAAAACCGAAAAAAAACCAGAAAAATCTATCGGTAATTTCCCAATAGCTTTGAATATTCACGGCAGAGCTTTATTACTTGAGAGAAAGACTGGAAGACCTGAAAGCCACTTCTGCTTTCTAACCCCAGTTCCTTAAATATTGAAATCTTGTACATTTTGTGAAATTCCAGTATGTTTTGCTTAAGGTGTTAATAAAATTAGTTTGCATCATGTAGTCATTGAGTGAGGGGGAGATATAAGCCAAGGATTTTAAATTGACCCTTAGCTATACAGAATTTGCTATAAGCTAGTCTTGTTTGTTAAAAAAAAAAAAAAGAAAAAGAAAAAAGTGTATTTTACTGTTTTCTGTATTAAGTAATTCTGTAACTGCATGGCAGTCTTTTTTTTTTTAAATAAATATAGTTGTTACTGGTCCTGTTGTAGCAGTGAATATAGTTAAAATACGTACATTAAAAAAAAAATTCTTAGGTCCTTACCAGTTACTGTCCTATAGCTCATTCCTACTAGTTTTCTTGACAAATTTGTATTCCCAGTGTCCCGTATTGCCACTCAAATTGCTCTACTATGCTAAGTCCTTGTTAATAGTCTTACTCTCCTTGAAACACTTGAACACTTGATTACTTTAGCTTTGAGGAGATACCATCTCCAGGTGTGCTTTCTTAGTCTTTGCAGGCACCTCTTCCCTTCAATATCTGTTCTTCGTATTTTTTAAAAAAATTTGTTTTAGACTGCCTTGTTCTGTGTCATCTCGCTAGCTGATCTCATTTCCTTCCATGGTTTCCTTACCATTTATATGCAAATGACTCAGATTCATATCTCCTTTCTAGATCTTCCCTAATTGATGTATCTAATTGCTAACAAATGCTCTTTGCTGTCTCAGGCACTACATGTCATTGATCTTGCCCCCAATCCTGCTCCTCCTCTCATGTTTCCTCTTTCACTAAATGGCATTACCACTACCAACCATTCTCCAATGCTACCATTTTAATTCAGGCCATCAACCTACCTAAATTATAGCAACAGCCTCCTTATTAGTCTCCCTGTTTTTTATTTTTATTCCTTTCTACACTACAACCAAATTGCTCCAAAAGACTTACTGATCATGTCACTGCATTGCTTTCACCATTGCTCTTAGGGTACAATACAAATTTATCTTCATCTTTAAGGTCTCAGTATGCCACTTCATCTAGGAAACCTTCATTGATGCCCTCTAGATTAGGTGCCCTTACTATCCATTCCCTATACACCCTGTTCTTTCCCAGACATACACTTGGCACACTTTATTGTTACTGCTTATTGATCACTGCTAGACTGTAAGCTTTGTAAGGGCAGGGACCATATAAGCCTTGTTCACTGTTATATCTCTAGTGCTTAGCACAATGCCTGGCATTTCAATAAATGTTTGGACAAACGAATATTTGTGTAGTGTTTTACAATTTTTGAAGCTTTTTCACAGTCTTATTTGACCTTCACAGTCATTCTGCCTTAGACTGTCCATTGGGTAACTTTTATCCACATATTACTAATTGAAAAATGAAGACAAGTTCTTTGTAACTAGGGACCTCATTGTTGTGTTCTCAGAATTTAGTGTAGTGCTTAGCATGTGACTTAAATATGTATTATGTGACTGTTAAACAAATTGTGGTTTTCTGTGTTGTATGAAAGGAGAGAAGGATAACAAATTGTGGTTTTCCCTGGTAAACACAGTAAGTAGTAAACTCAGGATTCAAAACCAGATATACACACCAAATCCACTATGTAATATTAAGTTTGCATATCCATGTATAGAATCTTATTTTTTTTTTACCCTTTGTAAACAGTGTCATATATATATATATATATATATTTTTTTTTTTTTTTTAATTTCCAAAGGAACCTACATATAGAGGGAAAAGATTAGACAACTACTTAGTGAACTAAAACAATATGTTTTTACTAAATGTTACATTTAGTATTGGAAAAAGATAATGCCGCCTAAGAGTTAATAATCATTTTTCCTTTTGTAGGCATCAACACTAGGAGAAAATGGCATGCTATTTACTTGCTACTTTCCTTTACAGATGATTTTTGGCTCTTCTGGGATTTAAAAGTAAGTAAATTTAACAAAGTAGAAGACTGACTCAGCCCTTCTGGTCACTATATATTCAGTTCACTTGTTTTTACACCTGCAGAATGTCCTTATCACCCAAAGGGAGATGACCCAAAAGTGACATCTAGTTAATGTATACTTCTAAAGTTTGCTGTATTTCTTTGCCTTCTTGTTCCCATGCCTCTCTGAACTTAATTTCTGGGTAACTGAGGCTTTTCAGGCTTAGGTGGGAAAGCGACACCCTTAGTCTATTTCCTTAAGCCATTCTGACCAATTTATGGGATTAACTAGTATAATCTTAGTTGGAGTTTTAGTCTGAGGCATATTAAGTCATTCAGAGATCTTAACAGTAGGTGTCATAGTCATCCAGTGATTTGGTGCTTGCTGCAAAACTGGCTTTTTTTTTTTTTTTTTTTTTTTTTTTTTTTTTGAGGCAGGGTCTCACTTTGTCACCCAGGCTGGAGTGCAGAGGTACAATCTCAGCTCAATGCAATCTCTGCCTTCCTGGCTCAAGCAATTCTCCCACTGCAGCCTCCTAAGTAGCTGGGAATACAGGTATACACGAGTACACCCAGCTAATTTTTGTATTTATATGTGGAGACAGGGTCTTGCTGTATTGCCCAGGCTAGTCTCGAACTCCTGGACTCAAGCAGTCCGCCCGCCTCGGGCTCCCAAAATGTTGGTGTTATACTTGTGAGCCTCTGCACCCGGCAGCAAAACTGGCTTTTAATCAACCTTTTGGCTAAGGGATTTCTCTTTTTATTTATTTTTAAAAGGATTTCCCATTTTTATCTTTCTTTTTGATATTAAAATGTTGCCTCATCCTACCCAGTAAGTACTTGAATTTGAATTCTCTTCCTTTTCATTTTTGCCTGCAAACTGAGCAGTCTTTTCTGAGTTCATCTCTTTTCTGTACGTTTTGTCAAGTGCAGTGAACAGCAACTACAAAATATTTTGTTTTTCTGTCTTTTTCTTTAGTAAAGGGTAGATGATCTGCCTTTCAGGTTATCTCAAGGGGCAGTTTCACCTTTCCATAATATAAATTACCCTTGTGTAAGTTATTTCTTCCATCTTCTGATAGCAATTTCCTGAATGCCTGCCAGCTAACCATTAAGCCAGTGTTCAGTATTTTAGCATTTTAAAAAACAAGGGACCAATTTCTGTGTCAGCATGGGCTAGCTTGCCATTGAATAACAAAGGCAAAATCTCACTGTCTCACACAACTTTTCTATTGCAACTTGCCTAGGGACTTTGGTTTAGATCATAGGTTGGCCATGATCAAACTATGGTCCATGGGCAAAATCTGTCTAGCTCCTTGTTTATCTAAATAAAGTTTTACTGGAATATAGCCTTGTCCATTTATTTATTATCTGTGGCTACTTTGGTTCTACAATGGCAGAGCTGAGTAGTTGCTACAGAGTGTGTACATCTCACAAAACCTAAAATATTTATTCTGTGGCCCTTTACAGAAAAAGTTCACCAATTTGTGCTCTAAGTTGCCTTCATTCTGGGTCTCAGGCTGACAAAGCAGATACCATCAGGAGTGTGGGTGCTAACTTTGGGAAATGAAAAAAGAGTATGGCAAATCACTTAAGGACTCTTAAAGGACTTTCATTGGCCAAAGCAAATCACATAGCCACATTAAAGTTCTATGAGGAGTGTGATCCTTGCATATACCTGGGAGAAAAACCAGAAATATTTGGAAGACAACACCACTGATTAACATCTTCATTTATATGCTTTCTTCCAATATATTTTCAACTTGTTACTGAGGTAAAATTTAAAAGTGTACCGATATTAAGTGTACACCTCAGTGGGGTTTTTATATATGCCCTTGAATGCACCACCCAGGGCAAAATATAGAATATTTCTAGCACTTCAGTAGGTGTCCTTATGTTCCCCAGGCCCCCCACCAACCCCTTTTATCACCACGGATTAGTTTTGCCTGTTTTAAAACTTTATGTAAGTGAAATAATTATATGCACTTTTCCGTGTCTTGTTCAACATTGTATCTGTGAGAGTAATCCATGTTATATGTAGTAGCAGTTCATGTTTTACTTCTGTGTAGTATTCCATTGTGTGACTACATCACAACTTACCCATTCTACCGTTGATAGAAATTTAGGTTGTTTCCAGCTTGTGGTCATTATGAATAAAGTTACTATGAAAATGATCACATCTGTCTTTCAGTGAGCATGTGCACCCATTCTTGGCATACTCTTTGGTATGTACCCTGCTTCTATATTTTCCTCGTATAGTTTATTCTCTACATAGCATTCAGAGTGATCCTTATTTTAAAATATAAATTAGGCCAGGCGCGGTGGCTCACACTTGTAATCCCAGCACTTTGGGAAGCCGAAGCAGGTGCATCACCTAAGGTCAGGAGTTCGAGACCAACCTGGCCAATATGGTGAAACCCCATCTCCACTAAAAATACAAAAATTAGCCAGGTGTGGTGGTGCATGCCTGTAATCCCAGCTACTCAGGAGGCTGAGACAGGAGAATCGCTCCAACCCAGGAGGCGGAGGTTGCAGTGAGCTGAGATCATGCCACTGCACTCCAGCCTGGGCGACAGAGCAAGGCTCCATCTCAAGCAAAACAAAATAGGTGTATATGTGTGTATATTCATATAAATCAGACCATACCACTTGTCTGCTCAAAATCACCAATGGCTTTGTATCACAATCAGACTAAAGTCCGATGTCTATCATGGCCTACAAGACCCTGCATAATCTGCACCCACACATACTCTGCACACATACCCTTTTTCTTCCTACCATCTTACCTCATATCCTTTATCCCTTTCCCTGTTCCTTCTCACTCTCCTCTGTACTAGACATGGTGCTTGTAAACTTGGGAATCAAAATTAATGATGTGGCCTTTTCCTTAAAAGAGATTGTAATCTAAGTAGATAGTTTTGACATAAGCTATAACACTGGTTTATGTTAAATCAGTTACCCCAATTTATACTGATGTTTAACTCCTGGAAGGGATTTAGAAATTAAAATGCAAAATCTTGACAAATTTGAGGAACGTGTAAGATCTTGCCTCCTAATTCTACTAATTCTAAATTAGAGTTTACCAATTTTTGTTTTTTTTTTTTGAGTCTCGCTCTGTCACCCAGACTGGAGTTCAGTGGCGAGATCTCGACTCACTGAAACCTCTGCCTCCTGCGTTCATCTTCTACTTCAGCCTCTCAAGTAGCTGGGACTACAGACGCGCACCACCACGCCTGACTGATTTTTTGTATTTTTAGTAGAGATGGAGTTTCACCATGTTGGCCAGGCTGGTCTTGAACTCCTGATCTCAAGTGATCTACCCGCCTTGGCCTCCCAAAGTGCTGGGATTCCAGGCATGAGCCACCATGCCCAGCCTGAGTTTACCAATTTGGTTATGACATTCATAATTGTTCACTTTTATGGGAGCAGAGGGTGAAGGGAGTTGGGAAAGCAGTGGAATAAATCAGTAAGTACTGATATTAAGTCCAAAATAGCACAGTCATAAGGGATCTCCTTAAATGTTGTACCATTATTGGTATATTATTGGTTGTTCTAACTGAAATCAGTTAATAACTGAACTCTCCACATTTTTTACAACTTTCATATACAATTGAAGTACAAGAAACTGCACGTATTTAAAGTAGAAAATTTGATTGGTTTTGACATAAATGTGTGAAACCATCACAATCAAGAGCGCTAATCCCATCATGAGGGCTCCACATTTATGAACTAGTTGCCTGCAAAGGCCCCACCTCGAAATACTGTTGGATGTTAGAATTTCAACATATGAATGGGGGTGTGGGAGACACAAACATTCAGTCCATAGCAGGAAAATATAGGGATGTCTCAGAGCCACCATTGTCTACTTTCCTCTCTGTGTCTGCTTTCTTATCACTTCGCCTGCCGGCCAGCCTTTATGCACTGCATTGGTGTCTATCACCACCTTTAGTGCTGCTGACCAACTGACCTAATCTCATGTGCCAATTCTGTATTCCTGAGTGGGGACATGTGATCCAGTCTTTGGTGTTGTCTTTCCTGAGGCCTGACATATACCTGTAGTGAAGTAAGTGGTGGCTATGAAGGGGAGAATATCATAATGTATTTGGAAGGGCTTTCTGGTTGTAAGAAAGGAACTTGCGCTAGCTTAAGGGGGAGGAATAATTGAATGATTAGAGAAATACAGAAGTATCTCATGGAAACCACATGAGGGAATGAAATTCAGTGGTCCTTCAATAATTATTTGATGAAAACCTGCTAGGGCCAGGCACTGATCTAGGCACTGGAGATTCAGCAGTAAAGCAAGTGGTATTTCCTACCCTGATGGTTGTCTGTGGTCCGTTTGCACATCCGCTTCATTCTCTCTGAACAGTAGCTTCACCTGCTCATTTTTCTTCAAGGGAGAACATAGTTGTGACTAGCAAGATACTTTTTCCTAAAAGGATCCATAATACATAGCTACAGGCCCCCAGGCCTGTGGTTGGGATGGGTTGAGGTTGGAGACTTTATAGGAGGATATGAACTGACAGGCACACCAAAAGTCGTCTTACTCAAAGCTATCCAATGAGTTTATTGCCTCCCAATTATTGGAGTTCTCACTGAACCCTCTGAGTCAGAATTTGTGGAACTGAGTATTAAAGGGTTCATAGAAAGATAATTTATTCCAACTTCTTTGCAATGTAAAGAAATTGGGCCCCAGAGAGGTTGTTAAAGTTATCTTGAATTATGTAGCAGAACCAGGAAGAAAAAGCAGTTTTTTGAACTGTTGCAGTACTTTTCTCATTCTGTCATTGCTGTCATTACCTGACTGCCTTCATGCCTCCATTTCTTTTAAGAAACTTTTTTTGGTGGAAGACCTCAGAATCTTCATGGTATTTTCTTTGGTTCTGACTAGCAATGGCTAAGACAGGTTATCTCTCAGTGCTTATATAGAAATCCTTTAGGAATCTGGAATTCTATTAGATTATCAATATGTTAGATATATAATAAATATTAGAAACATTTTATATTTTGTGTGTATTCTGAACTGTTTAAAAAGCACAAATATTACCTGTTTCTAGAGGATTTGAAAAAATTTATATGAAAAGAATGGAACTAGCTGGGCACAGTGGTGCATGCCTGTAATCCCAGCCACTCAGGAGGCTGATGTGAGAGGATCACTTAAGCCCAGGAGTTCGAGACCAGCCTGGGTGACAGAGCAACACCCTTATTTCTAAAGGAATGGGACTGGCCAGAGCAATTAGAAAAGAAAAATTTAAAAAGGGCATCAACATTGAAAAGGAAAGGCCGGGCACGGTGGCTCACACATGTAACACCAGCACTTTGGGAGGCTGAGGCAGGTGGGTCACCTGAAGTCAGGAGTTCAAGATCAGCCTGGCCATCATGGTGAAACCCCATCTCTACTAAAAATACAAAAGTTAGCCAGGCATGGTGGCGGGCGCCTGTAATCCCAGCTACTCCTGAGGCTGAGTCAGGAGAATCACTTGAATCCAGGAGGCAGAAGTTGCAGTAAACCGAAATGGCACCACTGCACTGCAGCCTGGGTGACAGAGCGAGACTCCATCTCAAAAAAAGAAAAAAATGGAAAAGGAAGAAGTCAAATTAGACTTGTTCGCAGATGACATGATCTTATATTTAGAAAAACCTAAAGACCTCACCAAAAAAAAAAAAAACAAAACAAAAAAAACTGATAAATGAATTTAGTAAAATTGCAAGATACAAAAAACAGTAATATTTATATACACCAAGAGAGAAAAATTTGGAAAAAAAAATGCAGTCCCAATTACAATAGCTGCAGATACCTGGGATCATTTTAACCAAAGAAGTGAAAGCTATAAAGCATAAAAGAAGTTGAGGAGGACACACACACACAAAAGAGATTCCATGTTCATGGACTGGAAGAATTACTATGGTTAAAATGATAGCTGAATGCGATGGCTCGCACCTGTAATCCCAGCACATTGGGAAGCCAAAGTGGGAGGGTCACTAGCAGCCTGGGCAACATAGTGAGACCCTGTCTCTATAAAAAATTAAAAAAAAAAAAAAGTTGTGGTGGTATGCACGTGCAGTCCCAGCCACTTGAGGGGCTGAAAGTGGGAGGATCACTTGAGCCCAGTGAAGGTCAAGGCTACAGTGAACCATGATCATAAAGTGAGCCATGATCACACCATTGCATTCTAGACTGGGTGACAGAGTGAAGATCCCGTCTCAAATAAAATGGCAATTCTACTCAATGCAGCTTACCAATTCAATGCAAAACCTGTGAAAATACCAATGACATTCTTCACAGAAATAGAAAAAAAATCCTTAAATTTATGTGGAACTAGAAAAGACCCCTAATAGACAAAACAATCCTGAGCAAAAAGAATAAAGCTGAAGGCATTTCACTACCTGACTTCAAAATTTACTGCAAAGCTGTAGTAACCAAATTAGCATGGTACTGGCATAAAAATAGAGACATAGACCAATGGAACAGAATAGAGAACTCATGTAAATCCACCCAGCCAACTCATCTTTGACAAAGGTACCAAGAATATACAATGGGAAAAAGACAGTCTCTTCAATAAGTGTTACTGGGAAAACTGGATAACTATATGCAGAAGAAATAAACTCTCTCTCACCATACAAAAAAAAAAAATCACATCAAAATTGATTAAAGACCTAAGTCTGGGCTAGGCACGGTTGCTCACACCTGTAATCCCAGCACTTTGGGACGCTGAGGCGGGCAGATCACGATGTCAGGAGTTCGAGACCAGCCTGGCCAGCATGGTGAAAACCCATCTCTACTGAAAATACAAAAAATTATCCAGGCATGATGGCGTACACCTGTAGTCCCAGCTACTCAGGAGGCTGAGGCAGGAGAATGGCGTGAACCCACAGGCTGTGGTTGCAGTGAGCCGAGATCACACCATTGGACTCCAGCCTGGGCAACAGGGCGAGATTCCGTCTTAAAGAAAAAAAAAAGACTTTAATGTGAAACTGTTAGAAGAAACTGGAGACAGTTTCTTCTTCAGGACAGTGATCTGGGCAAATTTTTTTTTGTGTAAGACCTCAACGGCACAGGCAACCAAAGCGAAAGTAGACAAGTGAGCTTACATCAAGCTAAGAAGCGGCACAGCAAAGAAAACAATCAACAGACTAAAGAGACAACCCACAGAATAGGAGAAAATATTTGCAAACTACCCATCTAACAAGGAGTTAGTGACCAGAATATTCAAGGAGCTCAAACAAATAGAAAAAAAAATCCAATTTAAAAATGGACAAAAGATCTGAATAGACAGTTCTCAAAAGAAGACACACAAATGGCCAACAGGTACATGAAGAAGTGCTCAACATCACTAATCGTTAGATAAATGCAAATCAAAACTACAATGAGATGTCAGCTTACCCCAGTTAAAATGGCTTTTATCAAAACAACAGGCAATAACGGATGCTGGTGAGGATGTGGAGAAAGGGGAACCCTTGTACACTGTTGGTGGGAATGTAAATTAGTACAGTCACTATGGAGAACAGTATGGCGTTTCTTCAAAAAACTAAAACTAGAACTACCATATGATCCAGCAATTCCACTACTGAGTGTATATCCAAAAGAAAGAAAATCTATATACGAAAGAGGTATCTGCACTCTCATGTTTGTTGCAGCACTACTCACAATAGCTCAAATATGGAATCAAAGTACTCATCAACGGATGAATAGGTAAAGAAAATGTGGATGTGGGCCAGGCACGGTGGCTCACGCCTGTAATCCCAGAACTTTGGGAGGCCAAGGTAGGCAGATCACAAGGTCAGGAGATTGAGACCATCCTGGCTAACACGGTGAAACCCCATCTCTACTAAAAATACAAAAAACAAAAACAAAACAAAACAAAAAAAAACTAGCCGGGCGTTGTGGCGGGCACCTGTAGTCCCAGCTACTCGGGAGGCTGAGGCAGGAGAATGGCGTGAACCCAGGAGGCAGAGCTTGCAGTGAGCTGAGATGGAACCACTGCACTCCAGCCTGGGCAACAGAGTGAGACTCCATCTCAAAAAAAAAAAAAAAAAAAAAAAAAGAAAAGGAAAAAGAAAATGTGTATGTGGTACATATACAAAATAGAATATTATTCAGCCATAAAAATGAAATCCTGTCATTTGTAGCAACATGGAATTAAAGGTCATCATGCTAAATGAAATAAGTCAAGCACAGAAAGACAAATATCACATGCTCTTACTCATATGTGGAAACTAAAAAATTGGATCTCATGAAGATAGAGAGTAGATTTATGGTTACCAGAGGCCAGGAAAGGTATCAGGAGGAGACGAGGAAGAGACGTTGATCAACTGATACAAATATATGGTTTTATAGAAGAAATATGACCTAGTGTTTGATAATTTACAGTAATCTTGTACATTTCAAAGTAGCTAGAAGAGAATAGCTTGGATGTTTCCAGTGTAAAGAAAAATATTTAAGGTGATGGATGTCCCAAGTACACCAATTTGAACTTTATTAATCACATGTACTCCAAATCTATGTATACCTATTATACATCAGTAAAATAATTTTTTTTTTGAGACGGAGTCTTGCTCTGTCGCCCGGGCTGGAGTGCAGTGGCATGATCTTGGCTCACTGCAAGCTCCGCCTCCCGGGTTCACGCCATTCTCCTGTCTCAGCCTCCCGAGTATCTGGGACTACAGGTGTCCGCCACCACGCCCGACTAATTTTTTGTATTTTTAGTAGAGATGGGGTTTCACCGTGTTAGCCAGGATGGTCTCGATCTCCTGACCTCGTGATCCACCTGCCTTGGCCTCCCAAAGTGCTGGGATTATAGGCGTGAGCCACCGCACCCGGCCAATAATTCATTTTTTAAGAAAGAATGAGGATGGTGTCACTTTAGGTTTTTTTTTTTTCGGTTTATTTTGGTTTGGTTTTTTTGAGACAGGGTCTTGCTCTGTCACCCAGGCTGTGCAGTGGGATAATCACAACTCACTGCAGCCTTGACCTCCAGGTTCAAGTGATCCTCCCACCACAGCCTCCTTAGTAGCTGGAACTACAGGCACACTCTACCACACCTGGCTAATTTTAATGGTTTTTTTTGGTGGAGATGGGGTTTTTGCCATGTTGCCTAGGCTGGTCTTGAACTCCTGAGCTCAAATGATCCTTTCGCCCCCAATCTCCCAAAGTGCTGGGATTACAGGTGTCAGCCACCGCACCCAGCTTCACTTTAGGTAGTTCTTTGACAACTTTTCCATTTCTTCTATCTTACACATATTGAATTAATTTCAATTTTAACAAATTTTCCTAGGGAGTTTTTCATTAAGGTTTTCAAATTTATTGAGTTATTTTTTAGCATTTTTGTTTTCTCTGTATCTCAGGTTATGCTCCCTCTCTCATGGGCTTTCTCTTTTTCTTAATTAGGCTCACCACAGATTATTTTTGTCTTTTTAAAATAATTTGTTCCTGCATTTATATATTATTATTATTATTTCCTTCCTTCCTCTCTTCTTTCCTTCCTGACAGGGTCTCCCTCTGTCACCCAGGCTGGAGTGCAGTGGTGCAAACACGGCACACTGCAGCTTCAGGATCCTGGGCTCAGGTGATCCTCCCCTGCAGCTGGGTCTACAGGCACACACCTCCATGTCTGGCTGATTTTAAATTTTTTGTAGAGATGGGGTCTTCCTATATTGCCCAGGCTGTTCTCCAACTCCTAGGCTCAAGCAATCCTCCTGCCTTGGCCTCCTAAATTGCTGGGATTACAGGCATGAGCCACCACACCCAGCCTATATATCAGTATTATTATTTCCTATTTCATTGGCTTCTGCTTTTTAAAATTAATTCTTCCTATTTTGTTATTTTTTCATTATTTTTCCATATCCTTGAATTGAGTATTTTTATACCTTGTTTAATAACTAATGTATCTTTATTGTACATCAAACCCATTATAAATATAAATTTCTAAAACCTGTATTATGCCTTTTATTGCCTTTTTTTTTTAATTGCTAAAAAGGCAATGAGGGTTTATTGAGTCCCCAAACACTGGCTCTTTAAACCACTCCAACAACTGCTGTGAAGGTCACTGTGCAGAGACCCTGGGTAGGGGAGGCTGGAGCCAGGTGAGATGTGACAGGTCACAGATGGCTCTCAGGCCACCTACCTTCAGTGCCTTTTGTTTCAGGTTCTATCCAGAAGCCCTGGGGCCTGTCTCTTGCCTCTTCTGAGACACCCTTGGGGGGCCTGGGGAAGGGAAGGCCAGTCGTGTGGTTTCCCTCTTTCAGCCTAGCAACGCCCAAATCCTTTTCCTCTACCTGGCTCCACTTGTCCCCAAATGCTATTCCCAAATTCTAAATAGCAAAATTCCTGGGTTTCCCCTTACCATCTCAGAGTCACTTATGGCTGGAATGTGGGACAAACTCTTCTACCAGAAGGACCAGGACGGTTGCTGCAGCTCAAAGGTGGGGATACTGGTGACATTGACTGGGATGGAAATGATGGCCCATGGCAGCCCAGGCTGTTCCAGGGAGCGGCGGATCATGTAGCCTCTCGGCTGAGAAGAAAGAGGGCGGAGATGTCAGCTGTGCGCTGGGTACTGTCCTGGATCATCGCCACATAGAAGCTGTCATTGTCAACCGCATTGTCAGAGATGATCACGGCCCGCCCGCCATGCTCTTGGACCACCCGAGTCTTGGAGAGGAGGGAGCAGCCCCCACTCTCCACCAGAGCGATCTGGTCCTGGATGAAGAAACCTGCTGAGTTCCCCGCAGGCCTCTGGAGGTTCAGCAGGGACAAGGTGAATCTGCTCATACCTTGTGTGAAAGATACCACCGAAGTCCTTGGCAGGTGTGGCTGTGAAGATGTATCGAATGTCCCCAGGACTCAGCACTTGAAAGTACAAATAATCATGGATACGGAAGCTGTGGGAAGCCAGAGCACGAGACAACACCAGCCCGCGGCGCCGGGGACCATCTCCAGCGCCCGGCCTGGCGCCGCGTTTCCTCCCGCCGCCCAGCCG